>NW_017306440.1:197149-249984 GCF_000935625.1 Nanorana parkeri | reverse complement strand
CACCACCACCCCCCCCCCCCCCCGGACCATGCAAGATGGGAATAAAAACATATTGTTATTATAGCAACTATGCCATGTAAATGGGTACAAAGTAGTTACTTAACGAATGTTGGGCCAAGTACCCACTTCTGCTCTTTAATGTTCTTGAAGGACATATATTTTTTTTTCTGCCCCAACATTGTGTGTTAACCGAAAAAATCAAGAAGGAAATAAACCTGCCTGATATAGCCAGTAGAAGAAGACTTTTTACATGTTAAATACAGTGATAAAAATATGGTGCAGCAAGTGTACAATTATTTGAAATTTGTACGTTCAGTTAAATATTTCAATACAAATGGAAAGTGTGTAGCGTTTCCATTTTCAGGAAGGTATCACGTGAAGACGTAAACACCACCTGTTTATTAGCATCCCATCTAACTCTATTCACGGGGTCCCATTACAAAACATCAGTGGTCTTATAATTTGGCCATTCTGCTCACACACAGTTGCAAACCATGCCCTACAGTCCACCATTTGGTCATTTCCATGCAAGTGAAAACCTATTGTCATACAAACAATGAGGGTTTATTTATTAGCCGAGAATGTACAATAACCCTTAGCAACCAATAAACAAATCCCTTGAGCTATTCTGTACTAGTTAGGGTAACCACACAGTCTGATCTTCCAATGTGACAGGCCAGTATTTGGGTTAACAGGTTTGACAGGTTCAAAAGAGGGAGTGGTAATCGAAGAATGCAAATACAAAAAAAAGATCTTTATTGGTACTTATTTGAAAATATCTTTGTAGACAGGAACATACATTTTGATGAAATTCAACCTCACCCTTTCTGATATGCTTTGTATAACTTCTGTCACTTGGGAAGCTTTCAATTTGTTCTGTCAACAAAGGTCTGTTAAGCTCAAGTAGATGAAGTCCCGGGTACAAATAGTCCAATAAGAAGAAATAAATGTGATAAGATCTTCTTTTGCATATTTATACCTGTTTACAACTTATATGATCTTCATCTGTATTGATCTCCTGAGAGAAAAGAGAAAGATTTGATGCGACCTCGGAAATATCTCTAATGTTCTGATGGTGCATGATGACCTTCTACACTTAAAGCGGACCTTTACACTCAAAAATCTAATTCTATCAATGCATCCCTCTATGTATGATGATGAATAATAACACAGACATGTCAGGTGTAAAATGCTGTGATTGTGAAACAGTTACACTTGCAGAGCATTCATTTCCTGCTTAGAAAGTGCAAATTACTTCAGTTTGCCAAAGCAATGCACACTGGGATTGCCTTATCATCAGCAGACCATTGCTGTAATCTCAGGAAAAGGCATTTTCCTCACCTGTGATAATGTGCATGGTCACATGTCCTAGTCACATGTCTAGTCACATGTGCTAGAAATCCAGGAAGTAATAGGAGAGCTGGTAATCTGCCCTTAGTAAACATGGCCACTGTCAGAAGACTGGGGAAGAAAAGAGAAATAAGGTCTGCACGGAATACAGAGCCGGCAATTATCTAGAAGTATGTATTTGTAGATTGCCATTACTAAACATTTCCAATACTTGTTGGTTTTTTAAAGATTTGGGTAACGGTCCACTTTAAAAGTTGAATGTAATCTGGTGGGTTTGATTGATCACATACAGGGTTATTCACAAAAGGGTGAAGAGTTTGGAGAAGGCAGGAGAAGTGAACAATCTAGGACAACATAGCTGATTTGGCAAATTCTTCAATTTAGCTCACTTTCCAGTTCAGCTATTTTGTCCTAGATTGTTCACTTCTCCAAACTCTTCACCCCTTTGTGAATAACCCTGTATGTGACCAATCAAACCCACCAGATTACATTCAACTTTCAAAGTGGACCGTTAACCAAATCTTTAGTTAGTTAGGGTTGGAAAATCACATGGTATGCACTAATATTTTGGATTATTATTATAATGCAGGATTTATGTAGCACCAACAGTCTACGCAGCACTTGTAACTGTACTGGAGAGAGACAGTACAGTAACAAAATAATTTCAATACAGGAGGGTTAAGAATGCCTTGCTCGTGAGAGCTTACAATCTATTGGAAGGGGCAAGTGATACAAAAGGTAATAGTTGTGTGGTATGAGTTAATAGAAGAAATAAAATGACCGTTATCATGTCGAGGTGGGATAGGCCTCCCTGAAGAGATGAGTTTTCAAGGATTGCCTAAAGGTGGACTGGGTAGGAGATAAACTGACAGATTGGGGTAGGGAGTTCCAGAGGATGGGAGACACTCTGGAGAAGTTCTGGAGGCGAGCATGGGAGGAGGTGACAAGGGAGCTGGAGAGCAGGAGGTATTGAGATGTAGCTGGAGCAGAATTGTAGATGGCTTTGTATGTTGTTTGTGATGGAGATGCAACAGCATACCGATTGTGTTGCTGACTATAACTATGTCTTTTGAGCACTGCCATCTTGGAATATGCCCGATGTGCCATCAGGGAAGAACAAAATCCATTGATGGAAAAACCTGGTCATTCAGTATATTCAGGTAGGCGGCTGACCTCATTTTTTGGGAACATAAGGTTGCTGAACCTAGACCTATTATCCAATGGAAGGCTCTGACCTATGTGCTTAGCTAAATCCAGGTGGTGACTTTTTTTGGCCAGGCAGTGTATATATAAACATGTAAACGAAGTTACCTCTAAGATGTCTTTTCTCTAAACTGAACATTCCCCAGTCTAATCTTTCACTATAAGTAAGATTTTCCATTACATTCAGCAATTTAGCTGCCTACCTCTCAAGTTCTCAAACTGGACTCCATATTCTACAAGTGGCCCCAAACGCCCATTAGGATTCAGCAAAAACGGCACCAAAAACAAGAGAGTGAGAGGCAAAGATGACTGTCAGTCATTTTGGTGTCACCCCTCCAATGGTGTCACCCAGGTGCGGGCTGCACCCCCCAGACTCCCCTTGTGAAGCCACTGAGTATAAAGAATTCTGATGCAGTTGAAGTCAGGTGCACCTCCAAGGTCATCTGCAAGGACTCTTAGCTGTATTCTGGTTCCCGGAAAATCACTTTGCTTGCATTTCCATAGAGAAGACGTGTATTTAGAGGATAGAAGATGACAGCGCATACCTGGTTACCAAATAGTTGATTTGTTTAAGAGTTTTCCTTTCCTCCTCCCTTTCACTGCTGTCTATGTATATATATATAGTGCATGCACTCCAAATATGCATCTCAGTGTGAGCATACATTTACCCAGACCTTACATTTAGTTGTCCTTCAGGTAAAGGTCAGCATCCATTATAATGTTTTTTTGGTCACGCCCCCCTATTGGCTATTGTATTCAGTCAGCTAGTGTCACAGTACTAGGGATGTGAGCCCACAGGCAAGCAGGTGACAGGGGATGCCCAGGGCGTGGAATCTAAGGGCCAGCCGTGATCTGCCAGGGACCCCGTCACGGAAGTTCGGACTTAGCTGCGTCCTGACTACAGGTCACGACCCCCAGGTTGACCCTGCTCGTGTGGAGAGAACCCGAAGACACAGGACACTACGCAGGCATGGATGGATGAATGGAACAAAAGGAGATCCGGATAACAGGCCAAGGTCAGGGCGGGCAGCAGGCAAACGTAATCAGGAGAACTAGCCGTGTCGGTACACAAGAGATCAGTCCACAGGAAATCAGGTTAGGAATGAATGCACAGAATCGGCTCAAGACATTTTCCAGGTCCCTCCACATTCCACAGAACAGAGATCTACTTATCTGGCCTATGATCCTTATTTCCCCAGCCCTAGTGAAAGTCCCAAATAACTCTCTAAGCCTTTTATAGTTCACTAATTAATTAAAGGCATGGCACCAGGCACTCATCTGTCAACAGTGGACAAGTTAAAATAAACAAGCAGGTCTGGTAGAGGTAATGACCCAGGTGACCCCGCATTCACCCAAAAGTCATAACCTGAGTTACAATATCAGCTACATTTCATAATTTGGAATTGGGCGGTCATAGTGTAAAATAAAGGTTCATCCTCCTCCTGCTTTCCCTCCCCAGCCCTGCCCCAGGTGCCGGCTCTGTGACACCCTTCTTTAGCGGCTAGGAAAATATGATGCAAGGCAGCTAGAGGGGGGCTTTTGTTTTGAAACATCAAGAAAGAAACATCAAGAAAGGAACTCCAGCAACAAGAAGTCTTAACATTGCAGAAGAGTTCCCCTTTAATCTCTGGACATGCTCTGCTGAAAGCTAGCCTATAGAAGAGCCCTTCAGCCTTCTCTTTTGCATATTGAACTCTGTCAGAACTCCTAATTCCAGGACTGTTAAGTATTCCCCTTTTATTTTACTGTTGTATATATATTTTGTCTTTTTATTAATATATTTTCTGTATATTTTCTGCACCGTTTCTTTTATTAAAGGATGATCTTAAAAATCGTTAAGCTTATCTCTACGCTCTAAATATGAACTTAAAGTATCCTTGCCTCTGTGAAGAGCGCTACTGTTTAGTGACTCCTGTCATATTCCTGTCTGAGAGGACAGCGCTATCATAGGCATTGTTTAAAGGAGAACTATGGGGTTAAGGCTTTTCCCCATAGTTCTCCTTAGGGTAACGGGAGGACACAAACTAGCGTCCTCCCGTCACCCTAGGCTCAGTATACCGCAAGCTATAGCTCGCGGTATACTGAGACCGCCGCTGCTGAAGCGAATCCCGACAATTATGTCTGGATCCGCCCAGCTGCGGGACTGACAGCTGGCTCTGCCTATCTAGAGGCAGAGCCAGCTGTACCCTGCCTATCTAGAGGCAGAGCCAGCTGCACTCACCTCATAGTTCTCCTTTAAGTGTTTTAAATTGTCACACCACTTGGTCTGTGTTTCCTTTAAAAAACATACGGTGGCAGTGAACATTTGTGGGTTAAGGGTTAACTGTGGAGGTAACCAACCCTGGTGACCATCACTCTCAGTCTGCTGGCTTGAGAATGTGTCCCACGAGCTGGGGAATCTCTGTGCAGGGTGAGGCTGAGAATGGTATCGCCATGCTCAGATCAGAACTGTGTGTAGTCACGCGTAATTGACGTACAGCTGCCTTGGGCCAGGCGTACATCACAGCTCAAACAACCAGAAACTTGAGTCTGAGAGGGATTTAAATAGGGAGACAGATAGGAGGCAGGACAGGAAGTGGCGGGAAGGAAGATATATAAACCATCAGGTGAAGTGGCTGACACCCATAGCTGCTAAGGCTGGGCAGCAAGATCAGAGCACATGCTTGTAGAACCACAGCTGCCAGCAGACCTACAGCAGGAAAAGGTAAAAAACAAATTCAAAGGAGTGAAGCACAGATCAGCTCTGCCGTTATCTAATAGCGGGAGACTCCCGGAGCTTCCGGGAGAGTTGAGATGTCTGCGCTGATCTGTGACAGCTAGCACCCATGGCTGCATCAATACATGATTCTGATAGGTTGGAGTCACTGTGCAGCCAATAATTATCCACCTGCTGCCTTTGATCTTTTATTTGAAGTTTGTTGAGCTGGGTGGTGATGAAAGGGCAAACCACGGCTTAAATGTCATATGATTAAACAGATTTAACTAGTGTATGGTCAGTGTAAGAAATTTAAAAAGGAGAGGAACCTGTACAACTGAGCTGACCTGTATCACATATTGATGAATGTGCGTCAACAGGAATTTCTCTACACAGCTGAGGAAAAGCAAAATTGGGGAAAAAAGGCCAAGCCAGAAGGCAGAACTTCATATACTAGCAACTGTTCTAAAGCAAGTTATCTAATTTCTCAGCATGGTGCACCATCAGATGGCAAACAGAGAAATGATACATTTTACAGAGGAATGAACATCAAACCCTTGACTCGTATGCCAGTCTAGAATTTTGTACTTGGTAAAAGAGATTAAAAAAAGGAGGCCATGGCAAGACATGGGCTGAGAAAGTTCATATGTCAGTGTGTGTGTGGTCTCAGATCATTCCAATTCACAACCTGCACTGGAAAAATGACCGTAGGAACACTGACTGGCTATTATCAACAGCATAGGGCAGTGATGGGGAACGTTTTTGAGCCTGAGTGTCCAAAACTGCAACGCAAAATCAATTTATTTATCTAAAAGTGCCAACATTGAAAATAAGTTTGGTATTGTGTTTTAGTTTGGGCGCTGGGGTTTAGAAAACGTTCAGCATCACTGCCTTAGGCAAAACAGAGAAACACACATATTCAAACATTTTATTTTTGTATCACTTTGCTTTCTTTTTTACATTTTTATCTTTTACTTTATTTTTTATAGATAACATTTATTTTGTATCACTTTATTTTAATTATTTCTTTTTACATTTTTAATTTGATATTTTTCATACATTTTATTATTTTTTTCACTTGGCCCCCTTGTGATAGCAATAAAGTTAACACTAAGCCATTGCCATCAAAATTAACAGATGCCACGTTGTCAGCCTGCTATGCAAGCACCTTCAGTTTGCCATTGAGGTGCTTATAAGACAGACCTGGTACACAGTCTAACCCACAACTGAAGGAGTGCACATAGCAGGTTGACAACACTGCTGCTAATTTTGAGGCAATAGCTTAGTGTTGTCAGTCTGCAAAAGGAAACACTCTTGGTAAGATCTCCAGGTAACAAACTTTGCAACAGCTATTCACCAACCTGAAAACTGTCCTAGACACATGCATGCACCAGAATTACAGCGTTTTATTGAGCTTAGCATTTTAGGCTAGGTCAGTTTTACTTTACCATGTACTCCCTGGCTTATGGTTAGCTCATACCATATGCAGTTGTGATGCAGTCCGTTCAGTTTGGCTGTTGCAGCCAAAATACATCACAATGCTTTCCTATGGGCTTTCTTGTGCTCTATTCACACCAGTGCAGCCCATTCAGATGCAGTCAGGAAAAATACTGCTCGTCCTATTTTAGCTGCATCGGATCGCACAGGAACGCATCAAAACGAAACGCATCCCCATAAAAATCCACACAGAATTGATTGTGTCATCATTCAGGGACTTCCTCCTTTATAGGTAGTGTAGAAATAGGTAGAGATAGTGTAGTCATGGCTGATGTGGATGCTGACATCTTTATAAAATATGTGGAGGAGTAGCATCACAACTATAAAAACAATTGTCAGAAGATGGGAAAGTGGAGGGAGATAACTGCCAAGCTATACCCTGATTGCCTAATTAGCATTTTAGTAAACAAAAAAACGCATTGGAAGGCATCAAAACGTATCGCAATGCAACTGCGCAGACGCACGCAGTTGGGATGCAGTCTCTGGTATGAACTAACTCTCAACGTTTGATGCATCTGATTGTTTAGTATTCCAACTGTGTGTCATTAGTTTTAATCACTTTTGAAGTATTCAGGTTGGATAAAATAAAGATATTGGACAGGAATGAACATTGCCGGTCATTTCTGATGATTTTTTTAAATCTGATCTTTTGATAATTCATGGCAAACATTGTAAATCTAACAGGATTTAAACCAAAACATTTATATATATAGATATATATCTATATGTATATCAGGGGTGTGGAATTCCTATCGCCCGACGCCCGGGACATGCAGTTTCGGGCGAGTAGCTTTTATGTACATTTAGCCCGGCTCCGGACAAGCAGAGCTGAATGTACATTGTGAAGCCTGCCGCCGCTCGTTTAGTACAAGTGGTATGAACAGACCACTTGTATCAATTTGAGCAGCGGCGATTGTTTCTGCCCGCACCCCTGCCGTAGTTTTTGGGTTCCCCGCTCTCCTGGGGGACCCCGAAAACTACAGCACAACGGCTCAGCCATAGAGCCCTTAGAGCAGACAAAGAACGTCTGCTCTACGGGCTCTCTGTGTGTTCTCTGTGACCGTGACGCTGTAATCACAGCACCACCTGTCTCGGCTGTCAGGAACTACACAGAACAGATGTTCTGTGTTGGAGGGCAGGTTCCATAAAGAGAACCTGTCACCTCCAAACTATCACATAAAGGGATTTTAATCCCCTTTGTGATACGAAGAACATTAAGTGGAAAAGGTAAATCAATAAAAAATGTAAAGAAAATTTAAAAAATAATAAAATATATAAAGATTTAAAAAAAAAGTAAAAAATAAAAAAAATGAAACCCTGCTGCCTCCGCCATCTGCATGCAAATAAACGCATGTGTAGGACATTCTGCATGTGCTTTGAGATTGCAGCTGGTGGTAGCCAGAATTCTCTTACACACACACAATGTGCATTAAAGGGTAAGTTAATTTTCCCAGGTAATATGGAAAAATTAAAATTACCCGATGAAATCTGGCCCCGTCTCTCCCAAACCGCCACCCCCCTGGCTATACTTACCTTTCAGCGAACAATCCCTCCCCTCCGCCAGTATGGGTGTACTATCTGTCCCCCGTACTGCTGTCCAGCGCAGTCCTCCCCTATGCATTTTGCTCGCAAATTGCAAGCACTCATTGGTCAACGTGGTCAGATGACTGCGCTGACCAGTGAGTAGTGCTATTTAGCACAGTCAAATATGTTTTGATTAGGGGTTCACCGATACTAGTATCAGTGCCGATACAGAGTATTTGGGCGAGTACTCGTACTCACCCAAGTGCTTCAATACCTTCCCCGATATTGGAACTTACGGCCAGATGAAAATTTCCTCTGACTGGTAGTGTCGTAGGGGAACATGGAGCCAGCTACCCGTGCAATCAGGAAGCCGTGCGGCAAGTAATGACACGCCTCCTGGTTTTCCGATTGGCCGGGAAGCCGGCACCTTGCTGATTGGCTGGAAAGCCGGCTTCCTGGCCAATCAGCATCGAGCCAGTTTCCCGGTCAATCAGGTCATTACTCGCCACCCGGCTTCCTGATTGACCGGGAAGGAGGTTTCCAGGCCAATCGCAATCAAGCAGGCCAAACAACATGGAGCCAGCTTCCGTGGCAATCAGGAACCTGGGCGGGATGTCATTACCTGCTGGCCGGTTTCCTGATTACCAGGGAAGCCTGCTCCATGCCAGCGGAAGCACCGGTATTAGTATTCAGTGTCGGGGAGATCCGAAAGCAAAAAAATCGATAAAAAAAAAAACGGTATTGGTGCATCCTTAGTTTTGATTAAAACATTTTTTTTGTATTGGGACAAGTAGATTGTCATGAAGGACAAGTAGATTTGGCCCCCGCTTTAGCCCTTGGACAAGTAGCTTTTAAATTTTTTTTCCACACCCATATATATATATATATACACACACACACACAAATCGATCAGCCTTAACATTATGACCACTGAGAGTTGAAGTGAAAAACATTGATTATTGAATATATTAGGCAGCAAGTGTACATTTTATTCCTGAAGTTGAAGGGTTGGAAGCTGAAAAAATAGACAAGTATAAGGATTTAAGTGACTTTGACAAGGGCCAAATTGTGATGGCTACATGACTGGGTCAGAGCAACTCCAAAACTGCAGTTGTTCCCGGTCTGCAGTGAAAACCGAAAACCAGTGAGTGTCACGGGCGGCCAAGGCTCATTGATGCACTTGGGGAGCGAATGCTGACCTGCATAGTCAGATCCAATAGAATATCTACTGTAGTTTAAATTGCTGAAAAAGTTTGTTGCATATGGGGCTGCATAGCTATCCATGCTGACCTGTGCCCACCGCCAAAAGTTCCTACAATGGGCAAGTGAGCATCAGAACTGGACAACAGAGCATGTGGATGGCCGGGTGTGTGTGTCACTTATCTGGCAAAGAGATGGCACCAGGATGCACCATGGGAAGAAGACAAGCCAGCAGAGGCAGTGTGATGCTTTGGGCAATGTTCTGCTGGGAAACCTTGTGTCCTGCCATTCATGTGGATGTTACTTTGACACGTACCACATACGTAAACATTGTTGCTGACCAAGCACACCCCTTCATGGAAACAGTATTCCCTGATGGCAGTGGCCTCTTTCAGCAGGATAATGCGCCCTACCACACTGCAAAAAACAATTCAAGAATGGTTTGAGGAACACAACAATGGATTCAAGGTGTTGACTTGACCTCAAAATTCTCCAGATCTCAATCCAATTGCGCATCTGTGCTGGAAAAACAAGTCTGATCCATGGAGGCCCCACCTCACAACTTACAGGACTAAAAGGATCTGTTACTGATGGCTTGGTGCCAGAAACCACAGCATACCTTCAGAGGTCTAGTAGAGTCCGTGCCTCAACGGGAGAGGAAAAGGGGGACCTACTCAACATTAGGTGGGTGGTCCTAATGTTATGACCGATCCGTGTGAGTGTGTTTAATATATATATATATAAATAATTAAAACACACACTTTTTTTTAAACTTTGTTCCCAGATTTTCTGTTCAAAGATTAGACTATGACAAAACCCAAAACCCAACATGCAGGTGATTGAAGCTGGAACCGCTCGTATACCTGATGAAATATTCAGATAAAATAAAACAATGACAAATAGTTGGTGCCTCTTTATAGCCAATAAATAAATACCATTCTCCTTTTATTAATTGAAAAAAGTATTCGAAATCATAACATTTTATTTTTTCCCCCCTGTACCAACATTGTGTGTGGATGCAAAAAAATTAAAAAATAAATTACAGCAGCTTTTCTTTCTTCTGAACTCCGACCTTCCCGTTAGTCTTGCACAGTTGTACCGTTTCCTCTCCTGGACTGAATTTACGGACTCTGATTTTACTGCATATTGTGAGATCACAATGTGTTTTAGAACCTGCAGAATGTCACATGGTGCCCACCTCATTTCTTGGCTGGAGGATGTCCAGCATCATCTAGCACTTTCCTCCCCAGGCTGACCGTCTCTGCCCCACCTCTTTCATTTATTGAATTTTGGTTCTTTCAACCATGGAGGCTCAGCATCACATGTGGGCGTTACCTAGGACAGTCTGTATACAAATACAGCTGTCAAGGGAAGCCCACTGCTCCAGCCTGACATACAGCCATCAAGGCGTTTTAATACTTGCATAACTCCTCCCAAGAGCCAGCCCACTGCTTGCACTCTATTTCTACCATAAGGCTGCTGAAACTAGGTTCCAATATTTTTAAAATAAAATCTGTGGTCACCATACTGACTATGCCCACTTTTAAACACAGCCCATTTATTGCCACACCCACAACATCACACCCCATTTTTTTTTTAGCACAGCCTAAAACAATTGGTCACAGACTTTGGGAACAAGAGGCCGATATTTAAGATATATAGAGAAAATGCCCTTGACACCTGCCCTGTTATTGAAATAATGTGGAGTGCTGCAACAAATTGTGGGTGCAGGGAATTGTGCGAGTGTCTGAAAGGGTATAGGTGAGTCTACTCTGCTATAGGTCAAGAGTGTCCAATGCACACAATACAGAGCTCAGGAGTAAATAACTCATGCAGTGTAGGGGTCAGGCATGCACAATGCATGGAGTGCAGGGTCCAGGAGTACCTAACATATGGAGTGCAGGGGTTAGTAGTACATAAGGCTTTGAGTGCCAGAGTCAGGACTGTGTAAGGCATAGAGTGCAGGGGTCAGAAGTGTGTAAGGCATGGAGTGCAGGGGTCAGAAGTGTGTAAGGCATGGAGTACAGGGGTCAGAAGTACAGGGGTCATGCCTTACATGGAGTGCAGGGGTCAGAAGTGTGTAAGGCATGGAGTGCAGGGGTTGAGAGTGCGTAAGGCATGGAGTGCAGGGGTTGGGAGTGTGTATCAGCGCAGGGTCAGGAATTAGTAACGTACAGGCCAGCATACACATTAGAAGCAAATAACTCCTCTACCCAGTACAATTCCATCCCACCTTACATCAGAGTCTCCTGAATCCCCGCTTACATTAGAGTCCCAGGAACTTTAATGTAAGGGGATACTCTGATGTAAAGGGGATTCTGTCCCTCCTTATTGGTTGGATGCTAGGTGCTAGCATCCAATTATCAGAGGCGAGGGACTGAATTAGAGCAGCTGTCTCTGATGTCTCCATGAGTCTGCAAACTTTCCCTGACCCACAGGGGCCGGTCTGAAGGGGCGACGGGCAGGGATTTTTTTTTTCTGCATTTAGCCCTGCTTAGGGCAAGCAGGGCTAAAGGTAAAGTAGAGGAGCCATTTTGTACAAGTAATTTTAGCGGCTATACAGCTGCTGGAACCACTTGTATGCAGCCTGCTTATGAGTTGTCCCCCACCGGCTGCCTTCTTCTGTGCCGTGGTTTTCAGGGTCCCCTGTTTTTCTGGGTACCCCAGACCACGGCAAGACAGTTCAGGATGGAGAGCGGGGAGCAAAGCAGAGAACCTCCGTTCTCTGCTCCGTGATCAGTGACACAGGACTGCTATACTCACAGCACTCCTGGTTCAGCTGTCTCAACCTGAGCTGTACAGAAGATAGAGCACACATGTGCTCTATCTTCTGTATTTGAGGGCAGGCTCATAAAGAGCATATTGTGATAGCAATAAAGTTAAGTGGAAAAAAATAATAAAATAAATAAAAGTGAAAACAAAAATTAAATTGATAAAAAGTAAAAAAAAATGAAATAAAAACGTAGTAAAAAAAATAAAAAAATAGAAATTGATAAAAAGTGAAGAAATAAATATTAATATTAATCAATCCACACAGGGGTCCAATGATTTCAACTGGTGGCCCTGCCTCCTGGTACTACACACATGTACTATCCCGGTAACTGGCAAGGTGCCGTCTTTTTTTTTTTATGGGGGGTGGAGGGGCCCTTCATGGTTTCTTGTTCCAGGGCCCCGAGGTTACCAGTTACACCTCTGGCAGAATGCCTCAACTTTCGGGGCTCATTCACTCCATCTGCGTTTGCGCTGCAGTGGCCCTTTTTGCCAGGCAATTTGCCTCGTCATGGATGGTCATGCAATAAGTATGTTTTTGGACGGACGTCATTAAACAGACGTTATGCTACTATTGGAGTGCCGCTGTCCATAATTGTACTATTTTGACGGTGGTCATCCGTCGACTACCGATGCACCCATCTCTTTACTATGGATCAGCAGTCAGGAGTACAATGGGTACATGGACTGTAGTGGATGGTGACAGTTCACACCACTGCGCTCCTGTGGTATGTGCTTCAAAATCTGACACGGGCACCATTCCCCTCCACTGACACAGGGGCACCGCTGCTCCCACCCACACAGAGGCACCATTCCACCCACACAAGACCAGTGATGCACCATTCCTCCCACTGTAGCATAGAAACCAACTAGCCCGTCAACAAATTAGCCCAGGAGCATGCACCCGTAACCAAAATGTCAGTTGTTTTTCAAGGCTCAGTTTTGCTAACAATAAAGAAAGCATCTCTCTCATAAACCGTACAAAATAATACAGGTATAAAATGATCTGTAGATATACAAGAATACAAGGACAGATTTATGAAGCATCATTTTATAAGAAAGCTGTGAAGGTTAAAATTAACCTTTGTTGAGGCAGAGGGTCAGAGGTCACCAGAACGCATACAATTGCTGGACTATTAACTGCCTCACCTCACACACTTTGCCGCAATCAAATAAGCAATGGCCCCAAAGTAAGGCCCGCTGGTTGCCTTAGACCGACCTCTGCAATTAAAAAGTCCTGCAATTATACCTTTCAGGGCTTTCACATTGCAAGTCACAGTGGGGGAGGTGCTGTGTGCAGAGTGGCAGCAGGGGCTGGGTGCTGGAACACTCTGCATTGTAACAAGCAAGGGTCTTTCTTTCATGGACGCAGGGACTTTTATTTACTTTCACAGATACAGGAGTGCTTTTTTTACTCACCACTGATGTTGGGGCATGTTGTATACCGCTGGCCACTAATACAGTGACTTTTTTTTTTTTTTTTACCATCGCTGACCCACCAATGCTGTTTTCTATTTCTACTGACCACAGTCTGGTCCCCAAATAGTCTGTAGTACAGTGAACTGATCCTTTGTTTAAAACATTTGGGGACCCCTGCAATAAAGCATTCTTATCTATCATTTTTTTTTTTTACTGCAAGAGCCCATAGAAACCAACTAGTACTGAACTTGTACAGGTCTGGTTATTTCATGTGCATTCTTATTGGTTCTGATTGAATAAGACCAACTGTTCGCTATGTTTTGAGGGTGCAGTGTGTGAGCTTAGGTGGTTGACAGGCAGCAACTGTCCCTGAAACCCCCGCTGATGTGTCAGGATCTGACAATATGAAATCTAAATCCTTCATTTGTAAGATCCTTCAATATACCTAAAAAAAAAAAAAGACAAGTTTGCGCAGATAAAAACTTTCACATTTTCCACAGTCCTCTGGGGGGGAAGAATGGGATAAAAGATCTTTTTCCAAGGCACATTTCTTTTTATTTCCCTATGAAGTTTTCTGCAGATTCAGGGCTCTGCTAATACAGAATTTTAAGAAGGAAATGATCCCCAGCATGCCTTTGGATCAGTATACTCTAAAAACACCTTGTTTTCTTTTATAACATAAAATACAGCAGCCTCCCTCTTATGCTTGGTATATTTCCTCCCTTTTTCCCCACATACTTCCAAGCTATACTGAAGACGTGTGCTTTATAGAAATAGAAATATTCCATATCGATCAGGTATGAGGGACAGGGATCCCGCACAAGGGTGCGCTATTCATGTTATCTATTCCTGCATCTTTGCTGCTACTCAATGAAGATCACATCAGATCCCAATAAAAGATTGTGGAAATACCGTGTTTCCCCAAAAATAAGACACTGTCTTATATTTTTATTGGCTAAAAAAAAAAAAACACACTAGGTCTTATTTCCGGGGTAGGTCTTTTTTTTAAATATACAACAATCCACACTTATTCATGTAGAAAAGTCTACATGTATTCATGTACAAAAATATGGTGATCAGGGGTGCCGTACCTTTCCAAGAGCAATTTGCTAACCAATCGCTGGCCAGAATGAGCGAAGCGCGCTTTCACTATCGATTCCTCACAGGCGGAGTGCCTTTGGTATCACTCCGCCTGTGACAGGAGCCGGTGCTATAGAGGAGGCATCGGCTTATGCGGCTCTGCTCCCTCCGGTGCCGCCTCACTTCCTCTAGCGCTGTCTGTGTGTGCCCCGCTGATTCTCTCCTGCCACTCCCGCGGCTCTTCAAGTTCCCCCTTATGCCACCACCGGCCCTGGGAATGGTCACATATAGGTCTTATTTTCAGGGTAGGTCTTATTTTTGCAATTCCCAAAAATAGTACTAGGTCTTATTTTTGGGGTAGGTCTCATTTTTACATATGAATCTACCAGCTATTTATACTGCAAGCATGAACAAACCAAGGTAAAAACTTTCCCATGATATAAATGAGTGTAGAAACCCTAAAGAGAACTTCGGGCAAAACAAAGTCACAAATACAATATGAAGATTTGAATGTGCCTAATACGGGTGCAGTGCTCAATGCTCCATTAGGCTCCTTGGCCTGTAGCAGCACATGGAGGCTGGCTGTGGTATAATACTGCTGTGTGAGCAAAAACTGCCAGATGACACTGCCCTACTAGAGGCCCACACTCACCTATGAGGGAACTAATGTTAACTCAGAAAGGCAATTCTAAAACCGCAATTGTTACCCTCTGTGGAAGTTCCCCTTTAAAAAGTAAACGTCCACCAAGAACTAAAATTTGAATACAGTGTTTTAGTCACTTATTTCTCCAGGACTACAGTGGTGACATTTTATGGTTGCAATTCCAGGTTTTGCCCCTCAGACAGTCAGTATTCTATTTCTTGGCACAGTAGGGCATGCCCAGGCCCTAGAGGAAAGAGGGGCAGGAGGTCCGGCATTGAGATCTCACCACTTGAGGGTGTCTGAAACCTGTGTGTGACCCAACACCCAAGTTCTCACCTTTAGAAAAAAAAGCCAAAACAAACCAAGTCATTATGGGTTGACTTTCAGACATTACCACCACCACCAGTTACTTTTAGCCAACATGGCTCCAGGGACTGCTAAAAGAAATATCCATAATGCTGCTTTGGTCTGGTTCTGTGGCATGGCATAATACAAGCGCTACATGGTCATATTCAGAGCCCCAGGACCCACCTTTCCCAGGTTTAGGAAAATAGTAAAACACTTTAGGCTATAGAAAAAGTCTTAAGTCTAAATCTAGAATGGCCAGTAGATTCACCGTACAATGCACACATCCACAATACAGAACTTGGCCCGGCACGTAGGACAAGGCACTTGGCTGGACAGCCAGGTCTCCGGATGCTGCTGATCCTGCCGACTGGCAAACCACTTGCCCATGCAGGTAAGGCACCACATGGGTCGACAGTAACACTGCTGGCACTCTCCGTCATTGGGCTCGTGGCAATTCTTGACAAGCTTGATGTTGGCGCTGGTCTGCATGCAGCCAATACAGGGCTCCAACTCCTGTGAAGAACAATGTAAGCAAGTCATGTACACATAACTATGTACATTTATCTACATTAATGTGGAACAGGAAGTAGTATCTATCAAGCCAAAAGGTGGTAATCTGTCAAACTCCAATTTCTCCAGATCTCCAACAACGTCACGTCCGGTTGACTTGCCAGTAAGCGTTTTGGATGAGTTGTCTCGAGTGTGCATGCGCCACTCGCGACATTTTCCTAATTCTCATCAAGTTCGACAATGCTCTTCACTGTACCTGCACGGAAGCCATTATTGAGTTCTCCAATTCTGTTTCCTGCGCGGGAGGACGCTTGCCTGACTCTGGTGGCCATATTGTTTGGGCCAACTCATATTAATAACAGATTAGTCTCATCTTAGTTGATTAGAATACTGAAAAGCATTGTCGAGCTTGATGAAAATTAGGAACATGCCGCGGGTGGCGTATGCGCACTAGAGCCAGCTCACCTAAACTGCTTACTGGCAAGTCAACCGGATGTGACGTTGTTGGAGATCGAGAAATTGGAGTTTGACAGAACAGTGGCAATAAACATTATATTCTAATCTCTGATTCAGCCATTTCTGGCCTAATGTATATGGGGCATTTGCAGACAACCCTGGCCTAGTTCATCTGGGAAAACAGCAATCTGAAAAGTTAGAAAATCTCGTACAATCACAGCTGTTTCACCTCGATAAGTCAGTGCTGGAGGTTTCTACATCACATCGACCCAACCTTGCTCCATGTGCCTCATGAAACTGTTTGTGGCCCAAGAGGGACTGGCTGGTTCAGATCCCCGAGATCAATCAGATACCTGCATGTCAACTGCCATCTAGTGTTAATAGTCAGCTTAAAAAGCTTAAAAAGCCTTTGGGAAACCTTTATTTGTGCAATTGTGGCTAAAATCAGCAGCTCACATGTGAAATATGTTTGCATCGTATTGTAACTGTACTGTCTTCCTTTATATTTTTAAGTGCTGCGCAAACTGTTGGCACTATATAAATCCTGTATTATAATAATTAATCTTTTGGTCTGTTTCGTGACCAAAGCAACAGTTGTAATTTCGAATGGCTGTGTGACCAAAAAAAGTGACTATCAACCTCTGTTCTAGGGATGCACCGATACCGATACTAGTATCGGTGCAGAGTATTTGGGCGAGTACTTTCAGTATCAGGAAGCCGGGCAGTGAGTCATTACACGCTGCCCTGCTTCGCCGGGAAGCCGGCTCCATGCCCTCTCGTCACTTGTGACGAGGGAGCAGGCTTCCCGGCCAAGCAGGAAGCAGGGCAGCGTGTAATGACTCACTGCCCGGCTTCCTGATTGACCAGAAAGCTGGCTCCATGCCTTCTCGTCACCTAGTGATGAGAAGCATGGGGACGGCTTCCCTGCTGATCGGGAAGCTAGGTAGCGAGACTTTACACGCCGCCTGGTTTCCCGGCTAATCAGGAAGCCAGGTGGCGAGTCATTACGCGCAGCCTGGTTTCTTAATGGGATTTCCGGTATTGGTATTCGGTATCGGGGAAAAAAAATATCGGTACTCGATACCGAAATACCGGTATTGGTGCATCCCTACTCTGTTCTCTTGTGCCGTGCCTGCAAACACTTCTTTAGAGATGAAGTTCAACCTCAGAACTTAGAAGTGTTAAGGAGCACATTTTAAGCACATGCAGAGATGTTCATTTTCTATTTAGAATAGTAGCGTTATGTCCTAAATATTTCAAATTTTTTAGGATGCATCAGTAACGTATCATTACACAGCAGGAGCCACTGTCAAAATACAGCTTCTCCTGCGCAGACAGTCTGCAAGTATCAATGAGTACATACGAAATGACAATGTATTGTTTCATTGTCTTTTCCATTTTATTCATATCAAAGGTGATCTACATATGAATGAAACACTCCCAGGGGTAGCCATCGCACTATATTTGTAAAGCTGGCCGCACACTAATATTTTCTTCGTTCATCCCGGGGCTAAACGAAAAACATTACAGATTCCTCCATCAACGCTTACAAACGTTGATCGAGGAATCTCTTGCGGTTTGCATTGTATTCTGACGGCAGCCGCTGACAACTGTCCGTTTACCTAAACAGAGCTCATTGGCTGCTGGCTCTGTTCGTTTGCAGATTTTCTGACAGGCTCCTTTGATCAGCTGATCGAGGGATGCCAGCCAAAAGGGTGCCGACAGCGGCACCTACTGTGCGAATTTCGTCTGGTTTATCACCAACCGGCTGGAATCATATAGTGTATAGCCAGCTTTAGGTAAAAGGCCAGGGGGTTATCCACAAAAATATCCATACATATCCTAAGTAGGTATAGAGGCATTCACAGAAGAGCCTTATACACGCAGAAGAGATAAGTCAAATCATCAGAATTTTAATGTCAACATTTCGATTGCGTTCAGTTCATCTTTAGGAAGACTTTAAAAAAAAAGATGGACTGAGCCCAGTTGAAACACTGACAATAAAATGCTGGTGCTTTGCCTTATCTCTTCTGCAAGACCCGTGAATGCCTCATGTCCAAAGTCCGGCCCGCGGGCCAATGGCGGCCCGTGCTCCGGTTTAATATGGCCCCACAGGTAATTTGGCAAAATCTATCTGTTGTGGCCCCCAGTGAATCCCCGAGCGCCGCTCAGGACCCCTGGGATCTCTGAACGCTGTGGAACTGCACGTCGTCAGTCGGCATTCTCGCGATCTCTCGGACGTCGTGGGATTTGGTGCGTTCCTTCCCTCTGCGCGTGCGGACAAGACTAAATTACTCACCTGCGTGACATTTTGCGCATTAAAACCACACCCTTTGTACCAGACCTAGCCTATGTGCTGCAGTCCAGATCTCAGTTTCACCCTTCACATTAGTGCAGGCAAGTTTTTTTTTTCCAATTGAGATGAATACATTGTAAAATGTCAGTTAATGTCAGTTGGTCTAAATCAGTTATAAATATATTTGGACACAAAGTGTATACTTGGCGTTATGTTCCTGTTCATATTTTTTTAAACGTAAAAGTTGACAGACAACCTTTATTACCAATAATATGTCATGTACTTTACAATGTTCCTGACATATGTTTCAGCTTCCTGGATTTTTTTTTCCATCTGGCCTTCAGATATGAAAAGGCAGCAGTGGCGTCACAAGGGGGGTGTGGCCCACATCCGCATGCCACCATTGGAGGGGTGACACCAAAATGACTCAGTCATTTTGGTGTCACCCCCCTCTGAAAAGTCGGGCGCTCGGTCATGGACCGAACGCCCGACAGTATCAGGAGAGAGGAGGGGACCCGGCGGCATACCTTATCTAGCCGGGTGACTGTCCCCCTCCTCTCCCTGCTGGCGTCCATCACCAAGATGGCCGCCGGCAGGTATCGGAATACTGCCGCGCGTGCGCGATGACGGCATCGCGCACGGTGACGTCATGCGCAGTGAAGTCTCGGCGGGGTGACACTCGGTCACCGCTCCGGGTGTCACTCAGCCTCGGGACGCCCCTGAAAGGCAGAGTGATTTAACACCTGTCTGGATTTGTCATCCATGTGACAACATGAAAAGTATGCCGTTTGCAATAAACTTTGCATAAATAGTTAATTTGCATGTAATTTTAATGGTTCAAAGAATGCCAGGCGAAATGGTCGGCACTCACGCATGTTCACTTCATCAAATCTGGCTCTCTTTGAAAAAGGTTTGGACACCCCTGCTCTATACCTACTTAGGATTTGTATGGATGAAACACTATATACAATGACATCACTGTTCCACTTTTGCAACCACATTGGGATAACATCTACTTTATATTTGTTATATGTTCCTATTCATGTTGCATAATTCAAAATAAAAAAATGCTGTTTACCATTTTACTTGCTCTTTCCTGAAAGAAAAGGTTTTTCCTTACACTGAATTTAATTCTGGAATGCAAGGGGGGCTGGGAGGTTACCATAATTAACCCTGTCTGTACTGTGCTGTGCTGGCAGATCTCATTATCAGTTGTAAACAGGATGTGAACACTGTTCATCCCTAACAAAGGGTCAAAGTGACACTAACCTCAGGAGTTAAAATGTTAAAATACATTCAAGTACCCTAACTATGAACAAAAATGTATCTTATTTGTGTATCACTCGGCTGTAGATCCAAATCATCTCTGAATTGGTGATGACACTGTCCTTCCTTCTGGAGGGGGGCTACTTTTGTTCCCCATGGTCCCGGTGTGTGTTGTAAAGTAGTCACCGCTCCAAGCTCACTCCCGTGATGGACTATAATCTTATGTTTAGTGTACTAATTTGTATTGAGATTGTAGTCCATCCCAGGAGCGAGCTTGGAGCGGTGACTACTTTACAACACACACAGGGACCATGGGGAACAAACGTAGCCCCCCTCCAGAAGGAAGGACAGTGTCCGCACCAATTCAGAGATGATTTGGATCTTCAGCTGAGTGATACACAAATAAGATACATTTTTGTTAATAGTGAAGGTACTTGAATGTATTTTTATGGTTTAACTCCTGAGTTTAGTGTCACTTTATAGATCAAAGGCCTTGTATGTTAAGAAGAGGAAGCTCAGCCTGTCCCTAGTCTTTCCATTGGGACAGACAGTTTCTTATCACTTTCAAATTGTAGAGAGAAGCTCTCATGGCTACACGGACATCTAAAAATGGTAAGAAATATTTTTTTGTTTCAAAATAATTTTTCGTTATGCTGTGTGTTTTTCACAAATCAAATCTGACTGTAAAATACACTTTAAAGAAACCTCACAAGTTAATTGTTTGTTCCCCTATAAAAATGTATTCCCATTTAACTTCTTATTTATCCTTTGTTAACTCTAATAAGCCTTAAGAACTCCCTCCTCCCCTTAGCTATTACCTTTTTATTCTAATTTTTGTCATTTTAGTGTGGTCATTTTGGCCACACTAAACAAAATGATGACAGACACATAGAACTACAATGGCTTTAGATCATGTGTTCTGGTGGGACAGTGTACTCCTATTACTGCCTGGGGCCATAAAGGACAAAGCCGAGGAATGCAAACAGACGTGTACAGCTTGTAGAATATTCAGACTCATTTCCTTTCTACAATGAGCAGGTGCTTCCAACAACATGCTGACTTTCCTATGAATTGCCATGGATGGTCGGGTCTTGTGATACCCACAACATTAATAAGGATATCCTGCTTTATGCCTAATGCTGGCTTCAGAAAGTCACTACATGAGGTTGAAAACAATCCTGTGGAAGAAGGAGGCAACTTAACAAATGGCTAGAGCAGATGGGCAATAGCATAAGCATATACTACCCCAAATCATTTTGTTTTCAAGAAATAGCTCTTACAGACCCAATGATGTCATCACTAGGCCTGTGTGCTGCTCTTTGCGTCGAGTTTGCTGGGAGGAGCAGGCAGGCTCCTGTAAATGTCAAAGCTTCCTGCCTCAGATCTTCTCTCCAGAGCGTTATATGAAAGAACACATACCCGGGATTTAGATGTGCCTGCTTTTCCTTGCTGGTTGCTACAGACTTTAGCTGTCCAGTCTGCTGGTCAGTTGCAGATGCACGTCTAAAGAGATGCCAGGGATGTGTTGTTTCGCACAAAGCTCAGGAACAAAATGATTGATGGCAGAGAAAGCCTTCAGGGGAAGAAGTAATTGATGTATAATGGAGGTCGTTCAGACACAAAATGCAGGTGGGCTCACGATAGCTGATGCAGCTTCAAAGGGTTATATTGTAGAGATGCAAGTATTCAGGGTTAATATCAGCAATGCGCACGCCATACTACCCAGCCCCTTCATTGCTCCAGAGGCTTTACAGTCCCTTTCTGAATGAATTGGCTAGATCAACATTTTTGGGATATTAACTAACCTGACTGCTGGGCAGCTGATAGAAACTATTGGCTTCTACGAGAGATCTGAAGGTCTCCAGGAACAAGTCGCTCAGTGTTTGATGGATGACAACATTGGCCGCATTTCGGATGGGGGCGTGGAGCTTCTCCTTCAGCTCACCATATTCTGTAGAGTTTAATCTGCAAGCACACAAGGAGACAGTTAGTTTCTCTGAACCGAAAGGAAGATGGAAAACCTCAATATTGCAAAAATGGCAACTTCACCCCAAGATGATGTTTCGGTTTTAAAGAAGAACTCAGGGCAAATTTTTTATTAACCCTTGCAGTGGAGCTACCCCATTCACTGCAAGGGTTAACTGCTCGTTTTCTTCTAGTAATCCCCCAAGCTGGCTGGCTGCAGCAATGGTATGTCCCTCTGAGTCCTCATACATTGAGTATAGAATATGATGACCCAGGAACCTTAGACTGGTGAGGGAGCAAGGCTGAAAAGACTGGTCTAAGAGCAAGCTGGCTCAGAGGATTTGGCGAGTATAATTTCTTTAATTGTCCTCCTAAACGAAAATGAGCAGTTAACCCTTGCAGTGCAGGGGTAGCCCCACTTAAAGGGTTCACTAAACTTTTGCCCAGAGTTCTTCTTTAAGTTTGCATTTGGTGAAATCACCAGTCAGCTCCCATTACCCCCAAAGGTTGTTGGCCTCTCCAACCCTTCACAAATGCCAAAAGGAGCCCATTCACACCAGGGCAGGTACGGATCAGCGCGGTTACCACCCTGATCTCAAAAGGGAGGTTTTGGGAGTTTTTAATTGCACTTGAGCGCAATTAAAAATGCCCAAAACCACGCTGATCAGTGCAGTTCCATTGAAAGCTGTATGGAAACCACTCTTATCAGCGCGGCAAAAATATAGTGCAAGGAGCAGTCCAGATCACACAGACCCACGCAGCCGCATGAATGGTCCTCATAGCAATGTATGGGATCGTTCATGTCGGGGGATCCGTGCGGCCGAACGGGGTCTAATATTTGTGACTTCTCTTCCAGCTGCATTTAACAATCACGTTTATTCTATATTATGTAGAAACCACAAGGCTGATACACGGGACAGGATGCCAAATAAATATTACAACACAACTTAAGACTTCCATATTGCGCTCCTGGTACAGATGTGAGCTGCACTGTACATGACTAGCAAGTACAATCAGGTTTGGATGATTCCACCGGCGGTTTGTTTTTCATTACACACTTGGGGCTCCTATGAGATTTCAAATGAATCTAAACCCAAAACACAAGCTGTAATACACTGAGTGGCCAGACTATTATGACCACCCCATCAGTACTTCGTTGGGCCACGAGATGACTCCACGAGATGTTGAAAGGTGATGCGAGGAATCTGACACTGCACTGTTGCCCTTCTGTTGTCTTGTACCAGTCTTGCCACTCTCCGTTCTGCCTTAACATTGACTTGTCGCTGACGGCCACAATTTGCACGTTCAGACCCAGATTTTCGGCTGACAGTCCAGTCTTTAAACACTTTAACAATGAGCCCCTCTTGAACATTTACAGAATTCTGCTGTTTTGCTGATACTCGCTCCATGGCTCCGAGCGCCAACAATCATCCCACGTTCAAAGGCTGTTAAATGGCGTTGTTTCCCCATATCTTCAGAAACAAATCACTTCTACTGTCGTGGTAAACAACCTGCTTCCCTATTTATAATGGTCTGGCCCTCTAGCAACTTCAGCGCAAAATTATAGCTAATTAGCCTACAAACATCAGGTGGTCATAATAATCTGGCCACTCAGTGTATATTACAGCTCCAAGTCCCTAGATTTGGTGGTTGTATTAGTTTTCTTCTCGCTTGGTGATTCTTCCAGTAACACACCACCCTAACACACTAGGGTGACAATGCTCCCTAACTCCTCTGTATCTACAGAGGAAGCCATGATTGCCTTTAGGATGAGCTCAGGTATGGACAGAACCTGAGCTCCCCGAACACAGATGAAGGCTCCTTCTGCTGCTGCCCAGTCAGCTGCAGCCAGGGAATTCCCCACTCACAGCTGCACCTAGGAAAAGGAGCAGTATGCGGTGAACCCACTGGCCCTTATATGATTTATTTGGTTAATGACATTCACCTAATATGGCCTTATAAGGTCAATGACATCAGCACAAGCATCCCGCCCCCTTGTTTATGTTCAGCTGCGGGGTGGAGTAAGGCCTGCAGATGATTGGGCAGGTGGCCCAATGGCACTTACATGGACAGGGGAGCTGGGTTCACTCTGAACCTGAGCTCATCCCTAGCTGTCAACCCGGGGGAGGACTACAAAGGCCTCCTCCTGTCCTTTTCTGCATAACATGGGCAGGGTTCTGTAGTCCTCAAAGATGGCTGAAAAATGTAACTGGTAAGAATGCAACACAGGCAGAGAATGCAAGAAGGGATTCGCTGACATGATCAAAAGGTTTTTTTTCTTTTATCAAACAGATATAATGCTTTCAATTGTATACTTAACAGACCAAAGGGTCCAAATAAGAGAGTAAGTGTATGTTGGGGTGTACATACACTTAAGGCTAGGTTCATATCTGCACTACACCGCACGACACCCAGGACGCGACACCCAGGATGCAATGCAGGCAGCGCTTGCCACACGGCCCCATTGATTTCAATGAGGTGACATCCGCGCGGCAATCACAGAAAAAATTTACAAGTACCTTCTTTATTCAATACACGACGCGCGGCTGTATCGTGTTTCGGAATCGGCGACAAACCGCAAAGTTGTGAACAGCCTCCATTGACTTCAATGGAAATCTGTGTTTTGCGCGATATCGCGCAAAGCAAACCGCGCAATAAATCGCCTAGGCGTGCACCGGCCCTCAGGCTATGTTCACATCTGCACTACACCCGGGCCGCGCGATCATGTGCTGTACACAGCTGCCCAATTGATTTCAATGGGGTGACAGCCTCGCAGCAATCACTAAAAGAAGGTACAAGTATCTTTTTTCGCGACTCACGGCGAGAAACCGCGCGATCCGCCCGGCGCCACTAGAAAATAATGGCACCCACAGCGCGATGGGTTCACACCTTGGCGACTCCCGACCGCGCGGCAATTGTGCACAAAACAGGAGTCGCCTAGGTGTGAACTTAGCATTAGACCCACTTCACACTGAGCGGTTTGTAGCGCGATTTCCCCTCAAAAATCGTTCATTGTATTTCAATGGAGCTGTTCACATCTCACAGCTCAATGTCGCCTGTAGCTTGTAGCTCAAGCTTGACCTATTTTTCCAGCGGATTTTGTGCGATTTGGCGCAAATAGACTTTGATAGACTGCCAAAATGTGCACTGTAGCTCAATGTCGTTCAGCTCAAATCAGCGCTGAAACAGCTCAGTGTGAATGGGGTCTTAAGGTAACCATTCTTGTCAGAGAACTAGAACGAAGCCAAACCAGTCCGTATTCAAGCTGGCAGCATCTTAAAAAGCAGTAAAAAATAAACTCATGCATCACCTGATATCAAAGGGCCGAACGTTGGGGTTGATGCTGGCCACCCGTATTGTGATGAACTGGATGGGGGTGTTGGAGTCTGGGGTGAGTTCATGCTGCCTGGACTCTGTCACAGTAAGATGAATATCTTGTTGCTGGGCCACATACACCCTGTAAGTGGTCACTTTCATCACCCAGGTGTCCGTCACAATCACCCGCGCTCCGGGCACCCCTGTGGCGAACTTATCGATCCTCCGGAATTCTGTGTTAATGGAAGAGGCCACGACTCTCCAGCCTGAGCGGGGAAGGGCGTGATGTGCCAGGGTCCTCGCTAGAGGGTGATTGCTCCATCTCTTCTGTGACCAGTACAGGGCGAGGAGGCTCATCAAGGTGGGAAGGGCAACCGCCATCAACGCAAACGCTTTCCAGCCTTCGCTGGCCGTGTAGACGTAATACAGATTATTTTCCGGGGCCGCAAAACACATTCCTACATAGTAACCTACACAAAGTAAAGACGCCATGTTAATACTCAGCAATGACTTTTTGAACCTCGCAAGAAAAAAAAATAATAGGATTTTGTTCTTATCGTAAAAATCCTTTTCTCAGAATCCACTGAGGGACACGGCTCTGGATAATTCAAGATGTAGGGTTATGCCGCTGCCTGCTGGAGGCACCTTATGTCTCGAATTATCCAGAGCTGTGTCTCTCAATGGACTACAGAGAGAAATGTAGACATCAAGCAACTAGCAAAATTAAAGCAGATTTAAACCCAATCACTGAAATGTCATAAAGGCTTTAGAGCTGAACTCCAGGGTGGAAAAAAGTACCCTTGCATTGGGGCTCTGCAAGGGTTAAAACAGAACTATGGCCAAACCTTTTTGGCATTCGTTCTCTTTTAGGTCACAAGAGGACATTTGCTAATCTCTTCCTATGACCCTAAGCTGTGCTGCAGCCGGGAAAGATCCCGACAATATTGTCTGGATCCACCCCTCTGCCTGATTGACAGCTGGCTCTGCCGCTCTAGAGCCAGAGCAAGCTGTGCCCGCCCCCTCCTCTGTCTGTCCCTCCAATAAGTGCTGGAGAAACGGAGAGGGGAATCCCTGCTGGGAGTGGTGACTGAGCGAACTCAGCAATCAGTGGTATGTGATCGCTCAATAGAGCCGGCATGAAACAGCTTCAATGTCACACGTCGGCTCTAACTATGGGGGTGAGTGCATTTCACTCGCCCCCATAGTTCTGCTTTCACATGTTTTTCCATTCTAGGCTGATAGGAATAAGGTGAAATCCTTACCTAATTTCTCGCTCCTGAATGCTTTCTCCTCTTTGTAAGACCTCTGAAGCCTCTTCTCTCTGCTGATGAGCCTGGTTGCAGCTCTCCAACATCAGGACCTGATACAGGGCAGGTGGCTGTCATACTGACAGTGGAACACCTTGCCACTGGTTACACAGGGAGAGCCGTTGATCTTGCTGTGTAATGTGCAGGACCTATAAATGTGGCATCTGGTTCCTGCACAGATTCAATGCAGAGACAAGTAAGGATCCTAACCACCCCCCCTACACACACACGCGCGCGCGCACACGCACACACACACCACAATGTCCAAGGCATGTACCCCTACTGCCTCTGCCCTGGTTGCAACACCATCTCATCCATGAGATAGACTTTTAAAGTGAACCTGTCATCAAATAACCATACTAAAAAAATAACACATTATGATGCGATTGATGACGATTACATTGCACCCCTCTTCAGAGATAATCCGCCATTGTGCTGCTCCATCTTGAGGTCACTCCTCCCCTCTGCAAACTCAGATACTTTACCACTTTATGTTCTAGATAAGTGGTAGCCAGACTTTGCCCCTGCAGCTGTTGTGGTACTACAAGTCCCATAAGGCATTGCAAGACTCTTAACAGCCACAGAGATGACTCCCAGAGGCAGATGCATGATGGGACTTGTAATCTCACAACAGATGGAGGCTCAAAGTTTGGCTACCCCTGTGTGGTCATCGGAGGGGACTTCCGTCCGCCAGCACATGCCATCGCAACTTCTCAGAAGAGGATGATGGTTGTTATTGTTGTGTATATCACCGGTAAGGCTCAGTGATGACAGGTCCTCTTTGATAGAACTGATGGCAGATGGTCCGGGTGACATGTACAGTCAGGCAGCAGCTCACCCAGTGGCAGCAGGGAATGCACCAGCACGGTGGCAGTGGTCCTCCTGATGTGGTAGTGTATGAAGGACAGGTCCTCACTGCCCAGCCAGCCGGACAGCAGGTTCTGCACGGTGATCCCGGCCGAGTGGAACTCATTGGGGGTAAACACGAAGCACACCGCGAACACCACGTAAGCTAAGGTGAAAGTAACAGCTGGGCTCTCCATGACAGACAGGGGAAAGCTGGCCGCTGACACGTACTTCCGCCTTGGCCGCAGAGCATGCTGGGAGGTGTAGTCCTGTGGGCGTGAGCTATTGACAGTGACGGGACAGGAGGGAAGTGAGCACGCTGATTGGTCAGGGCTTTTGTCAGTAGTTTAAAATCTGGGAAACTGCTAATCAGCAATATAATGTAACTACTACATAGGTCTATTAGTCTGGGATAGTACAGTGTGAAAATAACTGCTACTAAGTGAAAAAAAAATGTAAACACGAACGGCGCGGCAAACACACATGCGCGGAGCGATCCCTGAGCGCGTCCCCGTTCGGGAGCAGCGTTGACGTC
This sequence comes from Nanorana parkeri, assembly GCF_000935625.1. NCBI lineage: Eukaryota > Metazoa > Chordata > Amphibia > Anura > Dicroglossidae > Nanorana > Nanorana parkeri. The sequence goes on along the minus strand of NW_017306440.1, from coordinate 221,760 downwards.
ATCAGGCGCGTTCGCACTCCCTTCTGACATCTAATTGGCTCATTCGTACATGCGTGATCACGTGTCAGCAGATTCCTATTCTGATTGGATATCTTCTTCGAACTGTCCAAATTCAAACATCAGAATCGGAGCATAGCGGAGTGCAGCGTCCACGCCACACCGGCGGCGAATTATAAATAGCGGAGGGCGGCTAGCCACTGGAAATCAGCAGGTAAGACGGCGGAGGGCGATAGTAAGTGTGCGCTGTGCAGCGGACAGGCAGCTCGGTGGGATTTGTGTGTGCTCTTTACGGGCTGAGCCCAAGCCGGCGTCATGGGTTGTCAGTGCTACCGACTGTGAGTGATGTGCCCTTTATACCTAGCAAGAATGTGATCTGCCGGTCCCCCACTGCCAGCTCTGGGGACTGGAATCCTAATGCTGAGCTCCCCAATGGGTGCATTGTCTACATACAATGGTCATGTGTGTTCTTCTGTGAATCTTGGTGAGCTTTGTGTATTCCGGATCTGTGCAGTGATTCAGTATGGCTCTTGGAGCTTCCTGTAATACAGACCAGTCACTGCTGATTTCATTGTGCAGGGTGACCGGTCTGGTCTCCGCCTCCCTCCTGTAGTTTTCTGTGGGCTGACTGTAGTGGGTGCAGTCTGCTAGGCCCCTCCCACAGCGCTGCTCCCTATGTGCAGCACAGAGATGCCATATATTGGTTTGTAAAGGAATTTGGTGCACGCAAAGTGAACTTGTCATTTTGTGGCTACCGATACTTTTTTATTTTTTTTTTGGTCTGGAGTTCAGATTTTAAACTCTAAACAAAAAATGAAGTCAAAAAGAAAATCTGCTCTGGGTGAACAGTACTGTGCAAAAGGTTTGGGCAGGTGTAAAAAAAAAAAAAAAAAATTTGCTGGTGAGTGGTTTCAGAAATGGTTAAGTTTAATTTTATCAATTAACAAAATGGAACAGGAAGAGAAACATCAATATTTGATGTGACACCCCACCCCGCCTTCAAAACAGCATTGATTCTTCTAGGTACTCTTGCACACAGTGTTTGAAGGACCTCTGCAGGTAGGTTGTTCTGGGTACATCTTGGAGAACTAAGCACAGATCTTCTGTGGATGTCGGCTGCCTCAAATCCTTCTGTCTCTTCGGCCCCGTTCACACCTTTTACGTTTTGTCGGGCGTTCAACGCTCTATGAACGCTCTACAAAATGTACAACCATGAAAATCCCATTGTTTTCTATGGGTATGGTTCACACCTTTCCGTATTTCCGCCCGTCTGAACGCCCTACAAAACGGCTGACGCCCAAACAAGTACATGTACTTCTTTGGGCCGTTTTGGAGGGCGTTTTCCATTGGGATACAGCCAAGTAGCCTTCGGAATCGCACGACGGTCGTGCAATTTTTTTTTTTACCGCGATAAAAACCGTGTGACGGTCACGCGACAGACGTGCATACGTAATACGCCTAGGTGTGAACCCAGCCTTCATGTAATCCCAGACAGACTCCATGATGATGAGTTCAGGGCTCTGTGGGGGCTGAACCATCACTTCCAGGACTCCTTGTTCATCTTTCCACTGAAAATAGTTCTTAATGACATTGGCTGTATGTTTGGGGTCGTTGTCCTGCTGCAGAATAAATTTGGGGCAAATCGCACGCCTCCCTGATATGGCATGATGGATAAGTATCTCCTTGTATGTCTCAGCATTGAGGACACCTTTGATCCTGACCAAATCTCCAACTCCATTGGCAGAACTGCAGCCCCAGACTTGTACTCTCAGCAATGCTCTGCTGATGTAACCTTTCCAGGATGCAACACTTGGCCACATTACATCACTAATGCCCAATGAGGACCAGGAAGTAGAAAACAAGAAATAAAGTAAAATAAAAAATATATTTGTTCTCACAGAAACAACTGACACACAGAATGCTTCACTGTTGCTGCAAATACTCATTGTGCCGCTCTCCAGTCCTTCGGTGAACAAACTGCCTCCTGCTACAGCCAAAAAGGTCAAATTTTGACTCCTCAGTCCAGAACACCTGCTGCCATTTTTCTGCGGCAAAAAAGCCATACCTGTGATGCTGAAACAAGGCTAAGCGACTCAACTGTGCACAAAAACATAGGAACTGGGGTACAGAAAAATGGCAGCAGGTGCTCTGGACTGAGGAGTTAGAATGTGAAATATTTGTCTGGGCAGGAAGCACTTTGTTCTCCAAGGACTGGAGAGCGGCACAATAATGATGAGCTCTTTGCTCTTCTCTGGTGTGCTTAGACCAACCTCTATACTTTGCTTATCTGCTTGCCTTCCGCACGTTAGAATGAGAGTACAGGGGTGTGGAATTCCTATCGCCCGAAGCCCGGGACATGCAGTTTCCGGCGCCGGGCGAGTAGTTTTTTTGGTACATTTAGCCCTGCTCCGGACAAGCAGAGCTAAATGTATAGTGTGGAGCCGACTGTCGTTTTTATCAGATCACTTGTATCAAATGCAGCTGCGGCGATCGAGTCTGCTCCCCCACCCCCCTGGTGCGGTGGTGTTCGGGGACCCCCGTTCCCCCGGGGCACCCGTGACCACAGCACGGAAGCTCACCATAGAGCCCCTAGAGCAGACTAAGAACTTCCGTTCTTCGTCTGCTCTGTGTGATTACTGAGACCGGAGTGCTGTAATCACAGCGCCACCTGTCTCAGATGTCAGGAACTGCACAGAACCTCTGTTCTGTGTTGGAGGGCAGGTTCCATAAAAAGAACCTGTCACCTCCCAACTATCACATAGGGGACTTTAATCCCCTATGTGATTGGAATAAAATTAAGTGGAAAAGAAGTAAATAATAAATAAAAAAAAAAGTAAAGTTATAAAATGTGATTAAGTAAAAAAATAATTAAAACCAACCCCGTCGCTCCCGCCATCCTCATGCAAACAAACGCACACGTAGGAGATTTTGTGTGTGCGTTGAGTACTGCCACCATTCCACCGGGGAGCGTGTAATGACGTGCTGCCCAGCTTCCTGATTGGTCGGGAAGCTGGCCGTTCTGGAAGCCTGGCGCCGTATGACACAGCGCCCGGCATTCTGATTTGGCCACGGAGCCGGCTTCATGCTCCCTCGTCATCTCATTGAGGCATGGAGTCGGCCTCCCGGCCAATCAGGAAGCAGGGTGCAGCGTCATTATACGGCGCCCGGCTTTCATGATTGGCTAGAAAGCCGGCTCCAAGCATGGGACGGCTTTCTTGTTAATCGGGAGCCGGGTGGCGAGTCTTTACACGTTGCCTGGCTTCCCGGCTAATCAGGAAGCCAGGTGGAGAGTCATTACACGCCACCTGGCTTCCTGAATGGGACTTCCGGTATTCGGTATCGGCGAGTACTGAAAAAAAAATATTGGTAAAATACCAGTGCATCCCTAGTAGCCAGGCAGCAGAACTTTCACTCACTCACACACACAATGTGCATGAAAGGGCAAGTTCACTTACCCAGGTAATATGGGAAAATGGAATTACCCGATCAAATCTGGCCTGGTCTCTCCCCCCCCCAACCCCCCCTCTCCCCCCCCCTATATTTACCTTTCGGTGAACAGTCCTTACCCTCCTTACCCAATACCGGAACTTCCGGTCAGAGGAAGATTTTCTCTGACCGGCAGTGCCGTAGGGGAACATGGAGCCAGCTTCCCATGCAATCGGGAAGCAGGGCAGTGACTAAGGACCCGTCTCTCGGTTTCCTGATTGGCCAGGAAGCCAGCTGCTTACTAATTGGCAGGGAAGCCGCTTTCCCGTCCAATTGCAATGAAGCCCACCAAACATGGAGTCTACTTCCTTGGCAATCGGAAAGCCAGGTCATGTCATTACCTGCTTTCCGGCTTCCTAATTGCCCAGGAAGCCTGCTCCATGCCAACGGTACTTGTACTCGATATCCAAAAACTGGTATTGGGGCATCCCTAGTTTTTGAATAAAACAATTTTTTTGTATTGGGACAAGTAGATTCGGCTCCTGCTTTAGTCGCTAAGTGTCAGTACTGTCCGGACGGTGATCACCAACCTGTGCTGGCTGACAGTGGATACTGCCAGCTATAATGCAGTGCGGGCCCCTCCACTTGAGTCATTGGTTGCTAGGACTGCTGGCTTCCTAGCAACCAGTGACATCAGGCCGGGCCAGCTCCTCAATTACAAGGGGTCATGGTGGCTGTACAGCCAACCAGATAACTTGTACTAGTCCACTATTGTGGTGACCCTCTGCACCCCTCCGTTCTGGTTTTCAGGTCCCTTGCTGCTCTGTGGGGCCCAGGACCTTGGCACACAATGTCAGGATGGAGAGCGGGAGCAGACTGGGGAATGTCTGTTCCCCAATCTGCTCTGTGATAACTCAAGCACTGCTTTCTGTGCTTCCTGATGCAACTGTCTGAGGCAGGCTGAGGTTCCGGATAAAAAGATGAAGCCAATTCCTGTGCTTGATGGTCTGTATTAGAGGGCAGGAGAGACAGGAGTCAGACCCCTGGTGTCTCCCCAAAGAGAACCGGTCACATAGCGGCTTGTTAACTTTTGTCATCTCTAAGGGGGAGGGGGGGTGGAAGTGATGACTTAGTCATTGACAAAAAATTCTAGGCGTTCTCTAAATGGACGATGTGCCAAGCAAGTGAGCCACACAGGACCTGAAAGATTGTGGCCAGCAGCGTCGGTTACTACAGTGCTTTACAGGATCCTTGTGGCCCTACTAGGTATAAAATATGTATACTTGCATTGGGCCAAGCTGGACCAGTGAAAGTATTCCTAAAAATGAATTCCTGGAGTTTGGCTTTATTGCTTCAGTAAAAGTAAAACCACTCCTAAACATGTCTTTTTTTGTCAGGGCTTGTTCACACCGAAAGCGTGTGCGTTCTAGAGCGGTAGCTGCTGTAACGCACCGTGATCGCTGTGAACTCCCCCCCCCTGTGTGTTGTGGGGCGGGAGGTGGCGGTGCATTGTATTCAATGGCACCGCTTCCACGCCCGCAGTGCGATCGAACGCATGGCAAAACTTTGCCAGCTTTGCGTTCGACTGCAAATGCAAAAAATAGGGCTTGCCCTATTTTTTGCAGTCAAACGGAACGCTGGCAAAGTTATGCCACGCGTTCGATCGCACTGCGGGTGGGGGTGTGTGGAAGCGGTGCCATTGAATACAATGCACCGCCACACCCCCAAAACACAGGGCGAAGTTTCACAGCGATCGCGGTGCGTTCCATCAGCTACCGCGCTGGCATTTGTAGAAGTAATACTTCTAGCTTGATTGTCATTTTTGTTGCTTTTGTCTTTGGGGCTCTAGTGGTGAGATCTTTGTGTGTGGGGGTTTTTTTTGTTACTCCATTTTGGAGGATCAGGAATGCTGTGTGAATGTTTAATTGGATCATCTAGGGCAGAGTGTTTTATATTTTGCAGTTTTTTTTTTTTTTTTCTTTTTTTAATTCCTTTTGTATAGGTATGTGGGAATGCATTGTGAAAGGTTCTCCAACTGGTACATTCCACACTGATGCATGTTGGGGATTGTGTAGTTGTGGCCTTGGTAGGCTTTGGTTCTCCCCTAGTGTTTTGTGCCACTGGCTGGAGGTTCAGTTGACTAGATCATAGAGGTACATTATTAAATGTACTCCAGTGACTCAAAAGGGAATAGGCAAAAAGTTTGGCCATACTACTTTGTTGTTTTTGATCCATGTAGTTCTGGGTTAGCGACTCAAGGGTCTGAGGGCAGTATGAAGTACAGCATTTTTAGGAGCAGCGTTTGCCCTGGTTACAGCAGACTACCTTGTTTGACTTTGCACTTTCTGTACAGTTCTAAATAAAATTTGTCTCAATTGGTCCCAGCAAACATTATGTTCACCCTCATCTCTTCAGCCCCTCTGCTGCCACCTTCTTGGGTCCCATGACAAGTTCTGCTTTATTCCTCTTTCTTATGGATTTGTAAGTGGTTTGGCATGCTGTAATCTGTGGCCGGGCTGGATGAGGTTTTCCAAGCAACAGCAATTAGATTAAACCAGGAGTGGCCAAATATTCTAGAATTCAGGAGCCAGTCAGTCCAATCCAGGGGTTAGCAGGATTTTCTCTTCAGAGACTGTTTCATTCATGACTAGAGAACCTCAAGTTAGACACCAGCTGTAATTTTAGGGAGCATTGGCTACCTGGCTCCTGGGATTTGTCCGACCCCGACCTAAACCATAAGTATTACTTGGAACTGGTTTGCTCTAAAGTACAAGGTTCAAGTTTGCATGAAAATTTTAATGCAATCAACGGTGTACCAGTTGCAGCATCTCTGCGGTTGGCAGTCTGGTTAGTGCCAGGCTACCTGCACATTAAAGTCCTATAGGCTTACACTGGGGATGTAACTGTAGTCCAGTGCAGTCCAATGGGTGCGGGTTGGGCTGAGGGGATTTTTATGTATGTAGTGCAATGGGTGTGGGTTGGTCTGAGATTTTTATGTAAGCATGATGGGTTAAGTTGGACACCCGGATTAAATTACACATCTGACTTCACGCTGAAGATGAACTTGTTATTTAGGTTTTGCATGATCAACCTTCGAAAAAGGACATTTTGTATTTGCCTCCTGCTTTGGCCTGTTTTATTACTCGTCAACCTGTAATGTGCACACGTTTCTGTGGTGTAGCCAGTCTTTGTAATGGCTGTTCTTGATGTATAGTTCCCCTCCCTGCTGGCTTTATTTGGTCCTTTTTTGAGTGTGTGTTTTTGTAACTGGCTTCCACCACCCAAAATCATGCTGGTTTTTCGTTCTTTTCCTCCCCAGAATGAGTCTGCAAGCTCTAAATGATGAAAATCTCTCAATCGACATAACAGCTGAGACGTGTGACTTCCTGTTTACTCCTCCTCAGCCTACCGGCAGACCCTCCATCCTCCGTCCTTCACAGAAAGATAATCTACCTCCCAAAAGCCCTAGCAAAGGCATGAAGGTACGTTCTGTATGTGAAATCTGTTCTTTGACACGGCACGATCTCAGGGCTGTGACTGTAGGCGTGTAGCACAAACTTTGCTGGAAGTGAATGAAGTTTTCTGAGCTGGGAGAGGTCGTCTGCTCTCTGCACAGGAAGCTGTTAGTCACACATGTGCTGTTTGCAGTGAATGCATCATTCTGTTTTCCAGGTCACTTTCCAGACTCCAATGCGGGACCCTCAGACTCACAGAATTGTAAACTCCGGTCTGAGCAGTAAACCAGACAGTCTCTTCTTGCTGGAGAACTGTACACAGGCACTGGAGCAGCTTCATCTGTCTGCAGCTGATGCTTCCAGGTAAACATCTATACCATTTTTGTTTCTTTTATACTACTTTGATTGTTCTGAGCTGCTTTAACCAAAAGTAATTCTTTTGTCCAGACATTCTCAACCAGGCTTCTGCAGTTAAAGGGTTCCTCCAGAGGTTGGTAGGGGTTCCTTGAAGTGTGGCTGATTGACCTCCTATCTGTTGGTGCCTGCGTAGTTCTGGGTTAACTGCCAGTGGCAAGATGCCAATGATCTCTTTAGCTTTTGAGCAACACTGTAATAGGGGCGTTCTCCCCACTGACCACCAATGTAAGGGGCATTTTCCCAACGATCCCTGATGCCATTTATTTTTTCCCTCTTCTCTATCTGGTTTCTGAGACCTGAATAATTTTGGGGTTCTTTTGGGGTAAAAGGGTTGCGAGGCTGCTATAGTGCTGGGTCAGCCATAGACGGCCATGAGATTTTCCATTATTGGGGCTACAAGCTAATCTGACTGGAGGTCTGTAGCAGGCTTTCTTTAGCTGTATTCTATGGTGATCATACATGCATCCCGTTTTATTTGCAATAACTGTTTTTCAGTAGTTTTAATTGTGGGTGGGCTTAAGGTAAATGGGTCAGACATCTTAAGCTGTAAAGCCATATTCCATAGGAAAGTATTTTCTGTGCACACCTCCTGATCTTGGTTTCACTTGAGGGGCTTAACTTTGATTTTGGTGACCATGCCCTGCTAGACAGCAACACTTTTGGCCACTGAGGTGTAGGAGGTCAAGCTGTGGGTATCAGGAGGCATGACTAAGTATTAGGAGAATTTCCAAAATTACTTGGGGAAAGTAACTTGCCCTTTAATGCACATTGTGCATGTTGGAGAGCGCTGCTGCCCGGCTACCACAATATGGCACACAGTGGAATGGGGTGAACTGTTGGTTATGTGTTTTTAGATGAAGCACTGATCTTGAGGAATGCTGAGTTAAGTTTTACATGCTTAGGACATTGCATGTATGTAATACAGCATCAACAGGAAATCTATAGATCATAGACAAACATGCCTAAGCATAGAGACCAATACTGCCACCTAGAGCTCAAAAGACAATATTGCATCTCAATGTGCGCAATACAAATCTGTAGGCTGTTGCATTTCCAATATTAACAAGCCCCTATGTGATTGGTTCTCTTATCGACCCTGCCCTCCATTACTGAAGATTGAGCACAGCATTGATCTGCTTGATCTCACGCGCAGCTGAGACCGGAAGTGTTGAGAGTACAGCGCTGATCTGGCAGCTTTTTGTTTTTAATAGGATAAAACTTTTTGCTTTTTAGGTTCAGTTTTACAAAGAGAAGTTGTGGCCTATGGTATCCTATCCAAGGGTTAAACAATGGGTGGGGTGTTAAAAACATAACTAACTTTTTGCAGTTGAACAAAGACAGTTTGTGAAGCTTAAATTATAGGTTTAGGAAGTATAAAATGGGAGACATCTGGTATAGAGGCTATTGTGGGCTTGACAAATGCAGACTATACAATTTCATAAAGAACATAACTGCAAGGAGAAAACGTTGAAGTGCTACTTTTCAATTATAAGTGACTGCGCTAAAATCCAGATAGAAGGATGAGATTTAGTATTTTCATTAAACTGGTAACTGTTTCAACGTTTTCACAAGAGCTACTTGTAATACCGGGTGTGAACCGAGTATTGGTTTAACTGTATGATCTAACCCAGCGCAGCTCACATTGCCTTCTTTTGCCACTCCATAAACTGCAGGGCCTCACTTTTAAAGAACACTTGGCTACCCCTGCACCGCAAGGGGTTAAGTGCTCGTTTTGGTCTAAGGGTTTGAATAAAGCAGATTTACTTGCCTGGTCCCAGCTTCCTGCATGGACCACTCCTAGATGGTGTGGTCTGTTTTTTTTTTTTTTTCGTTTTTTTTCTTCTTCCTCTCCTGAGCATTGGCAGCTCCTTTGTCATTGTACTTCTCTATTGTTGGGGAAGGGCGAATAAAGATCCATGTGAAGTATGTGGCAGGTGGAGCTCGGAGTTGCCTGTAGAGATGTTTTCCTGGGGTCTCCAGAAGATAAAAACCACCTTGGACAGATGGGTGCAAGTTATAGTACAAACCTTGAATCGTTATGTGAAGACTAAACATCCCACAATCCACATTTGTGTAGAATATTTTGCATTATTTAAAGTTAAAGCTCCAGGTAAACTAAAATCAATTCATGCAAATGGTGTATGTTTATATAAAAACTAGGGCTGCACCGAAACATTTTGAAACCGCAAGCTCCCTATGTGATGGCACATTGGAGGTGAAAAGTTCTCTTTTAGACCCTTGGTCTCTCCTCCCCACTGGTGCCGGCTGTAGCAGTCTGTTTCCCTGCTGCCTCTACCAATACAGGTGGGGAGAGCAGCGGGGATTGAAAGGGACACAGACTGCTGCAGCCAGCACCAGCGGGGAAGAGAATGGACGAGCAGAGCAGCGGTGGCAGTGCTGCAAATAGTTGATGAGAACGATTCTCTATCAATTTCGTTTTAGTTCGTTAAAAACAAAATTCTTCAACGAAATGAACACTGGTGTTCCTGTCCACTCATAACTTGTGGAGATAGTATATTTACCATGTCCACAATCATGCATGAATAGGAAGTGATGTAGAGCACTTCCTATTCATTCATAATTGGGCTCACAGTAAACATATCTCAATTATTTACAAGCAGCTGAATGCTTGTAACCGCTCTCCATTCTGACAGTGTGGGAGGAAAGCTTTGTCTACTTTGACAGCTGACTCCTCCCCCACACCACCGGCCCAGCCTCTTGTGACAGCTAACAGCAATCTCCGCCCCTACACTGCTCCCCATGCTATCTGTCGCAGGAGACTGAGCAGGGTGGTGCGGGAGGAGCTCTGTCTCCTGTGACACTATTGATGACGACGCTCTCCTCCCCGGCCCGCTTGGCCTCCTGACAGTTTCTCTCCTTTCCACTGGATGCTGCCCAGCGGGGAGGAGAGAAATCATGGATGCACCACAATTTCAGCCGAAAGACGGTACTTTTTGCATTTTGCCCAAAAGTACAATTTCCAGATTTGTGCATGATCTCTACAGCCTTCTAGGTTGGAACCGATTCCTGCCTCTCCTAAATTCTATATACAGCCTGCGATACGTGGCTATCCACAGTAATTGAGAGCCCACAGGGGTACTTGTGTGCACTACAGGGTGCCTGCATATTGTAGTGCTTGCAAGTTTTCTGGCATCACCAGACTAGCTGAGCTGACTTGCAAATCTTTTGGCAGCTATAACTTTTCACTCTTCTGTATTTAAACTGCATGTTCAGCTTTTTGTAACTTTGTGTCCTGTTTAAGTGTCCTTTTTTTTTAATTGCCACGTTTTGTAGGATCATTTATGTTAATCTGCTGAAGTATGTGTTTAATTTCCCCAACAGTATAGTTCCAGAAGAAACAACACTCTCAAAAGATCCCCCATCCCACCCTGAAGATGAAGCCCCAGTAAAAAGCAATGGTGCCTATAGCATTGACTTTGATAAGCTGGATGAGATTAATCCATTCAAAAGTACGAAGAAGATGCAGAATTCTCCTGTAAAACCAGATTTTGATTCCACAAATGTCCCAGATTCACTGGCTGATCTAGAGGTTAAAGAGTTGTCTGAGGCCTCTGCTAACAGTGCTGGTATTGTCAGTGAGAATTTAGCAGCTTTGAGAGCTAGTCCAGATATAACCGATTCTCCGGTCACTGTACAGTTTGCCCAAGGAGATGAGGTTTTAAATACATCTGGTAAATCGGGATTAGATGACACTGTTCCCCTGACGGCTGACACAGATGTCCAGGAGAGTTTATCAAAATCAACAGCAATTGATCAAGACAAGAATACCATTTCAGATGAGAAGGAAGCTGGTAGAGTAGACGATCTAGTTGATGTGATGCCTGCTTCTACCACTGAGGGTGTAAAAGCACCACAACCTGATGTTCCAAGCTCTCCACCATTACCAAAAGGGTCTTACAAATTTGATCCAGATCAACTTGATTCCATGGATCCATTTAACACTGGAGGTTCAAAGCTGCAGAACTCTCCCAAAAAACCTGTCTCAGGAGAAGGTAAAGATGATAAAGCGGAGCCAGTGAAGCTTGAATTTGATTTTGGAGGTGGCGATGCTCCTCTTAAGACACCACCTAAAAAATTGGGTATGAGACCACCTCTAAAAACCGCAGCCAAAAAGAATACCGTTTCAGATGAGAAGGAAGCTGGTAGAGTAGAGACTATAGCTGATGTGATACCTGCTTCTACCACTGAGGGTGTAGAAGCACCACAACCTGATGTTCCAAGCTCTCCACCATTACCAAAAGGGTCTTACAAATTTGATCCAGATCAACTTGATTCCATGGATCCATTTAACACTGGAGGTTCAAAGCTGCAGAACTCTCCCAAAAAACCTGTCTCAGGAGAAGGTAATGATGATAAAGCGGAGCCAGTGAAGCTTGAATTTGATTTTGGAGGTGGCGATGCTCCTCTTAAGCCACCACCTAAAAAACTGGGTAAGAGACCACCTCTAAAAACCGCAGCCAAAAAGCCAGTTGTGCCTAAGGAAGCAGTACATGAGAAACCAAAGGAGCAGGATCATCCAAAACCACCGGAGGAGGATGTTATTGTTCCTAAAGTTTCCTACAACTTTGACTGGAATAAGTTTGAGGATCCTAATTTTAACCCATTTGGATGCGGGGGATCAAAAATAGTTGCCTCACCTAAAGTCCCCAAGATTGACAGCGAAGCTCCAATTGTGAAGAAAGAGGATGTTCTACCTGTAGTAGAGAGCGCAGCTGCAGAAAAGACTGAAGCCAATAAATCCACAGTTTCTGACCCAGCTGAGACGTAAGTACCATCTATAGCATCGGAACTCTGATCTTTGGTTGTTTTTTGTTGAGTAGTTTACTTTGCATTAATTGAAAAACGCATTCCATGCTCTTTGCATGCTTCCACCTTTTACCACAAAGCTTCACAATGCTGGTTGTGCGGCCATGGCCTCTCCCAAGGTGACAACCTTGGCAGACTTCTACTTTTATTTAACTCCTTACTTGGTAGGGACTTCAAATGGTATACTTTACAAACCCCTCATTGAATGACTTGAAGCTCTTGGCTGGCATGACCTAATTAGAAAGCATTACAGGTAGTTACTTCTGGTGGGCTTATGATTTAGGGGTCTGATGGGTGGGCTCCTCTCTACTTGGCTGCAGCATAAGTAACTGTTTCTTGTTGCCATAATGTGCTTTTAAATACAGGTGACCCTCGCTTTACAACGGTTCAATTAGCACTGATTCAAAATGGCACTGTTTTCTGGGAGTGTTGTAGATTGAATGCAAATATGTAATGTATGTCAATGGGAAGTGAGGTAGTTGGGTTCCAGGCCTCTCATTGAAATAACCTAATACAGGTATGTTTTTATTTCAAGCTCCTTGTGTGAGCTCAGACAGCAGCTTTAAATATAATGTACCTGTATTTTATTACTTATGTCTAGGTATGCACCGGTGCCGATACTGAGTATTTGGGCCGAGTACTCGTACTTGCCCAAATGCTTCGGTAATCGAGATGACTATCAACTTCCGGTCAGAGGGAGATTTCCTGTGACCGGCAGTGCCGCGAGGGAGCATGTAGCCAGCTTCCCGGCCAATCGGGTTTCCAAGCCGCGGGTAATGACTCACGGCCTGGCTTCCCAATTGGCCGTATTCTCCTGGCCGGGAAGCCGGCTCCTCGGCCAATTAGCATCGAGCCGGCTTCCCAGCCGATCAGGAAGCTGGGCCGCAATTAATGACCCAGCATCCTGATTGGCCGGGAAACTGGTACTTGGTATAGGGGGAGTACTGAAAGATGTGACGTGTTTCCTGTGTGTGGGGGAGGAGATTCCATCTCGTGATGCTGTCCTGGAAGACTAATGGAAATGGAGTTACCGGTAAGTCCTAACTCTGAATATCGATACCGAAAAACTAGTATTGGTGCATTCATACTTGTGTAAATTGAGGAGGTCTGGAACATAACTCCCTTCCAATTGACTTGCATTATATACTGGGTTTCTAATTTACACTGGTTTCTATTTACAACCATTCCCTTAGGAACCAAACTCCAGAGTAAATTGAGGGCTACCTAATCTGATGCAGGCTTCCATTATGTGGGAATAGTGCATGCTTGGGTAAGGTAGGACAGGGTCACTTCAAACCCTTCATGACTGAGGGCTTTTTTTAATTTTTTGCACCCATGTTATATTCCACATTTTAGGCCTGAAAATTACTTCCAACCCCCAAACATTCTATATTTTATGAAAGCCAAGACTCTGTAGAATAAAATAGTGGCAGTTGCAAATTTTTATGTTGCACGATATTAGCACAACTCCTAAATTTAGTGAAAAATGTACATAAATGCCCCAAAACACAATAAAAATACCCATTTGTTTTAATAAAATATAAAAGATGAGGTTACGGGTAAATACCCAACATGCCCGGCCGTGAAACGGCGGCAAACTTAATTACCCCAAAAAGTCCATAGACAACGTTTTAAAGCCCCCACAGGTAATCAATTTAGAGATGCCCTAGAATTATTGCTCTCACTCCGGCGTGCGCTGCGATTCCCAAAATGTGTAGCGCTTTCTTCGTTTTCATACGTAGGCACACCCGACGCGTGTTTACGTGCTCGCGGTGGACTTTAAAACTTTTTTTTTTTTACTTTGATTGCTATCACATAGGTGGGGCTTACAAGCCCCCCATGTGATAGCAGATGGTGGTGACAGGTACTCTTTAAGGTGATGCTGGGGGTCCTAAAGACTGTGAGTGTCACCTTTACACTGCAAATAAGCTATTGAAGTGGGGATCCTTCACCGGGCCATAGAAGCCATCTGGCGACAACCGAGTTGCCAGAATTGCTGTTATTGTAAAGTCGACTTTACAAGATTAAAACCCGCCGGGAGTCTGTTTTAAACGGCCCCGATGCTGGCGACTTACACTGTACGTCAGTCGTGAAGGGGTTAAAGTGGTCCTAGCTAGCATTTTAAAAAGTCTGCCATGTCACAATGGGTACTTGTTAACAATATGCACTTTACCATCTAAGTAGTCCTCTCCTCTAGGCAGATAACGGCTTAGACTGATGGGAGGAATTTGAGACCATGTTTTTTTTCTACGGCAACGATGACTTTTGCCAATCTCTTCTCACACACCGATCACTTGGGCTGTACCAGGGGCTGATCTGCATTGTGTGTGTGTGTGTGTGTGTGTGTGTGTGTGTGTGTGTGTGACCATAGTCAAGAACCAGGTGCTGGCCTTGAATGAGGCTTCCGCAAAATGGTGCCTGGAGAAAGAAGCTGATAAAGGCATGTTGGGGGAAGGTGGTACTTTGAAGTCTAACGCCTACAATATTTAGCAGGAATGCATTTAAAATGAGAAGATCTAGCATCAGGTAGACTTTAATTTGTCCACGTCTGCTTTATCCTTGATATTGGTATAGGCGGCACGCCACTTTCTTTGTGAGAATTGATAATTTCTCAATGTACCACCATCTCCAAATATGTAGTATCTAGTCACCCTTCGGATGGCTAAGCATATGCTGGGGCTAGATATTAAGGTCTGAATTAAATTCTGCTTGAATGTTCCAGGCCTCTCCAAGATTCCACCCTGACGGAGGACAAATCTGTGAGTGTCAGCAGCGAGAATACTTCTGAGGAACACAAGGTACTGCTGTATTCCTCATTTCTTCAGCTCTACCCTGGATTACTTTATGTACAATCCCACTTACTATTGTCACCTCTTCTGGTTTTAGGATGAGAGCACTGATGTGAATACAGTTGAAGAGGATAAAACCTCTTCAGTCATTGATGAAAATCCCTCGCAGATTAAAGCTGTATTGCCAGATTCTCAGACTGCCTCAAACACTCAGCTTGGAGCACTGGATATGGATTTCAATGTTGCCTTAGACCTGGACTTTAAACCAGCCGAGGAGATGGAATTTAAGCCGGCTACTGAATGTAAGTCACCTTCAGCCAGTTGCCTTCCATTTTCTCTCGGTGGTTGTCGGCTGTCAATAGAAAGAGGGAGGCTTTCTGATTCTGAGATTCATTGCAGCCCAGCATTGGTTTGCGGCTTTTTTATAATGCTAGTAAAAGATGGACACCGGCACTCCAAAGCAAATCCAGTACGTCTATTTATTCACGTACTTGTTGCAAATGCAAAACACAAGATGCAACGTTTCGGGGTCTCGCAGGATCCCCTTCATCAGGCAAACAAGTGAAGTGTTTTATAATGCTGCCACCTTGTGGCCAGATGAAACACTGCACCAGTTTAAAATGAATGATCCCATCTAACTTTTGCATTGAGAGCAACATGTTGCAAGTAGAATAGACTTGTGCAGAAGTGACACAGTTCTAATTGTGAACTGTAGATTTTTAAAAGCTACGCAAAAACCTTTTAGCAATAAGATTTGCATGACGGGTCATGTTCAGTAGTTGCTTGCTTAACTTTCCCACTGAGTGAGTAAATCTGGCTAAAATTCTGTTATATGGTAAAGTAGTAAGCGCTCAAATGTTTTTGAGAACCATGAATTCAGTGGCTGGCCAATGGAGGTATCTTTTATCTGCCATTGTGTTACACTGGTGCATTCTGTAGATTTGCACTGTGCTTTGTGTGGTACCGTGCACTGCAGTAATGCACAAGATTACCACGCGTTACCGCAGTGCTAAGGTGTAAATGCGTATTTAAAGGGGAGCTTCACCCTTTTCTTAAAAAAAGGCACCTTTTAGGAATGTGGCAATCTACAAACATATATTTATGGATACTTGCAGCCTTTTTTTTTCTTTGCATGCCTTATTTTTCTGTTGATATAGTAAAGATTGTCACCAGCACACCAAAAGGTTTTGAAGAAAGAAGTCCTTTAATGACAAATTGCCATTCAGTACAAGCACTTTCGGGGTCTCGGTAGTACCCCTTCATCAGACTCGGAGGACTTCTTGCTTCAAAACCTTTTGGTGTGCTGGTGACAATCTTTACTATATTTGCATTATTTATGGTGCCGTCCGTGGTCGCTGCTTTGCAGGTTTACTACTATTCCGGTAAGGAGTGCAGCTGGTTTTCTACTACATGTATTATTTTTCTGTTGCTTTCACATTTTTCTTAATGTAATTAATAGTGTAAGTCCTAAAGGGCATGTATGAAAGAGTGAAAAGTGACTCCCTGTTAGATGGAGGTGGTAGGTGAGTAGGTAATCTCTGATGGAAGAATGGATGATAGTGCTGGCCGATGGAGATCTGCTCTGAAATCTGAGCGCGAGGAGCTGCTGGCTGGATATGGCGTCAGGCGGCCGCAGCTGGGAACGGGCTAGGCACTGGATGTGTTGGTAGTGTCAGGTGCTGTCAAGACTCAGCTGGCCAGGCTGAGTCCTGGCGGCTGTGCAGAAGAAAGGTCGGGGAAGCCGCTCTGCTCCGTCAATACTCCATAGGCAGTGGATGGTGAATGTTTGTGGGGGAGCGAGCATGGAGCTGGATGGCTGTAGGATCCGTCTCGCTGGGTAGTGAGAAGTGTCAGGCGGCTACACCGTACTGCAAGGGTCGAGTGCTCGTTTGTGTCTAGGTGCTAAAATAAGTTCTACTCATCCGAAGTTTCGAGCCAGCTGTCAAAGCGCTCCCTCCAGCCTGTGCCCCCTCCCTGCAGCTTTGGAATCTTCCTCTGCCTCCTTACTACTATACAGAGTGTATAGATGTGATTTATGGGATTTTAGACCGCTGCAGAGGGGGAGAGATGTTGGAAGGCACAGGTGTGTGTGTTGTTGGGGGATATATTCAATTTTTTTTTTTTCTTTCTCTCTGATGCAAACAAGCACGTAACCCTTGTATTGACAAAAAACATTCCTGGAGTTGAGGCCCCATTCACATGGCAATCGGCGGGCACGTACAGCTCCATGCTGCGTGCACAGCTGTATCGGGCAGCTCCCTGCAAGGACAGGTGATGCATGTGATAAAAAAAAAGTACGCAGCCCCTGTCCTTCTCTATGGGAATACGTGGCCGTATGCCGCCCTACGTTCACCCACGCTGCACTTCCTTGCCAGGAACAAGGAAACGCGCACCCGCACGGACCTGCATTTGACGTCGTAGTCCCATATAGGACAGGGGCTGCGTACTAATCACACGCTGCAACTTTCCTTCCCTGCAGCTGCCCGATATGGCTGTGCACGCAGCTGTGCGATTCCTTTGTGAATGTGGCCCTAATGCGGTGTAATTTCAAGTCCTCAATATTTTTAATTCTGCATCTTTCAGTAAAATACATGGTGGTTCTCCCCATGAAGGTGCTCTGTCCCTGTACTCCGTTCTCTTGCAATGTTGTATGCTTTTGCAATGGTGACTACAGTATTGTTGACTTGCATTACGCAGCCATGTCCTATTCTCACCTTTTGGGTGATCTGCCCTTAAAGAAATTAAATTACAAAAAAATAGAGATGTTGCACGGTAATGTAAACTGTGTGTGTGTCTGTCAAAGGTTTATACATTGATGTACAGGCTCTTACCACCCTGCCATCCTTGCACCATTTTATTACTACCCTACAAAGTATTTCAGATTTATAAAGCTGCTAAATTACACTTTGCAATTTTTTGTTTTTACAGTTGGATTTGACCAGCCAATAGAAATTGACTATCTTGAGAACTTTGGCATGGCTTCTGTAAGTGTTTGAATTCTTCTTCTCTTGTATGCCTCACCTGTTCATAGAATTCCTCCATACATAATTTACATCCTTGTCAGTCTATTAAATTGTTCTACCATATGGAACTTGGTATTTACAAAGCTCATGTGGCTTTTCTCTTTTTTTTTTTTTTCTAAGTTCAAAGATTCTGCTCTGAGGAAACAGTCCTTGTTTCTGAAATTTGACCCTCTGCTGCGAGAGTCTCCTAAGAAGTCTGCGACTACAGACGACAACCTGATGAGCGGCTTACCTCAATGCAACAGGTACGTGCCGCACCATCTGCTCCTTGTTTTTCCTGATTGAGAAGTTTTTAATAAATGACTCTTCCTATTTCAGCTTGGAGTTCTTTGGAAGCTTTCCTCAATCAGCACACCCCTCCGCCTTGAACCTGGAGATTGAAGAGAAACCCAGAGGCCTCGATCTCCTGGGGACATTCACTGTAGCTGTAAGTTCTGTGCCAACTTTGCTTTTAAAGTGCCTGCAGGTTCTGCATGTCCTGGACAACTGCCATAGTTTGAGTACTGTCCCAACGTCATTATGGCCAACTTAGAACTTGCTTGTGTAACCAGTTTCTAGTGTGTGGGTCTTTTTCTTAATTATGCAGGATACAGGCAGATTCAGAGACTTCTCTGGGTGCCTTTTGGATCTCCTTGGCTCTTGGTCTGCCTGGTCTCTGGGTTTGGGGTAGCTGCACAGTACTATCCTTAGTATGGGTCTCTTGATCCAGAATGGCTGTTTCAATGCTAAATGTAATACAAGGGAAACAAAATCTATGTAAATTGTTGCATAATTTTGACATATTCTACAAGATGCAAGTTTCACACCCTTCAACCAAGCTATCTTGCCTGTAGAACGAGTCAGTTGAAAGGGAGCAATTGGTTGTATTGTACTTGGCGTTTGGGAGTGTAACTTTCTCATACATGTGGCTTCCACCAGTTTTGAGACCTGAGATGTGTTTTATGGACGAGTCTATAGAAATCTTGTCTTTTCAGTTAGTACTTGAGGGACAAATGCTGACATGAGCAGTAGAATTAGACTTTGCTGGTCATTGCTGTCACTTCACATTTCTCCTGTCTGTACGGCTTTCCTTTTGTTCTTAGTTGCTGTAGTAACAAGTTATTTAAACAGTAGCTACTCCGGTGAGGTGTTCAGTTACTTTTACAGCAGACCTGTCTGAATACGTTTCCCTTTCCCCAGGACACAGCTCCTTTAATTCCAGACAGTACAGGTTTCCGATCTGCTCCAGACCCCTTCCTCCTACCGCCTGATGTGGGGGCAATTGTTGAGGTTCTCAAGTTCAGCCAGAAGGACATGGATGCAGCTATAGAGACTGTCCGGCTAGAGGTGAGTGCCTTGCTATGATGAATTAAATGGATTTAATATAACCAGACTGTGCGTTTTTAAATCATAACTATTTGCAGCAGTGAGGTTTGTACTTTTTGGCATAAGCATTCATTACGATTGGGACAGGAAGCCATCCTGCCTGTTGTGTCTTCATAAAGGGGTCATTTCTGGTGACTGGAAGCTGGGATAGGACGGTGTGTGTGTGTATAATGTCAGGGGCAAATCCTGCCTTTTGCAGCCTAACAAAGGGGTCCTTTGGGGCCCTGCGGCAGGACCAGTGTATGCGTCGGACATACCACTTTGGGAGACTGCAGAAGCACTCTTACATTTGCAAGACCAATATTCTATCCAATTAGGCAGTAAATGTTCTGGTTTCAAAGTGCATGGTGCCATGGAGATTCACTCCAGTTTGCAGTGGTTACGATATCATGAGATCCCCCCAGACCAGCACCGTTTGATTTATCAGGGTGGTTTATCTTTTCACTTGTGATGCTGTGCAAGAATGGAGCACGTGGTAAAACAAGACTAAACAAATCTGGTGGTCTACCATAAAACCTCTCCCCAATAGTGGTCCTTTCACAGGAAGTTTCATTCAGTAGGCATTTGACAAGCAAAGGTTCATGTGTAGCTACATTTTGTACAAGAAAGGATAAACTATTTCTCAAATCACTGGAGATCTGTATTTGAAAGAACTTGCACAGATGCTGTGGCCTCATCACAAAATTGACTCCATTGATGAGCCCTGAGCTGATGGTACTACATTAAAGTGACACTGAGGCATTAATGCTTAAAAATGCAATAAAGTACCTTTAACTATTTACAAGAATGTATCTCTTGGATGTAGATCTTTAAATTTGTGTCGACACTGTCCTTCCTTCTGGAGGGTGGCTACTACAGTTTCCCCATGGTCCCTGTGTGTGTTGTAAAGTAGTCACCGCTCCAAGCTCACTCCTGTGATGGACTACAATCTCAATACAAATCGGTAAACTAAACGTGAGATTGTAGTCCATCACAGGAGTGAGCTTGGAGCGGTGACTACTTTACAACACACACAGGGACCATGGGGAACAAAAGTAGCCGCCCTCCAGAAGGAAGGACAGTGTCAGCACCAATTCAGAGATTTGAGGCTCTACATCCGAGTGATACACAAATAACGTGTTTAAGGTACCTGAATGCTTTTTTTTATTTTTTTTAATGCCTGAGCTTAGTATCACTTTGACTTTGCAGAAGCTCCTCATGACTTGCCACATCTCCCTAGATGTTTGAGAAATCTTCGGATCTAAAAACTGATGCTAAAATGTTGGATGATTGGAGAAGGTTGTGTCTGTCAGTTAAAGCAGTCACTTGCTTATGCGCATGAGGATAAATTGGTTGCAGTGCACAGCTGCTCCAGTCTTCATCCAATCAGCTTCTAGCTTTCATTTTCAAAACTCCTCTGCAAGGGTTAAGTACCAATTTTGGTGTAGGAACGAAAATAGTCACTTGATCCTTGGTCGCACCTGCCTGCTAGACTGGCCCCTGCAGCCCCCTTCTTCCCCAGGCTCTGTTGGTCTAAGGACCTGTGATGTCATCACATCTAGACAGGAGGATGTTGAGGGATATTTTCACTGCCAGAGCAGAGGCACAGGTGAGCGTCACTGCCGCAGAGCTCAGGATCAGGTGAGCGTATCTTTTAGTTTCGCTCTGGACCAAAACAAGCACTTAAACCTTGCAGTAGTGGGTAGCCCTACTGCAAGGGTTAACTTTAATAAATCTGGAGTTCTTTGAGCAAGCTGAAGATAGAAGCTGACAGAATCTGGAGCAGTTCTGCATAGTAGTCCATCTGCTTCTGTATTGGTAAACTGCCTTCATGATCTTTGCTTCGTCATGCCTGACTACTTTACAAAGTGCTAAACTTGACACTTTTTTTTTTTTTTTTTAGGTTCGGGAAAAAGATTTGGAGGTTTTAGAATGGAAAAATAAGCATGAAAAACTCTACCTCGAATATGTGGAAATGGGGTAAGTAGCATACTGTTATTATAAATCAGCCCTCTATATGTGGCATTGGAGATCCATTTGTTTTTGCTTTCATTGCTCATTGTGGCAGATGCATCTAAAAGTAGTAACTTCAGGGTTTTGACATTTTGCACAGGTGTTGGGATGGCATTGGGTCATGCAGTTGATGGACGAGAGGGGGGCAGAAAGTTTCAAACTCTTAGGGGGTGACTAACCCAAACACACACAACAGGTGTGTGTGATTTTTCACACAGCAAAACGTATTTATCAACCAAAAAGCATATTTCCACTAATGCCATATATGGAAAAATCATGCACATGATGCATATATAATGCTGCTTCACAGTTTAGACAAAAATGGTTAGCTCATGCATTTACATTCCTGCATTCATCAACGCAAGCAACACAACATAGAGCTAATTTACACAACATCACCTTGGAATTCATTCAGGGCTTTGCACAACACACCTGCTGGGTGTGTACACATTACAAAGGTGTTTAGATTCCACCCATAGATCATGCTGGGAGGGAACACACTGCAGAGGTGTATACACGTTCGTGGTGTGTTTATAAGGTTAGTAAATCAACCCCTTAATCTCACTACTTGAAGCAAAGCTAAATAAGGGTGGGAAATATAGTCCTTTGTCATACACATAGCGCAGAAAGCCTGTACAAATGTCACTTGTCTGTCATGATGCCGCACTTCTATAATCAGGGACACGCATGCTGATGTTGGCACACACATGTTGAAAAAGTTCAGTAATTCAAATGTGTTGAAGCCAGAGGTTTACCATAACAGCCAGGCAACTTCAGTCAGCAAAATAACACCCTGTTCCTCTTCCATGTTCTTTTTAGCATTGGTTTGTTCAGAATCCCTCAAAAGCCCACTTGTAATTTTTTGACACTCAACCCACATGGAAAATGGAACATATAGGATTATTTAAAGAAGCGGAGATTACAGAAAATAGTAAAACTATGCGTTGCATGCACATAACCTTCATGGGTGTGCACAGATGCAGCAAGCATTCAGATGCATCCAACTTGATTTTGAGGTCATTATGAGACACAGGTCCCATCAGCGGTTTTTTTTTTACATGCACATCTGGCCTGCCATGGAGTTGCATGCCCATTCATTTGTAATGAGGAGCAAAAAACTTGTGACCTGAAACTCCTGCATTCATGGGCCTGGAAGTGTTTAATTCCAACCTGTCCCCCCAGAAAGTAAAAATGAATTTTGTTTACTGTTCAGCTGCCTATAAAACAGGCTGGAATTTATATAGAAGATGGAGGTTCACATGCAACTGCAGCTACTTTAATGCATTGGTTTCTCAAATTGCTGATTTGACTTTTCTAACATTGCAGGAAAATTATTGCTGAATTTGAAAGCACAATTGCACAAATACTAGGTAATGTATACACCATCTTGGATGTGGGTTTTCTCTGTATAAGGTGGCATCAAGATTAGAAGTCATTCTCTTGTACAATATTTTGTGCTTTTACCACTTGAACGCTGAATACCAGACGTGGCCCAAACTAAAGGGAAATTCCACCTACCTAGATGAATTTGGGGGGTGAGGAGAAATGGAATTACCCCACCCGTACTATACTTGCCTTTGGTCGAATGCTCCTTCTCTCCCAGTGTACTACCTGTACTCCATACACGGAAAAGCAGCCCTGCATTTTGAATTTCACTTGCAAATGGCATGCACTCATTAGTCAGCGCGGTGACCTGGCCACCATCTTGCTGAGGAGCAATTCTCATTGGTCAGCGCACTGTGCTGGCAAACAAGCACTTCTCATTGTTTAGTGCACTGTGTTGCCCAATGAGTGCTCGCCATTTGCAAGCAAAATTTTAAATGCAGAGCTGCTCTGCCATGTTCAGGGTATGGGTAGTACACCGGCACCCACAGAGGGGAAGGAGCATTTGGCCAAAGGCAAGTATGGAAGAGGGGGCCAGATTGGACGGGGTGATTCCATTTCCCCACATCACCTGAGAAAGTGGAATTACCCTTTTTAACCCTTTCGCTGCCAAGCCCTCGAACATTTTTCAAATCAGCTGGCCAAGCCATTTTTGCATTTTTTTCCTATTGATTTGATTTTCAACTGCTGTGTTGCTAGCGTTTGTAAAAGACCCCCCAAACCATATATTTTCTGAAAGCGCAGGCCCGGTAGAATAAATAGATGGTGATACTAAATTTGTAGGCCCTGCGATAATTGCGCAAATGTTTCTCAAATTAATATTAAACCAATAAAAATACACAATTTAATTGATATAACACACTAAAATCACTATCAGCGCTCAAAAAAAATATTTTTCTGACTATCTAAAAGATAAAACTGTATTGGGTTAATAAATAACAATTATTTGCAAATTTGAAATTGTCCTTTTTTGCGAAAAGGTAAAAAAATTACGGTACGCAAAACTGTAAATAAGCAACTTCTGTTAAATTGTTTTCACACTGTGTTGTCACTTTTGTAGCTCCGTATGACGTACGTCCTTGGCAGCGAAAGGGTTAATGCAGCTCGATTTTACAAATGATAAAATGTATAAATGCAACTGGTGTCAATCTGATTTCTCACTTGGTAGCAGACTCTTGGTTTCCCCCTATACATCAGCACTCAGACTGGAGAAGGGGGGGGTGCAGGATCAGGTGTGCTGCATGCAAATGTTCTAATGAGGAACCTGCAGATAGGGAGCTGTGTGAGCCTTCACATGAGATGCATCTATATTGTAATGTGTGTTGGTATGTTTTTTTTTTTTTACACAGCGGACTCTCAAAGACAGAAGGAAATGATGAAACGAGAGCTAAATAAAGTTTTGGAGGAGAAGCAGCAGGTTCAGAATGACTTGAACTCTATGGAGAATTCCTTTTCTGAACTCTTTAAAAGATTAGAAAAGCAGAAGGATGCTTTGGAAGGTTATCGCAAGGTAATCGGCAAGAATATCACCAGAGACTGATGAGCAACTCCAGAGATGCTTCCTCCTGCCTGCAGAAACCCACTTTAGACCCAAGAGGAGCATTTCAGACTCCTTTGCTTCTATAAACATTTCGATTTATAATATTGCAGCCTGCAGTGATTGGGGAGGGGGTGGCCATGGGGACTGTGTAGGCATGGAATATGAAAAATATCCGAGGCTAGGTTCATTTTAAAGCTGAAGTTAAAGTATACCATTAACCTCTTGCCGTCCGCCCTTTTGTGGCCATGGGGACTGTGTAGGCATGGAATATGAAAAATATCCGAGGCTAGGTTCATTTTAAAGCTGAAGTTAAAGTATACCATTAACCTCTTGCCGTCCGCCCTTTGAGAAAAAAAACGGGCAGACTCGCATTTGCGGGTTGCAGTCAGACACCTTT
>NW_017306440.1:170645-196757 GCF_000935625.1 Nanorana parkeri | reverse complement strand
CTTGTGAGCTGCTGATGACAGCTATTAATTTAAAGGGGACAGTCTGCTGATCAGTTCTACTATAAGCTGATGGTCGCTAAAGCGACCATCAGCTTATAGTAGAACTGTAAATGCCAGGTCCGTACGACGTACTGAGCTGGCCAGCTGGAAGCACTTTTGTAGCTCCGTATGACGTACGTCCTTGGCAGCGAAAGGGTTAATGCAGCTCGATTTTACAAATGATAAAATGTATAAATGCAACTGGTGTCAATCTGATTTCTCACTTGGTAGCAGACTCTTGGTTTCCCCCTATACATCAGCACTCAGACTGGAGAAGGGGGGGGTGCAGGATCAGGTGTGCTGCATGCAAATGTTCTAATGAGGAACCTGCAGAGAGGGAGCTGTGTGAGCCTTCACATGAGATGCATCTATATTGTAATGTGTGTTGGTATGTTTTTTTTTTTTTACACAGCGGACTCTCAAAGACAGAAGGAAATGATGAAACGAGAGCTAAATAAAGTTTTGGAGGAGAAGCAGCAGGTTCAGAATGACTTGAACTCTATGGAGAATTCCTTTTCTGAACTCTTTAAAAGATTAGAAAAGCAGAAGGATGCTTTGGAAGGTTATCGCAAGGTAATCGGCAAGAATATCACCAGAGACTGATGAGCAACTCCAGAGATGCTTCCTCCTGCCTGCAGAAACCCACTTTAGACCCAAGAGGAGCATTTCAGACTCCTTTGCTTCTATAAACATTTCGATTTATAATATTGCAGCCTGCAGTGATTGGGGAGGGGGTGGCCATGGGGACTGTGTAGGCATGGAATATGAAAAATATCCGAGGCTAGGTTCATTTTAAAGCTGAAGTTAAAGTATACCATTAACCTCTTGCCGTCCGCCCTTTGAGAAAAAATCCCTTTTGGGTTTTCCGTTAGACCCCTTTTTTTTTTTTTTTTTCTTCTGCTTGTGCGTACCCCCGTGCAGAAAACACACGCCCGTTCTTTACAGCCGTTACAGGCTGTTTGATATACATACGATCGGCTGCTCTTTAGCCTACCTATCGTATGTATGTGCTGTCTTTGCGCCCCCCCATCGAGTGCCACCGTTGACACCCCTCACCTTGAGTACCCGGGATCCGTTAGCCCATCTGCGGCTCGGGAGGTAAGATGGGAGGGAGATCAGCATCTTCCTTGCTGATCCCCCCCCCTGAGGTCTGAATGCAGAAGTGATGTCTATTACATCACTTCCGCATTCACCTGTCAGTCATCTGGCTACTATAGCCAGAGAAGAAGCTGATGAAGCACATCTGTGCTTCATCAGCTTTTGGGGTCCCCAGGTGACATTAGGGGTCTTAGACCCCTAATGTCTCCATAAAGAGGACCTGTCAGGGTACCTGTGCTATCACATAGGGAGATTGTTATTCCCCTATGTGATGGCAATAACGAGTGTAAAAAAAAAACCCCACAAATTTAAGTCGCCCCCCCACATTTACGCACATATAAACGTAAATACGCGTTCGATGCGTCAGCGTGCGAAAATGACAATTGCGCTACACATGTTGCATATCGCCGCAACGTCGGAGTGAGAGCAATCATTTTAGGGCCATCAATCACTGATAACAGTAAACTGATGAGCGGTAAAAGCTTGTAAAGCGTTGCCTATGGCCAATTTTGTGTATTGTAGTGGGGTTTTTTTAGGTTTCATGCACAATTTTAAGGCTTGACATGTTTGGTGCCTATCTGACGTGACCGCGTCTTTTTATATTTTTATTATTACTCAAAGAAATTGGGTAATGTTTTATCATTTAATATAGGGGAAAAAGTTTTTTTTTTAAATCTTTGGTAATTTTTCCATTTTTTAATATAGTAAAAAAATAATCCCCCCCGTAATTAAATACCACCAAAAGAAAGCTGTCTGTCCCTAAAAAAAAAAAAAAATTGTATAAAATTAATTTCAGTACAGCATTGTATGACGGAATAAATGTCAAAGTACCGCAGCGCTGGACAGTGAAAATGGCCTGGATGGGAAGGGTTTAACACCGTGGACTTCAAGTGGTTAAAAACATATGGGTACGGTTTTACCTGCCAAACAATTGTCACCTTTCTTGTAATTCAGGTAACCTTGGCCAACAGCACGTATTGGTGACTTCTCATTAGGCTTTCAATGCTTTGCTTGCCATTGCAGTGATGCTCCAACCAAAGACCCCCGTACACTTATCCTTGTATAAACTTGACCCCTTCTTTGCATACCGTACATGCCTCTTGTACTGGGAACCTCTACGGGTCAGGTCAGTCAGTCTGTCCCTCCCTGCAAAGGTAGTTTGTTATGCCGGTGGAATCTGACTCACTAGAGGGCATGCCTGTTTGTTGCTTACATAGACCTACATGTAAGACTTGCCTGAGCATACATATTTGGTGAATGGAGGAGCAGCCTCATGCTCCTACTGCTGATGTGGGGAGGAGATTAATTGTGTGTTCTAATGCTAATCTTGTATAGTGTGCTTGGCAAATGCTTTGAACCTGTGACTGTCTCACTAGAATGAAGAGGCCCTAAAGAAGTGTGTTGAGGATTACCTGGCCAGGATTAAGAAGGAAGAGCAGCGATATCAGGCACTGAAAGCACATGCGGAGGAAAAACTGAGCAGGTAAATAAAACTTATTGGGGTACAGATTGGTCTAGGTGGAAGCTGTGTATAACCTACATTTAAGGCCCCGTTCACACCTGAGCGTTTTACCGCGCGTTCCTGTGCTCGGTAAAACGCGCAACAGGTGAAAACCCATGTTTGCCTATGGGCATGGTTCTAACCTGCGCGTTTTACCGCCCGTTCGATCGCGTGGCAAAACGCCATACTCCCTAAAAAGTTAATGAGCTTCTTTGGGGCATATTAATGCCAGTATCCCGCTGTTATCAGCCGTTTCTTTTTCCGCAAATTGCGGCAAACGCAAGTTTCCAATACGCTAAGGTGTGAACCCAGCGTAAGTGTCATTTAGAGCTTTGAGGAGAGAAACTGAGCACCGTTTGACTCTAAACTGGTGCCGGGTGCACATCTTTGAGTTGCACTAACATGCTGCTACACCATGTATGCATTGGGGCTTTGTGGTGCCATTTAGTTTGACTGGCAACACCCATATGATCCAGCGCATTGTAATGCACTACCAGACAGCTGATGAAGACCTCGCCCCATTTTCTGCTTTATGTATGTTTTAAATGGAAAGCGGCATAAAATTTGATGACACAGATGCAACCTGAGCTAAGAGATTCCCTTACATTGCAAAGAAAGATGGCTGATGGTAACTCATGTTACAGACTTTAATCGCTCCCCATATTAGAGTCCTGTAAAGGGTAAAACACTCGCTGTATTTAATACAGTCTGGTTTGTTACACACTCGTTTCTCATCTGGGAAACCAGCAGGTGGGTCTCCCATCATAGTTCAGCATGGTGTGTTCAACTCTTATTTGTATTCTCTCAGATATGACCATTTGGTGGTTTAACTCTCGGCACCTACCAGAATCAGAAATGCCAGTTTTGGGTTTTCTTGGTCAATCTCATTGACGTCTGCTTGTCTTTTTGAATACAGAGCTAATGAGGAAATTGCCCAAGTAAGAAGCAAGTTCAAGAGTGAATCGACCGCTCTCCAGGCAACACTACGCAGAGAGCAAATGAAGAGCCAGTCCTTGGAGCGTGCTTTAGAACAAAAGGTAAGCTACCTCCATTTCTTGTCTATTGGATCCAGGAAGTCTTTAATTTTTGGGTTATACTGCTGACTGCAGGAGAATTGGGCACTGGCAAATTAACTGTAGGGCAGCCCAGGATACCCCTTTTAACGTGTCAGTTTCTTGTTGGTGTCCTTGTGCATTGTAGATATGCATGCACATAGACTAACATTGCACTATACTGCCATCTACAGCTCAAAAGACAAATTGTGTTGGTATATGCTGTTGCATTGCCAACACTTTTGTGAAGTTATTATCACTAACTTTTTTTTATTTGATTTTTCTTTTTTTTTCCCCCTTAATTTCAGACAAAAGAAAATGACGAACTGACAAAAATATGTGATGACTTGATCTTGAAAATGGAAAAAATTTGAGACGTGATCTCGGCACTTTTGTGCAATACTGTTTGCGTTTATTTGTAGCACTGTTTTTGTCTCTTTTATATGTTTAAGTTCTAATAAATAGAATTTTAATTTAACTCGCACTGTTGTCTTCATCTCTTCCCTTTTTTAAACATGTCACAAGTAAAAGTGTTAACTTGCTGGCTTCAAAACCTAGCATCTTTCGGAACAAATCACTCTGAGCAAGTATTCAGATAAGGACCCATAACTTGTGTGTGTCTATCACAAATGGGTCATCATTGGCTATTTTCTTTTTTTATATCCAGGTACCCAATACAATAGTCTCCTGCTAATCCCATTTTGTGGAGAATGCGTCTATTATTGCAAACTGCAGAGTCTATTCAAATGCCCAAAATGCTAGTTGACAATGTCCCCTCTGCCTGTGTTAGAGAGCATGAAACCTTCCCCACCAAGCATAAAGGTTCTGAGCTCTAACTCTACATTGACCTGAACGTCTCCTCTATTCATGCAGTGGTTTTTATGATGGTTCATCTTTTAACACCAAGAGCCCCTAGCTACTATGTACGACTTCTGACTTGGATATGGCTCCATTGCATCCTGCTATGCCATGCAGGGTATCATTCAGTAGGTTGCTAAAGTTGTGTGTTTTTGTCTGAACATCGACTCGCTTAAAACCTGTCCTTTACAAACTGACTTGACAAGAGTTTGGCAAATGAGGCACCAATAGGCATCCTACCCCCTTTAAATATTAGCTTAATTTGTTAGTGGTAGTTGCAGATTTTGTGGAATTAAACAGGTTGACGTTTTCTTAAAAATATTCTATATAATTTTACTATCTGAATACCAAACAAAGATGTGTACAAAAAATGTGTTCTGTATAGTTCAATATCTTTTGTGAATGTGCATTTTAATGTTAATCTGCAATTCTGTATCTTGCCACTAGAGGGAACCCTATTACAGAAATATGCAGGAAACCTTTCGGTATTAACTGGAACGCTAAAATTTGGAATTTTAAAATGTATTGCCAACACAAGCTTTGCCTATTTAAGGTTTTATATTTTTTTTTTTACAATTTCTCCCCCTTTTTTTTTTTTTTTTTACATGCAGGCCATGAGGTGACACTAAAATCAGTAGTTAAATCTTAAATACATTAAAGCACCTTTTTACCTGTTAGTCATTTTTTGTTTATCACTTGGCTGTAGATCATCAAATCATCTCTGAATTGGTGACCAACACATTCCTTCCTTCTGGAGCGTGGCTACATTTGATCCCTGTGTGTGTTGCAAAGTAGCCACCACGCCAAGCTTGCTCTTGGTGCTGTGCATGTGGAACAAAGGAACCCCATCCTACTTTCTTGGATTATAGCAATAGTAGCTGGTAGGTATTCCCGGCTTGCCTCATTAAGGCCATAGGGTTCAAAGCCAGAGTCTAACCCACCTGTTCAACCTTCTGCTTGACAGCACGCCTCCACAAGTGGGGGGACTTTGTTCAGCAAGCTGGGTCACTTAATCTTGCCTTCCTAGCATTTGTTTGAGCTCATCCTTCCCTGTAGCCTTCAGGCTAGATTTTAGTGTAGGTGTGTCAGCTGTCCTCTACTCTTCAGATTTTGTTTGGGTTCCATGCACCCTGGAACCTCTACTTCCTTTTCTGGGAGTTTTTATTACTGATGGTGGTATTCCACTCAGACTTGCAGGACTATGAGGTGGTAGTGGTACTCCTCCTTTTTGGTACATGATGCTCCTCATTTCTATCCCTTTTCTGAGACCTCTTAAACTACAAGGTCCACAGGGACCAGCTTCTGTTCCATTTCCTAGTAAGGATCTGAGCCGTCCTCTAGCAGTACCAATTCCTGCTCGCATTACTGGCTGTTGTATATACCCTAGTGCCTTCATCTTGGCACTCCCACAGCTAAACACTCAGGAGACCCCTCCCCTGCAGGTCTGTTTTTCTGGACTACTTATTGTGGGTCCCATCTGCAGACCTAGTCTTGATGCGGCTGTCTAGTGCTGGTAATCTTTGGTCATCTACCAGTAGAGCTTTTTAGCTCACTTCCTTAAAAGTCGTCCACTCCATGTAGAGCTCTGGCTCAGTCGCAGAATTTTCCCTCTTTCAGGGTTTGTTGGGTTGTTGGTGCCCCTTTTACAATGGGTTCTTCTCGTGTGGGCTACATGTTCCAACTTCTCCCTCTGTTTGGGAGCCTGGACTCTGGGTGAAATCCTTGGACCCAAATGTCCCAGCACCAGCTCTTGGTAAGTGGTTTGGAAGATGGGGTGGTCTTAACTCCTGGGAGGACTTCTGACAGATGTATCCTCATGCTTGGGAATTCCATCTAAAATTCCTTAAAATGGTTGTTTCTCTAGTCACCTTCCAGGACAGCATTAGAGAGAGGCTCCTCCCACCGGAAACAGGAAACACATCACCCACACCTAGAATAAAAAGAGTACCAGCCTAGCACACTTCAGTTATTTTGTGTTTCCTCCGGCCGAGCAGGACATCGTAATGTTGTTTTCCTAGGCCTACGTGCTGGTGAGCAGGGGCTTCCCCCCCCGACAGGGGTACAGCAAAGGGTCAGTGGACCTAGGGTATCCATGAAGGGGGGCTTCCGGGACAGCCCCAACTGTCTAAACTTGGTGCCATAGCTTCCTGGCATAAGTGTATGCAGGGCAGCTAGACCATTGGTGTAGCGGGCTCAGGGGAGCTCCCCTACCACAGATACCCCTGCTTCAGCGGCGGCGGTTTACGGCGATTCTCCTACCTTGATCCGGTGCAACAGGGGTCGGCCACGGGCATCCTCGGTGAGGCAGCGATTAGGCGCTGCCCGGCGCATCCTCTCAGGCAGTTGTGTGGCCCTCGTGGTAGGGGGAATGGATTCTCCGGCGGACGTGCGGGGACGGAAGTGACGCGCGAAATCGGCGCGGGCGTCTGACGTCACTTCCGGGTGAGAGGGTCATAAGACCCGGCGTTCCCAAGCTGCAACAACCGCTCGGCCACGCTACAGATGGCCAACACAGCTGAAGCAGTGGGTCGTAAGGCTCTTGCGGTGCCCACACACGCAAGGGGGGGCACCAATGGTGGGGCACAGGAGCTGGAGTCGGAGGGGCCAGGGGGCCCAGCGGGTGACTCAAATACCATGATGGCATCAATTGATCTGGGGGATCCTGGTGCCGGCAGCTCTAAGGTAAGAGAGGGGGAGTTCCCCATTCCTTTTACCGGTTATTTCTCAGTGTTTGGGGGGCATGAGAATTGGGGTAGACACAGTGTTGGAGGATGGATGTTGCTTAATATGGCTTAGTCGTTTTTGTTTTGCAGAAGGCTGCAGCAGCTCGATCAAGCAATAAGAGATGCATACAATGCAATGTAAAGTATGCCTCCACATCCAAAAAACCCCTATGCCAGTCTTGCATTGGGAAACTGATCAAGGAGGAATCCTCCAACATGTGCAAGAATCTGTTGGATTCCATGAGGGAAGAAATGATGTCTACCTTTCAGTCTTTCCGCACGGTTATACAGGAGGCGGATCTGACTGATAGCCATAATGTGGCCGTCCCTTCAGGTTCAGGGACACGTAAGCCCCGCCAGGCAGCCTCACGCTCAAGCAGTGCGTCGGAGAGGGCTGCTACGGTATCCGATTCTTCTGCTGACTCGGAAGAGGAAGCAGGGCTAGAATCAGGAGAAGACGCAGGACCATCTCAAAGGGGATATTTATTCCCAGCACATGAGACCGATGAGCTCCTCAAGTCAGTATGGGATACATTGGGTATCTCCGAGGAGCAAGGGGAGCTGTCTATACACGGCAGGCTGTATAAAGGGCTACAACCAAAGACGGGACGCACGTTCCCAGTCCACCAATCTATTAAGGAATTGGTGAAGACGGAGTGGAGTGAGCCAGAGAAGGTGTTTTTTTCCTCAACTAAAAAGACGTTTTCCCTTTTAAGGGGGAAGATTGGAAGGTTCCTAGAAACAGAGTTACCAGGTACGTAACTCCAATTTTTTGTTGGGTCTTCGTGGGTTGGTAATCTGAACTGATCTAAGTTGGACATTACCTGTGTGTGTGCTCCAGGACCTTCACCGCCAAGGATGTTTGGGACTGTCTCTGTGACGGGTTAAGTAGCTTGGCATCTATGCTTGTCATTTCTGACCACTATTTTAGAGACAAGGCTTCTGGATCCTTTCAACAGATCTCCACACTGAAGGGTGAGAGTTCAGCACTAGAGTGCCTCTCCCTTCTTGAGGGAAAGGAAGTGTCCTTTGCTTTATGGGTCGTGGTTGCCTGGATGGTTAGCAGACAGAACACGCTGGGACCCTGCTCAGTGGCTGAACCTCCTTGAATTTCTGCAAATCTTGCCTAACCAAACACTCCTGGGTGTTTGAGATCAAAGGAGTCTCGCTTATCATTGTTTCTGGTTTTTGCACACCAGTCTAGGTTTCAGTACACCTCATCCCTGCTTATCCTATGTGTGGGTGCTGCTTGCTGGCCCCACCCATCCATATTCAGGTGAACATCAAGGTTGGTACCCTTGTTCTTGTGTTGTGGTGGGGGGGGGGTTCCCCTCCTACTCCTACTCCTACGGGTAATTTTATCCTATAATTTTGTGATAGTCTGCTGTTATATTGTGTCAACCATTGTTATCTTGCTGCAAGGTTGGTAGCCTAATCGGACAACTTTCATCATGGATCCTTTCCCTTAATTACAAGGGAAGGCTTGAGCTTTCTGTTGACTGGCTTTTCACGTTTGGGCTGCAATGAGACCACTACTTGCCCACAAGAAACAAGGGTCCACTTTGCAGCTGCCGATATAGAGGTCATGCTTTTCTACTAGGGCTGTGGATGCTTTAGTAAGGAAACTGTAAAAGACATTTCAATTGCTTTTTAGTATAGCAGCCGGAATGTTTTTAACAAAGTTTGATTTGGGTTTTAAGCTACACAATCTAACATGCATCTTTAACATTGCCGCCAGGTGGCAGTAAAACACCATTTATCATGTGCAAGGGTATGAAAAATAGACTTCACTGTTTTAAAGACAACACTACACCATTGCAATGAATAACTTTCTCTGCCAACTGAAACATTCTATACAATGGGGGGAATTTATGAACGTATTTGCGACCAAACTTAAGGCTAAGACCAAAATGTCATGCTAACTGCAGAGTTTTTTTTCTCTGTTATGAGTCAAGTTTTCTTGCGACATATTAATGTTTGCGATATTTCCCATAATATTTCAACTGAGCAGTACGTGTACAGCATTTGCAACAGTAAAAGACCTCAAAACAGATGCATATCTAAAGCTGGCCATAGACCTGCAGATTTTCTATGGTGAGATGGAGAAAGTGCAACAGATTCCTCCATCTACACTAAAGCTTCAGTATCTTGCTAGTCGGCCCCGCTGGCTCTCAAAATACCTGAACAATGCCTGCATCCAGTCAGATCATTCAGGTATTTTGAGAGCTGACTAGCAAGATACTGAAGTTTGGCCCAGCCGGAGATTCCTCCATCCGCACAGCTTAGCGTAGGTGGAGGAATCTGTTGCACTTTTTCCATCTGACCATAGAAGATCTGCAGATAATTGGAAGGTGTATGGCCAGCTTTAGAAATTCTCCTGATCACACATACCCTCAAGTCAGCTGAGCACCTCCAGGACTGTTAGCTGTCATCCAGGAGGGTCCCAGCAAGCTTGCGACAGTTTTGAGACTTACTATACAGGATTTATATAGCGCCAACAGTTTGCGCAGCGCTTTACAATATAAGGAGGCCACTACAATCTCAATACAATTTCAAGACAAGATGGTAAGGAGGGCCGTGCCTGTGAGAGCTTGCAATATAAAAGGGAGGGAAGGCATTTAGGAAACATATAAACTAAGATAATGAGTCTGTCCTTTTAGGCACTAGAAATAAGGGCTATGACTATTTGAGAGACGCTGATGATGCAACAACATTGGTAAATTCCCCCCAGTATGTTAAGCATACAAGACCGGGACTGATTAGTCAACATAAATGTGGGATTATATAAACTGGAGCCCTCCAGCTAAATAT
The DNA here is from genome assembly GCF_000935625.1 of Nanorana parkeri. NCBI lineage: Eukaryota > Metazoa > Chordata > Amphibia > Anura > Dicroglossidae > Nanorana > Nanorana parkeri. The sequence continues at coordinate 186,675 of NW_017306440.1, read as the reverse complement.
ATTGCAAAACGTTAGCAAGTGTCCCGTCTTTCCCCTGTAAATTTACAATAGCTATTTACACCGTTTTTTCCAGTTTAAGGAAAACAATAGTCTGTCATACGTAAATGTGGTCAGTTAAAACTGGGCCTGTTTAGTGATTGGACGTTTCTATAAATGCCTGATATGTACTAACAGATAATATAACATACAACAGTATACTGACCCCCCCCCTCATAAAAAAACAAACCCCAAACAAACCAGTGCCTATTATGATCAAAGATTCATCTTTAAGAACCAGCTCAGTGTCTTTACCTCGGCTGAGATGATGGCATTAGTCTGCTATGGGTAGGAGGAAGCATTTCCTCACGCTACTTCAGTGATCGGATTGTAGCAATTTACAAGGTGAGAGGCTGCAGCAGGGGCTGGTCTGTGTCAGACATTTGTGAACACAGCCAAGAACTGTGCAGATACCTGGATATACCAGGTGGCATTTCTGTTCAGGAAGTAGTAGATGGTGTCCCTGGATTATGTTTGAACAAAGATGCCGGTGTTCTGGAGAGAATAAAAATAAACGATAAAGGCATTGTCGGGGAATTAAAGTATGTTTTACCTCTCAAAGAGATCACAGCAAGTGTTACACACATTACTTAGCATACATACTTACCTGAGATAACAAATACCCTATGCTAGGTCCAATTTATGGTTGATCTATTAAATGTGAGTATACTGTAAATTCTGCTATAGATTTGGTGGTGCTGTTGAGATAAAACAATCCCCTCCAGGTAATCCCTAGATGGAATTATAGCAAACTTTATGAAAGATTTCTACTTTTTGCCGTCCTGAAGAAACACAGAATGGGTTTCCACATTGGATAGGTCACGAGATCATAATGTGATCCACTTAGCAAAGGACACGTGGCTGAGATGCAGACTGGAACATAATAAAGAAGGATGGAGCAGTGGCATCAAAAGGGGGGTGCAACCCACACCCGGGTGCCACCATTGGAGGGGTGACACCGAAATGACTGTCATTTTGGTGTCACCCCCTCTAAAAAGTCGGGCACTCGATCATTGACCGAGAGCCTGACAGTGTCAGGAGAGAGAAGGGGACCTGGCGGCATACCTCATCCTGCCGGGTGAATGTCCCCTCGTCTCTCTGCCAGCATCCATCGCCAAGATGGCTGCCGGCAGGCATCAATGAGATGACTGCGCGATGACGTCACGGCTGGGTGCCCTCCAATCTCCACTGCGGGTGTCACCCGGCCTCGGGATGCCCCTGGGTTGGAACTATCTACACCCAGGAAAACCTGAACTATGGGGAGGGCTTGAGACACAAACCAGAAACAGATCAGCAATGATCAGGCCTAAAATGTGGAATATAACATGGGTGCAAAAATGGAAAAAAGGGCCTCAGTCATGAAGGGGTTAAAGGCAAATCACAAAGCATATGTAACATGACAATCATGGACCAATCTGTAAGTCCCTTGCCAATGGGCAGCATCCACATCATCAGGTGACAACGTGGGCACTCAAAGAAAGACCCTCCCACATCGCCGTCTGGAGGAAAGAAGACTTTGAGGCTTTTAGAGGAACCTAGGCGTTACTTAGAGAGGGTTTTGCTGGAATTCAGCTTTAAACCAAAGTGTCCTAACAAGGGTAGATAATTCCCAATACACAATTGTTCAGAAATCTATATAAAATAATGACCGCTATCATCATTGTGCCTTCCATACCCGTTTATACAGAACCAACCGCTGCGCACAAATGACAAAATGTAATGCTTTTGTATTCTAATTGGGAGTGTTCCTTTAACTGTATACAGTGTGCTATAAAACTGCCCCCACACTAGTACTGAATGAAAGATGAGGGTGACCCAGCAGCTCAAGCATGACCCCAGTAATTGCGGAGCGCCACAGGACGCCATTATACAGAAGAAGCGACCTTACTGTAACATTCCGTATTTATTCAGCAGCATCTGCTCAGCGGGGGGCAGGAATCAGAGGAAGAGAGAATGATGAATACTATTATCTGTATGCCATGAAATCACAGTTGTACTGACACCAGCAGAAAAAGAGGTTTTATCTTCAGAGAGACGGATTAATAAACGGAGAATTCTGAAACTCCCTTCATTATTCTAATCAGGATTTCTGTCAGCATCCGAGTCTAATAACATTCAAGTCATAGTTGTGGGGGCCGAGTACATAGTTACATAGTATTGGAGGTTAAATAAAGACACAGGTCCATCAAGTTCAACCTTTGTGTGTCTGTGTGTTGTGCGTGCATGTGTGTATACGAGTCCCTGTGTGGTCTAGTATTTAGGGGTACCTGTACCCATGTATGTTACGGTCTCTGATGAAGGCATCTAATTGATTTTTGAATGATTCAAAACTCTGCTGATACCACTGCTTGTGGCAGAGAGTTCCAGACTTGAACCGCTCTAACTGAAAAGAAGCCCCTACGCCCTTTGTGGTTAAATCTTTTCTCCACCAATTTTAGGTGCTGGCCTCTAGTCCTTGTTAGGGAGTTTACTGTAAAAAGTTTATTGCTGATGTTGCCGTCATCAAAAAACATTTTGTACATCAAAATCCCGTCCCCTCTTAATCTCCTCACTTCCAGCGTGAACATGTTTAAATTTAGCAACCTTGTCTCATAGCTTTGGTCCTCCATCCCCTTAATGAGTTCCATTGCTCTTCTATGGACTCTCTCCAGCTCCAGGACATCCTGTCTGTGGATTCGTTTCGCTCCAAATCCGAATGTGTGCGAATTCCAATTTTGGTTTCTGTATTTCGGATTCCCGTCCGAATTTCGTTCCACAACGGAAATGAATTGGACATGTGACTTTTCTGGCCAATCGGATGTGTTTTTCGGTTTAATCCACCCGAAATGGGTTTGAACATGAATTTTAATTAAAGGAGAACTATGGGGTTGTGTGCTGTTATTCAATCTGTGGTCTACTATGACCCCCTAATCTTTTTCCATTTCTGACTTCCCTAGTGGAGTACCCATTATTAAGTATTCCTCTTGTCTATTTTTAACCCCAAAGTGCATTACTTCACATTTTCCAACATTAAACCTCATCTGTCATATAGTTGCCCAGTCCCCTATTTTATCCAGGTCCTCCTGTAATTTTATACTAGTCCGTGTCTATTACCCTCCCAAATTTAGTATCATCTGCAAACACAGAAACACAGCTATTAGCACCCTTCCCAATATCATTAAATGAGAACTATGGGGTCAGGGCGTTTCCCCATAGTTCTCCTAAGGGTAACAGCAGGACACAAACTAGCGTCCTCCCGTCACCCAAAGCTCAGTATACCGCGAGCTACAGCTCACGGTACACGGTAGATGGGTGTGCAGAGCTCGGGGTCACCAATAAGTAAATAAATATTCACTTATTGGTGACCCCGAGCGCTGCACACCCATCTACATACGTTTTGTAAGCACAGATTATATATATTCCATCAAAGGATAACTGTACTTTCATTGAAATTACAGACTACTTTTTGCCCTCTGACCCAAATTAACCCCCTTTTCCTGCCCCAGCTGTACACCTACCTGTATCATACTACTGCAGCCTGGAGGAATTTTCGGAGCCAATAGCTGAAATCTTGCTCCTGCTCAGAGGAACCCAACAGCCTTCTATGGGTATGTTACCATATACAGGAGCCACTTGGGAGGCCTCATAGACATAACAGTGGAATTCAGAATAAGCAAGGCAGACTCTGACTCTTCTCAGCAACAGCTTTACCTCTTCCTGCAGTCTTGCATTGGGACTTTGTCTGGTTGCCCATTGTTAATGCTATTAAAAAAAATGGCAACCCATCCTTCAAATACTTCTGTCCTGCTCAGACAGATGCAGCCAATTGGTTCCATTACTGCGCACAGAACTTGGTTGCAGTTAAGGCATGTCATTGAGGCAGTGGCCAGACAGACTCAGTGTGGCAATGCCCCACGAGAGGGGTAAGTATCTGAGGGGTTGGACTGCCATTTTGTAATGACATCAGCCTGAGGGAGCAATGGACCTAAAGTCAATTCTGTCTGGAATCACACTATTGCCTTGCGATAATGCACGTTGGTGTCATATACAGTATTCTGAATGGCACCCCAACACACCTATATTGCAGTGGGCATTGCAGTGTGTTGCATTTCCAAAGATGGTGCATGAAGCCTTCTTGTGTCATAGTAAACCTATTCCAGTTAATGCACAGTGCCATGGGGCAATTAATAAACAGTGTCTGAGATGTGTTCTATCTCTAACTGATGGCATAGCTACCAATCAGCTTCTGTCTCTCATTTTTTCCCGCACAGCTTGGAAAATTAATATATAAACGCTGACTGGCTGTGTTCCAGTTGAGTCAAATTTGACACAAAGGGTCTGATTTATAATTCTTCTGCCCAGCGTATAGTTGGTTGAATCGTCTTTGCTCGGCACTACCGCCACTAGATGCAGCCAAGGGGCATATGAAATTCCTATGCTCCTTGGGGCCATCTTGTGTTTGTAATGGTGTGTGACTGCTATCCCTATGCTCGCCATCTAGTGGTGGTAGTAACGAGTGAATGGCACTCCTATGCTCCCAAGCTAAATATAGTGGTGTAGTGAGGTGCAGGTGATATTCATATGCTCCTCAGCTCCATCTAGAGGCATCGTCATGCAGGAATGGCATTCCTATGTTCCCCAGCGTTATCTAGGGGCATAGTGATGTGCAAATGGTATTCCTATACTCCTTATCAACATCTAGTGGTGGTAGTGACATGCGAACAACATTCCTATGCACCCCAGTGCATAGGAATGCACTGGGGTAGTGGGGTAGTGATGTGCAAACAGCATTCCTATGCTCCTAAGCAATATCCAGTGGTGGTAGTTTTAGTGTGAATGGAAATGTGTTGCTCTTAGGTGCTATCTAGTGGTGGTAGTTCAGTGTGAATATAAATCCTATGCTCTTAAGCTCCATCTAATGCCGGTCGTTCAGCATCCACCACTGGATGCTCCTAAGTGCCATCCAGTGGTGGTAGTTCAGCGTGAATGAAAATCCTATGCTCCTAAGCACCATCCAGTGGCGGTAGTTCAGATTGTATGGAAATGCTATGCTCCTAAGCACCATCCAGTGGCGGTAGTTCAGATTGTATGGAAATGCTATGCTCCTAAGCACCATCTAGTGGTGGTAGTTCAGCAGAAGTGCCTTCTAGTGGTGGTAGTGACGTGTAAATGGTAGTCCTAGGCTCCCGAGCGCCATCTAGTGAGGTGCAAGTGGTATTCATATGCTCCCCCAGATAGCAAGGATAACTTGCTACAAACTTGTGGCGGGGTGAAATTGTAATTTTGTTAACTTGCTGCACACATTCCTGGCAAGTTGTAGACTTGCAGAATACTTGCAGCACAAGTTCTAGTTGACACTTTTTGAATTTGTAGCAAATTTGCTTGGCAAGTCTACAGCAAGAGTCCTGCAGGTCATTTTCAAACTTGCAGCTCAATTGCTTGCTATCTGGGTCAGCACCATCTAGTGGCGGAAGTTCACCACGAATGGCATGAATAGCTGGGTGGAAGATTTACAGGGTTATTCACAAAAGGGTGAAGAGTTTGGAGAAGGGAGGACAAGTGCACAATCTAGGACAACATAGCTGAACTGGAAACATTCTCCAATTCAGCTCACTTTCCAGTTGAGTTATGTTGTCCTAGATTGATCACTTCTCCTGCCTCCTCCAAACTCTTCACCCTTTTGTGAATAACCCTGTTAAAAATCAGCCCAAAATTTGTCTCAGATACTTTTTGTTAATTGTAATAACATATCTGCATGAAATGCAAGGCACCAGAACTTGATGGTGTGAGTGGGCCCCAAATCTTGCCGAACGGCTGAGAATGACGGCGTCTCTTTGATATTGCCCTCGTGCACAGGTCCAAAGTGTCCTTGCATGTGAAGGTTATTTTGATACACTTCACTCGCCTTAAGGATATTTTAATTAAAGGTCCCCTTTCACTAACTCACTGTGATTTTATTTATCTAGAACAAAATGTCTTAACTGGGTTCCTGCGTAAGATGAAAGATTTTATTTTTCTGGAGATGGAATGCCATTCATTCTAACAGGAGCCCAACCAGCAGCCTGGCTTGAGAATGATCTCATTACTGTACAGAAGTCTCAGGGGGTCGCTCAATGTGTTTGTGGAAATGAGCTGTTTATCTAGGCTGTTTTGTGACGGCACCAGCGACGGAGCCTGAAGCGCCAATTTATCTAAATGGGTAACAAACAAACAAGGCCAGGAACACGCCGCCTCCTGTTGATCTGATTGAGCTGTTTAAATTTCAGTAAACCTGGAAAATGTCATGACTGTATCGCTGTGTGAACCTGCCGTCCGGGCGCATAGGATGTATTTATTATGGAAGGTGATGTATGCATCCTTCCCACTAAACCCAAACAGGGCGGACTAACGAGATGAAAAAATTGTCCTCTAAGGTCTTGTTAGTTTACATCTTGTTTTAATATTTTACTGCTTATATGCATATTAAATGATTAGAGCAGGGGTGGGCCATCCCAGCACCCCAGGTGTTGTGGTACTACAAGTCCCTTGAGCCATTGCACGACTCTGACAGTCACAGACATGGGTCACAGAGGCACGGGCATGACAGGATTTGTAGTGTTCCCATAGCTGGAGTGCGGAGGTTGCCTACCCCTAGACTAGAAAATAAGCAAGTAAAAAGAGACATTGAAAGCTGTGCACTACATTGTTGTTGCATGGTTGTTGTGCATTGCCCACAGCACTGCAGAATTAAATAAGCCTGTGTTCATCATACCTGGATTTAGCACAAGGGTTCATACTACAGGGTACACCCCCATAAATTCAGGGCCGAATTTCCCACAAGGCCAGCTGCTGGGCGGGTAGTTTTTTTCTACATTTAGCCCTGCTTTGTGCATTAAACGTTAGGACGCCGACGGACATTCCACCAACTGGGGGAGAAAGGTGAGTGCTGACCACCGTGGCAGCGGGGATCATGTAAGTAAAAATGCTTTACTCCAGTCCCCTAGACATAAATGAACACTTTACCCTTGCAGTGCGGAGGCAACCGCACTACAATGGTAGTTTTTCATTTGCCCGGAGTTGAGTATCTCTCTGGGCAAATGAAAGTCCGGCCTTGCTCCACGTCACCCACCTTGAGCTCCTCCCTATCGGTCAGTTAGACCACCCAACACAGGAATTCGAGAACCTTGGGTGGGGGACTTTTATTTTTGCAGGAAAAGTTATTAATAAAGTCCAGCCTTGCTCCACCAAACCCACCTTGAGCTCCTCCCTCTTAGTCAGTTAGACCACCCAGTACTGGAATTTGAGAAGCTTGGGAGGTTGACAGTGACTATTGCAGGAAACGTTTTAAGTAAAGTCCAGGCTTGCTCTACCGCACCCACCTTGCACTCCTCCCTATCGGTCAGTTAGACCACCCAACAAAGCGATTTGAGAAGCTTGGGTGGGGGACTTTGATTTTTGCAGGAAACATTTTAAGGAAACTCCAGCCTTGCTCCACCGCACCCACCTTGCGCTCCTCCCTATCGGTCAGTTAGATCACCCAACACAGGAATTTGAGAACCTTGGGTGGGGGACTTTGATTTTTGCAGGAAAAGTTTTAAGTAAGGTCCAGCATTGCTCCACCGCACCCACCTTGCGCTCCTCCCTATCGGTCAGTTAGACCACCCAACACAACGATTTGAGAAGCTTGGGCGGGGGACTTTGACTTTTGCAGGAAAAGTCTCAATTTGAATATAACTTTACCTATATTTCTAGATCTACTGATATTTTTGACATTCTGAAGATAATGTTGCATGCACTGTATTCATCATCTGCTCAGTTTAACTTGCCCAGGGTTGTGACAGGTTTATTTTAAAGATCCAGATCTTCTCACTGCATAAAACTTCAGCTTACAAGCCGGTAATGGTGGAGCAGGCAGTATTAGTACAAGTGCTGTAAAATTGGATCCAGGTGTGTGCCTGAGTACAGCTTCAGCATCTCCCAAATCTGTTTATTTTAGATGTAATTTAACATGAAACATAAAAGTTGGCCATAAATCCTAAGAGCAGGCTGAGTCTACACACAGACTTGCGTTACCTTGTTCATCATTGTATACAGAGTCATTTCATTTTTTATTAGGTTTTGCAATGTGAATTATGAGCAGGTAGAGATTGACTGGTTATTTAGGTTGCAGCTCATGAAAATGTGTTACTTTTTCTTAAGTGATTTATGGGGATGACCTTGAGCCTTACCCTCAACTTGGTCTTGGTTTTTAGTTGTCACACGTCTGATTCTGCCTCAGTTTTATATGTTGTCCTGATACACAAGGCTATCTGAAAGGGTTCTACTATTCCTAGAGATGTTAAAAACTTGCCCCTGCAGTGGGGCTACTCCCTGTACTGTAAAGACTAAGTGCTCATTTTGTCTAGGGGGCTTAAATAAAGCAGATATACTCACCTGATTCTCAATCCTGCCGGGCTGCTAGACCAGTCGCTGCAGCCTCTTCTCCACTGGGCTCTGGTGGTCTAAGAACTAAGGACATCTTATGCAGGTCCATTGACTTCAGAACCCAGAGCCAAGGGGGAGAGAGGTGGGTGCCTACTGTTGGTTATGTGTTTAGATGAAGCACTGAGATCTTGAGGAATGCTGAATTAAAGGAGAACTATGGGGCTTCTCCCCATAGTTGTCCTAAGGGTAACTGGAGGACACAAACTAGCGTCCTCCCATCACCCTAAGCTCAGTATACCGCGAGCTACAGCTCGCGGTATACAGCTCTATACTGAGACGCCGCAGCTGAAACGGATCCCGACAATTATGTCTGGATCCACGCAGCTGCGTGAGTGACAGCTGGCTCTGCCTATCTAGAGGCAGAGCCAGCTGTACCCGCCCCCTCCCCATCCGTTCCGCCAGTCAGCGCTGGAGGATCGGAGCTGGGAGGGGGGGAATCCAGCCCCAACCCTGTCACGGCTCTCTGCCGTGACATGATCGAGAGGTGAGCGGACGCCGGTATGTGTTCGCTCACTTCCCGATCTACTGAGCCGACCTGTGACAGTTTCATTGTCACAGGTTGGCTAGAACTATGAGGTGAGTGAAAAGCGCTCACCTCATAGTTCTCCTTTAAGTTTTATTTGCTTAGAAGACTATTATATCTATGTATACAGCATTGTGCAGGAAACATACAGTATATGTAGGAAAACTTCCTATGCATCATAGATAAGCATGCATATAGAGACTAACATTGCACTACAGCGCCATCAACAGCTCAAAAGACATATCAGTACACACCAGCCAGCATATGCTGCTGTATTTTCAACACCTACCAATGCGGGGCCAAGGATCAGCTGAGTAATACAGCTTTATTTGAGTCCCTTAGACAAAATGAGCACTTAACCCTTGCAGAGCAGGGGTAGCCCCACTCCAAGGGCACGTTTTTGATTTTCAACCAAGTTCTTCTTTAAGCCAATCCCTTTTTAAGTCTCTTGACAGTTAAATTGAACTGAAGACAAAATGTTGGGGTCTATATATAAAATATTAGCATAGAGTTTTCATTCATCAGAACTGCAGATATATTCGTTCTGTGCGAGTTTACCAGCTATTGTGAGAATGGTGCAAAAGCAAATGTTCTTAGTGTAATTTCTCCTCTAGTTGAATGTTCTTCAATACGTTTATTTATAAATGTGGAAAATCCCGCTTTATGTCCACTACATGGAGCTGAGGGTCATTGAAAATAAATACTTGTAGGTAACGAGATTCAGTGTTATAATTGCAGAGACTGTTGGTGAAATGAGAATATAAATGTAACTATTGATACTATGGGGATAGCTTACTAACAGGTTTTTCAATGCTATGAACCTCGGCTCTATCTAGTGGCCGTGATCCTGTATTTTTCCAATTTACTCTGTGCTTTATGAATATAACTATTGAAGAGCATTTGACCAGAAGAGAAATTACACTAAGAACATTCATTTATGCACCATTTTCACAATATCTGGTTAACGCACACAGAATGTACATGCATTATTGACGGATTACTAAGCTATGCAATTAAAAGGAGAAAAAAAAACAGACAGAGCAGAAATGCCATTCTCGTGGACAAACCTGAGTACTAGAAGTTCTGGAAGATGTCTAGTTCACTTGTCTTGCCTTGAATCACCATGTTGCAAATGCCCACTTATAAAGACACATATAAAGAAACAATTAAATGCTGCAAGTTATGTTGGAGTGAAACTGGACTGGACATTCTATGCCTGCAGTGGGCTGTGAAAAGGAGAGAGAGAAATGGAAACGTAAAGTAGGTCCTCAGCACCATTTAGGAGTCTGCTACTGCTGCACAATCCAGTGTCCATCCAGTGTCCTCCATGAGGGGCTGTAAGTACCAAGTACTGGGGGCTTTATTGAGGAAACCCCAAATTAAAGTGTGTTTAAAGTGTATTTAACCCATACAGTCCAATAGGTCTGTGTGCGTATACAGGGGGACTGTGGTAACCAACCTATGGGCTGCAAGGGTTGTTATGGGGAATGTACCTGTATGTTTTAGGGATAGCACCTGTATGAGTTGAGTGAAATGAGTAAGTTCAAAAACTGAGCCTTTGGCTGTCTTTTGTGGGTCTTCAATGGGCCTTGAATGTGGTGTGACATATCCCAGACACTAGGGGGTCTACTATGGGCCTTGAATGTGGTGTGACATATCCCAGACACTAGGGGGTCTACTATGGCCCCTGAATGTACCATTAGATATCCAAGACACAAGGGGGTCTTCTATGAGTCTTCTATGGGCCCTGAATGTGGTGGGACATATCCCAGACACTAGGTGGTCTATGGGCCCTGAATGTGGTGTGACATATCCCAGATACAAGGGAGAACCTGGTCTTCCCACCCAGGCACCACTCACAGGCAGAAAAAGTAGCAGGTAACATATAACATTGATAATATGAGTGTTACAGTCTTTCCTTATCAAAATAGACTTTTACTGATTTCAAATACGATCCAACACCCAAGACCGTCGAATTTTCTGCGAACAGCTGACATCCATGATGTACGGCCGAAGAGCAAACAAAAGTTCACCTGTTTACACTTACTTGTCCACTTCTGGCCATTTAAATTGTAGATATGTCCCGATGGAGTATAGGTAGCCGTTTGTTCTCCCAATAACTGAGCCATTCATGGAAACACAAGATGGAAAATTCCTGCATTTTGTACCTGCTGGAAGTGGACAAAAATAAAAATGAATAAGCATCACCGACCACAGAATTTACACATCAGTTTTCAGAGACTGAAATCCACAGCCAGGGAGGAATGGAATGCTGAAGATATTTTTGTAAGTTTTTAAGGGCCGTATACAGGTTTCAAAATAATGCTGAGCCATGCCACTCACCCAAAAATCATAGAAATCACCCTGTCTTTTAGAACTCTCACTCTATAATGATGTATCATTGAGACATGACCCAACCATATCCCCTGCATATTTGCCAGGTGGTTGTATGTTATTGATGTAGTCAAGTGTAAATTCATACTATCCCACAGCATGCAGCATGCAGCAAAATAAATGGGCTGTCAATGTGGGCAGGTCCTGCACAATTCTCTTTCAGCACTGGGCAATGCAACGTACAAAGCATATGGTAATGGTCATTAAAACACCTTATGCTCTATGTAAGGGCCCCCTACATCTCAGTTGTGACGCAAAATGTGGAGTGTGAACCTGGGCACAGGAATTACGTTTCCTAATGCCCTGGCTGTAATTCCTCACCGTAAACCCTAGCACAGGAACCGGCAAAAAACCCCACAACTATGGGGGGGTGCTTCACCCCAGTTCTTAATGTCAGTAAAAAATGAGTAGGAATCAGGAGGGTTTCTTTGAGAGGAGCTTGCTGACTTTGGAGCTATAAAAACTCACCACGATTGCATTATTTTTTTGAGCAAGCTTGTAAAGCAACAAATTAGTTTCAATCCCACCATTGCCAGCAGTGTGCACTTGCCTCAAGAGCCAAGGGAACTACTTGCTACTTCCAGATGTGGAGAACAATGAGACTCACTAACATTTTCTATTTGAAAAATGAATTCTACGACTACCCATACTTGCATAGATATCAATAAATTCCATCACCCAAGCTGTTATCATGGACAGAGGACTTTCTGCTTTCTGATCATGCCTGTCACTTACTACCTCCTTCATCATCCTATTGGCCAGTGAGGCAGGCTCAGGATTCAGCTGTAATAGCAGGGTATCAGAGTTTGCTGCAGGTGTTTTAAAGCCCATTTCTACCTTTGTGGAGGAGTTAAAAAAAAACATCAAAAAATATGTACACCGCATACACATGAAGCAGGCTATACAGTTGCTGTATATTAACACAGAAACCTAAGTTTTTTGTTAGCTTTTCTCTTCATATCCTCATGGAAATGGCTGCTCCTATGCCCTGCAAGCAATGTGTGAATATTAGCTAAACTCTCTCTACCCCCATTCATTACTATTCATAGTGGCAACCCCATTCCCTCTCCCAGACAGTGTATTGCGTGTAAAGGCAGAGCTGGTGTTTATTGATCGTGTTATACAGAATCACAAGGAGGAGGGCAGCTGTTTACAGCCTGCTTTATAATCCCACCACGGTGTCAGACTGAATTTTTTCATGTAGAGAAGAGCTTGTACTCTGCAATGTCCTGTTGTCTTACATGTCTTACTTTTTCAGCAACTTAAGATGGGTATACATGCTTCTATTTTCTTCGTTCAACCTCTCGTCTGAACAAACATAATAGTATAGATTTCACCACCAATACTTATGAGCGTTAACTGAGGAATCTCCTGCTGTTTCCTTTTGTATCAAGAACCAGCCGAAATTCGAAGTGCATATACCTGGATTTGGACTGCCCTCCCTAATGCAGTAATTATACTCACTAACTTTTACTCTGAGTACCAAACTGAACTCACCACAAAAGTGGGAGCCCCCAACTGGCCCTGGTTCGTGTCCCCTAAACCGTATGGACATCATTGCCCTGTGTTTGTTATAGTGGAAGTGTCACCAACCCCATGGAGGACTTTCCTGACGACAGCTGTGCTTTATGGAGGTCCCTACACTCAACTCATTAAATTCTAAATATAACATTTGATTCAGAATACAGCCTCCTCTTTTCTGCAGCAATGATTTAGACGTACTGTAAAGAATATTTATGCAGCCGTCACAGTTAATTAGGGTTAAAGAGACGTCTGGCAGAAGGCAGAGCAGTAAACTCACCTGATGTAAATGTATGTAAAATCCATGGATTATGTAGTATTTCAGGCTCTGAATATATATGGGCTGCTTTTGCTGCTTCTTTGTAGCTGTATCAATGTGCATTTCTCAGTGTCACAAGCGTTTATTGTGGGCACTGGAGCCAAGGTGTGCTCAGTTGGGCATGACTCTGAAAACTGCCATTGTAAAGAACGTCTGCTATGTTTAGGTGCTAAAAGGGAAACTTTAACCCCCAAACTGTGTTACCATAAAACAGTCTGTATGCATATTTATGGATCTGCCCTTCTTTCTAATGAAAAATTACAGAGTGTTTGCAAGAATGGGTTGAAGAGACACAACAGTCGAAAGGTATGCTCAATCTACATGATCACCCAGTGTTACAATGTTTGGAGTCCCTGGATGTATTATAACACTACTACACCATTTAGGCAAATGTTACACTCACAGAGTTGTTAGTTGCCCACTACCTTATTTATTTTCTTCTATGGGGTATTTATTATAGGTATTTATATAGCGCCGACAATTAGGGCTTTACATTGCACATTCACATCAGTCCCTGCCCTCAGGGAGCTTACAATTTAAGGTTCCTATCACACACAGGGGAAAATTTAGACAGGAGCCAATTAATCTACCAACATGTTTTTGGAGTATGGCAGGAAACCGAAGGAAACCCATGCAAGCAAAGGGAAAAAATGCAAATTAAATGCAGATAGTGTCGTCCTGACTGGGATTTGAACTGGAGACCTCCAGTGGTGTAATGCAGAGGTGCTAGCCCCTCTGGACGGAGTCCTCCACTCCTCCCTCATCCTTAACCTCTTTCTGTTCTTCTGTGTTTGTCTCTCCTTTCTATCTCCTAGGCTTCCTTCCCATTTTCTCTCTTGGCCTTCGATACTTTCTTTGGTTCTACTCTCTTGCCTTTGCTCTCCGCACGGAGAGATCACTGTGTCTACACCATTAGACTCCAGAATCAGTCTAATGTACTGTATGCTGCCTTCTGACTGTATTGTATGAAAACTTGTTTGAACTTTAAAAAAAACTTCAGACCGTCCTGTTGCCACTGCACCACTATTATCATTCTGGGCATCTGGGGCCCAGAGGAACCCTCATTGGATGGCCTCTGAATGGCACTGTAGTGACTATGTCTCCCCGAGATTCAGAGCTCAATTATTTTGGAGACATTGGCATAATGCTTTTGGGGACAATCATTTTGACATCAAGCACTAAAGGTATTAACCAAAACCCTTAAACATGACAATTAAATAAAACCTATATTGTTTTTAAACTTTCTCTGTGAATGTTCTAATTTATCCAGATCGTCGTATAGCTAGTAGTGGTCACATTTAACTGAAATATTGAAGATGTTTCGTCGCTTGTCCAAGCCACTTCGTCAGTTCTAATGAGTGTCAGAGTGACACTCATTAGAACTGAAGTGGCTTGGATAAGCTCCAAAACGTCTTCAGCATTACAGAACAATTTCCTTTATATATACAGTACAGTGCATTTACAAGAGATCACTTGATGTGAATAATCGTAATATTTTGTTATTATTTCTTTATGAGGTTTATAATTCTATATGTACCTGGCAAAAACTATCTGCTCATTAATCAGGCTCCACTCCCTGATTTGCATTGCTGCACAATCCCTTGACTATCCCTGCTCATTAAATTATTATTATACAGGATTTATAAAGCGCCAACAGTTTGCGCAGCACTTTACAATATAAGGAAGACATTACAATCACAGTACTATTCAAGACAAGATGGTAAGGAGGGCCCTGCCCGTAAGGGCTTACAATCTAAATAAAGGTGCCCATACACCTTGTGATTATGGTACGATAATCACGGATAATTCCGCGATCGTAAGATAATCGCAAGGTGTATGGAAGGCATGCAACCATTTTTACTGTACGGTCGCACGTCTTTTGTCAAACCAGCATGCTAGAAAACCCGCTGAGAATCGTACGATTCTTGGCGGGTTTCTACCCTGCTTGTTCGACAACTGCGGAGCGGGCCGCTGTGCGCACAAATGTCTTGCGATGGTTGTAAGGTGTATGGGCACCTTAAGTCTATTAGTCGGCTGACTCGTTAAAATCAATGCACTCCCTGTGTGGCTGATATCTTATCTCAGCAGGTGAAGCAACTAGACAGAATCATAATACAATACACTATCACACATACAGTAGCTAATCTACAACTCTTTACATTTAAAACAATAACAAAAGAGAAAGCTTGTAAAATTGTTACTATTGCAATATTAACTCAAAATGTTTGGTAATTGAAAAAAACACTTTCCATTTAATCTGAAGTTATCCCTAAACATAGCCCTTTCCTTAAACTTAGCAAACTGAACATTTTCTTAAATGAGACTTCAACTAACCCTTATATTTTAACCTATTATGCAAAATCGTCATGCACCAACAATATTATTTTATTATGCACCAACAATATTGCACCAACAATATTATTTTCCCCAGTCATCTTCCAGGACAGCCATCGAGATATAGGCTCCGCCTGCCTGCAACAGGAAACACATCAACCACATTAAATAAATAGACTCCTCCTTCCATCCCAAGTCAGTTTTTTTGTGTTTCCGCCGGCTACACAGGGACATCGTAATGTTTGTTATTTTTAGGGCTCATGTTTGTTTGCCTTTGGGCTGAGCCTTACCCTGCTAGGCATTGGGACCTACTCCAGGCTTACCTGCTGCAGTGCCTACAGGGATTCCCTATCGGACCCCCACCCGATTTCTGGCCAAGGTTCCCTTCCATCACTCAGGGAAGGCAACCATCCTCCTGTACGTGAGTAGGCACCAGATGGTGGCCCCCCCTGGTGTACAGC
>NW_017306440.1:119070-169786 GCF_000935625.1 Nanorana parkeri | reverse complement strand
TTTAAAACAAATCCACTTTAAAAACTCCACTCCCGAAAATCTATTCTAAAATCAAATTATCTACTACAGTTCAGACTATAGGCTTGCCTTAGCTTTTCCAATGACCGGTTCCCTTCTAATCAATGTCAAGTTATTGAATGGTAGTTCTTCTTTAACGTACAATATTACTGTCCAGTCCTGCAAATATCTCGTCTGACCACCTTGTCATTCAGTTCTAACAAATTCAGCAAGTTATGAACCAGACGGACGTTCGTGTAATTTTCTTGCTAGACAACCACAAATGACGTATAGGAAATGTATTAGTGTCTATTCTTGTACAACGCAGGTCAAAAGCAACATTGTAGGGCTCAATCATCCCTTTACTGGTTTTGAGGTAGGGCTGTGGCTTGTAATCGAAAATCAAATGGTAAGTGCCCTTAAAGTGGATCTGAATTTAAAAAGCAATGATTTGCTTTAGTATAAAGAACATCTAGATATGTTACGTGTGCCCAAGAAGTACCCTGAAAGATTTATCCTTTGTATTAAAATATCAGTGGTCTTCCTGTGCCTAGAGGCTCATAGCTGTGTATCTGCATCATTAGATCTAAGGTACTGCTGCCTCTGATTGCCAGTTTGGTGATGTTACTCTTTAGCTGCTCACTGTTCTCCTTGCTGGAGAGGAAGCTGTACCTGAAGACCTGCAGTGCAAGGATCTCCCTAATTCTCATTAATTCATTCTGTGGATCCTCTTCTCCTACTGCTGCCTATTGATTACTCACCCACCAGTCATCAGCTAGCCCATATGACATTATAAAGTCCTGCCTCTACCAAAATGGACACCTCCACAAAGAGACAGTGCAGAACACCACATAGTGAGACGGTAATAGGGAAAATATCAGCTGCACAGTGCAGTACAGGCAATACTGGTAACTAGTCCTTTGTCCTCTGCTTGACATTTTTGGGCACAGCTTCCATACTTCAGTTCATCTTTAACCTGATCGCATGTAAGTGTCCTGGTGTTTTGTTTTTTGAATCCTGGAGTGTTCCTTTAACCCTTTCTCTGTAACCGATATATCTCATATGTCGTTTGCAGCGGGCCAATTTAAAAGAATTCTATTTACATGTATAAGCCCTCGTTCACACCAGATGCAGTGTGCTTCGGCACGATTCCGGCCAGAACGCACTGCCTCGCATTGCGACCGGCTCACTCTTTTGTGGGGCAGGAGGGGGGTGTGACGGTCAGTTGAAGTGAATAGCACCGTAGCCACACCCTCCGACCGCATTGCGATCGGCCGTGCGGGATTGCAAGGCACATTATGCCTGCAGTCCGGTCCGATTAAAATAGTGCTTGCAGCATTTTGTTTGGACCAGATTAGAACGCAGGAGGAGGAGGAGTGAAGTATCTTGCCTTTCTGTGTCTGTGTGTTTGTGGAGACACACACAGCTTACTAGCACAAACAAGGGTGGCTTCAAAGGGAGGATAAAGTAACCACCCTATACTAGGATATCAGGACCAGTGCTCAGGGCACAAGCTGATTTTGCAGGAAACTAAAACTTTTAAACATCAAGAAGCAGCATGCATTGTAAGTATTTGAAATAACTTAAACCTGTTGACTTTAATATCATTTTAAGTACTATGTATATTTCCACCAAATTATTTTTTCTATTTCTTCTTTAAATTGTTGGGTTTTAACTTATAATAACCCAAGTATTCTGTTTTTAATGAACTGTACACATTTTGTAAAGTATTAATTAGGGATGCACCGATACCGATACTGGTACTCGTACTTGTCCAAATGCTCCGATGCCTAGCCCGATACCCGAACTTCCTGTATTAGGAAGCTGGGCAGCGAGTCATTACCCGCCCCCGGGCTTCCTGATTGGCCAGAAAGCCGGCTCCATGCTTCCTCGTCACCTGGTGACAAGGAAGCATGGAGACGGCTTCCCTGCTAATCGGGAAGCCGGGTGCCGAGTCATTACACGCCGCCTGGCTTCCTTAATGGGATTTTCGGTATTGGTATTCTGTATCGGCGAGTACAAAAAAAATAAATTATCGGTACTCATTACCGAAAAAACATTATCGGTGCATCCCCAGTAGAAACGTTTTTCTCATACATGCCTCCAGTGCAGAAGGATTAATTCCCTGAATATAAGACAATCCCAGATAACAATCTCTTTATTAACATACCATAATGAAACAGTTAAATTCGTTAAACCTGGACTAATCTCCACAGTTTTCTTAATCTCTCTTAATCAACCGAATTAAGGAATTAGGAAAGCTTTCCAATTGATCAAATAGAAATAAACTATAGAACAAATGAAAACACCAATTAGTGAAGATAGTCAGCTAATGTAATCAGTAATTGGTTATTGTATCCATTCAACGTTGAAAGCTTGCTAAAATAAATTGTCAAAGTCCAGGCAAAATTTTTTTTTGTAACAATCCTTTCTTTTAATCAATATGCCTTAAAGTGAAACTAAACTCAGGAGTTAAATCTTAAAAATGCCTTAGAGTATTTTAACAAGTAACAAAAATGTATCTTATTTGTGTATCGCTCGGCTGTAGATCCTCAAATAATCTCTTAATTGGTGGTGACACTGTCCTTCCTTCTGGAGGGTGGCGACTTTTGTTCCCCATGGTCCCTGTGTGTGTTGTAAAGTAGTCACCACTCCAAGCTCACTCCCAGGATGGACTGCAATCTCAATACAAATTAGTAAACTAAACTGATATTGTAGTCCATCACAGGTTTGGCATTCTGGGGATACAAGGGTTTTTTTTTTTTAACTCAAAGTACATTTTGTTTTTGTAATTACATTTTTATTCTCATATTTTTTAATACACAAGTACATACAAATATTAGAAAAAACATTAGGGCCAATATTTCTATTCTTATTCCTTTTCTAAAAAATATTATACAAAACAAATCTATCTATCTATCTATCTATCTATCTATCTATCTATCTATCTATCTATCTATCTATCTATCTGTCTGTCTGTCTGTCTGTCTGTCTGTCTGTCTGTCTGTCTGTCTATCTATGATACATTATTAATCCAATGGGCACCAGCCACCCAACATATAAGACCCTCTGATATAAACCAAAAACGTTCAAAATGTCCGACATTTCCCAGAGGACTCGAGTCTTTATTCTACTTATGTAGAAACAAAAGGAATACTTTCGGTGGCTGAGTTGAATTTCTCTTTGAGTTGAAGGAAGATCTTTAATTCCAGGTGATGATGTGATAAGAGGATAAGCTGGTAGTCACTGACACGATGTTACATCTTCCAGCACTCTGCAGGGAAGAAGGTGAAGCTCTTCTGTCAGTGACATGAGTGTATTCTTCATGGTGAGAGGAGAGTGATTTATAATAGCTTTGCCATAGGCAACATTTAAAAGCTGTTAAGTGTCTCTGCTGCACATTATGACAGGATATGTGGCGTACGTGCAGATTAGTGTCTTATTAATAAAGCATCGCTCATTTCCCAGATACCTGAGTCCTCATTCTTAACACTAAAGAGCAGGCTGAGAAAGTTCTATTGATAAACTGTTACAGCAGCAGTCCAAATGACTTCTCTGCTCAGTAACTAACCGTTCCTTAAAGTGCACCAACACTTATATTGTGTGCCTGCCTGCCTGCTAAGGAATGTGGAATGGCCCTTTGACATCGGAGGTAATCGGATGTAAATGGTTGCAAGTCCATCGACTCATAGACTAACATTTTATTTGCGCTCTGATCTGCCTGAAAAACGAACAGGCGTATCTGAACAGAATGGCCATGTGAAAGGGGCCTAACACTTACAGGTATTTATTACCTTTTTACATTGATCACTGTATTTTTCTTTTCCATCTAGGAAGGAGCCATCTTTGTTCTATATCGATTACATCTTATTCATCCACTTCCTGGACTGAGATGTTGGCTCAAGCAAGACGCAGTCATTTTAGTAGATCAGCCCCTGCTGCAGCCTCCCACCGCCGTAACTTGTTAAAAAGTTACAATGCAGTCCAATCACTGGAGGAGAGGAGACTGAGGAAATACCTACTCCTGCCTGCAGAAGACTGATCACACCATATCAGTCAAGACAAAATCACTTGAATGGAGCTCAAGGACAGATTTTTGAGGATATAAGGTTGATTTTTGATGAAAAATTGTATTGTTACCGTAGATTGGATCATGTCAGGAATTCATGTAGACATGTAAAGCCACTGAAATGGTACCGTATGTATGTCTATGAAGCTGGGAGGAGGAGTGAAGGGAAGTTATGTACTTCTATGCAGTCCGGAGGAGTGAAGGGAAGGTATGTACTTATATGAAGCTGGGAGGAGGAGTGAAGGTAAGGTATGTACTTCTATGCAGTCTGGGGGAAAGAAGGGAAGGTATTTACTTCTATGCAGCCTGGAGAAGGAGTGAAGGGAAGGTGACTGTATGACAAATGTTATCTCACAGTGTTGGATGCTGGTTTCCATCTAAAACAATGACAGCATCACTCCAAACAGGGCGGAGGAGGACCCGCGGCATGGTGGATCAGGTTTAACTTAAAATAGCTTTTTAATGCAGCCCAATGTAAACTTAAATGATACTGTATCACTGAATGACCATAAACCGGATCAATGTAAAGTGGAGAGTCTAGATTTAGATAAAGTAAGATTAGATTTGAATAAATGATAGACTGGTTTTAACAGGCAGTAAAACATTGGAAGCAGTTTATAGAGCACTTAGACCATTTGGCGAGTGAAGATAATAAAACGCAGCGCTCAGTGTCATGTTTCTCTTACTGCTTTGATACATTTACAAAATCAATGCCGCTCTCTTATTTTAGATTATTTATTACGTCAGTCTTATTCTTAAAGAGGAATTCCATGTCATGCTATTTGCTTTTCAAATACCTCAAATAAGTCGCCAAACTACCCTATCAGAGGTATTAGTATGATGTCATAAATTATTAATTAAATTACATTGAATTATGCACATTAGCGTGCCTTGCATTTAAAGCAGCCCTTTATTTTGAATAGACTACCAATGTACCACAAAGTACATAAAAGCAGACATGCACTATCACGCTGCACCAAAATGCACAGGTAGTTCACATCTGTGCGTTGTGGTGGGCCAAAAGTATGTGCATTTCCATCGGGCGTCAGATTGGGCAGTGAAGTGTCAATCCGGAGACCTCCCAGGAACGTCTTGGTTGGCTAGAAGTAGTAAACAAAGAGATTACATGACCACTGTTTTCTACTGGCACTAGGGGAAGCCTGTCATTGGACTAATGTGTCTTCTGTCAGGACTGTGAGGGCCACCTTGGGACAGTCTGTGTCTATTTGGACCATTAGGCTCTTGAGGACTCTCAAAGGAGAACTATGAGGTGAGTGATTTCCACTCATCCTCATAATTAGAGACGACCTGTGACAAAGAATCTGTCACAGGTCAGCTCTATTGATCGGGAAGTGAATGAACACATACCGTTTCTCACTCACTTTCCGGTCATCTCCCTGCATAGAGCGGTGATTGTCAGTCACCACTCACCGCAGGGATTTCCCCCCTCCCCTCTCCGATCCTCCAGCGCTGAGTGAGGGAATGGACGAGGGTGGGGGCGGACACAGCTGGCTCTGCCTCTAGATAGGCAGAGCCAGCTGTCACTCATGCAGCTGGGTGGATTCAGACAGTATTGTCAGGACCTGTCCCGGCTGCCGCCCTCTCAGTATATCACGGGCAATAGCTCGCTATATACTGAGCTTTGGGTCACGGGAGGAGGTTAGTATATGTCCTCCCGTAACCCTAAAGAGAACTATGGGAAAAAACACTGACCCCTTAGTTCTCTTTTAAGGACTCTTGAGTTCTCTCATGATTTCTGTGGCCATCTTTGACATTATATATATATCTACAGTATCTATATATATCTATAGATATATAGATACTGTAGATATGTATATATATTTTCTTCTTCCTCCTGTGTCACTGAGGTGTGGGTAGTGAAAACTAGGAAAAGGAACCCTCCTACTTGCCAGAGTTAGGACTTTGAGTCAGGGACAGGTTCCAGGCAAGGAACCTACATGATAGGCTTTGGACAGACATCTTGGCAAAAGCATAGCTCCCAACTGTCCCTGTTTTGGAGGGGCGGTCCCTCATTTAGAACCAAATTCCTCTTTCACTGTTTCCTTTTCAGGTGTCCCTGTTTTTGGCTTGATGTACAGAACTCTTTTATAAAACATCATAAAAAACTATAAAACTCTAAAATATAGAACTATTGAAGCACCAAAAGTGTAATACTGCACAAAGCCTTCCCTCCTACCTCTAAATTTATGTTTAGATTTAATTTGTTATTTTGAAAAGTCAGTTTAAAGGGAAATAGTAGTGCAAAAAAACACTTGTGGGTTTAACCATTTATGTTTGCACATTTATTCTTCATGGTCTATGTAATAGTGGTTCGGCAGGGGGTGTGTCCTTTGCGTACATACGTTGTGCAAAAAGATGTCCCTCATTTCAGAAAGTTTGGATCTATGGCAAAGAAGTCCATGGTGAAGAGAAGGTCACTTATTGCACACCCAGTGTCCTGCTTAGTGGAAGGTAGACCATCAAGCACATGGACATAGGGAAACATCCTTTGCTGGGGGAGTCACACCTCGGGAAGTTCAGCCTGTACAGACCCTTAAGGAAAAATGCACGCAATCTCCTGATGAAGGAGAAGAATACTCTGTTGCTGTAACTGCTGATTACTCTTTTATGAAGTGCCTAAAGGAGATGTTGTGTCACCTGTTCCCTGTTAACCTCTGGTCCCACATGCTGAGGTGCACTGGCGCCACAGATAATGAGATATCACAAGCATAGGTGTGAAACCAGCCATATAGTAAAATTGTATAAATTACTTCTTCTAGGCTGTTCTGCATGCATAGTGGGGCAACAATAGCATAAAAGAATACTTTGCTTTTCCCCGTTCAGAAATCTTTCAGTTTTGGGGTTTGTACGGCAGTGCTGATATAATACACCAATATCTACCTATTTTTAAAAGACATTTCTGCTTTTTGAATTTAGAGTGTCATTTTAATAGAATCTCAAACAAATCATCCCTCAGGAATTGGTTGCCCCGGATCTTCGTACATTTCCATGGAAACCATTTTGTCAGTGGCGGCTTCTCAGGCAAATATTGCGGCACTTATTAGAGAGGCTGCATTATCATAATGGCATGTGGAAACAGTGTTTAAAATAAAATTCCAACACACAATGCAATTCCGTAAAGTAGGTTATATCATGTGTAAATGCAGTTTTATGTCGGTTAAGAAATGTCATGGGACGTTCGTGGAGTATGATTAAAAAGACACATTTTAGTTGCTGTGTACCATGAATATGTGTACCTACATGCTGTACAGTGCAGTAGTGTCACACAACTTCCTGTCATGGCGGAACAGAAGTGAGGGGTTAAAGTATATCCAATCGCTAAAATTTCAAAAACTTTAAAAAAATATATATATCTTTTATTAAAATAATACTTTGTGATCTTACCATTTTATTTATTTATTACAGGTATTCATACAGTGCAGACAATTTACGCAGCGCTTTACATTGTGCATATTCACATCGGTCCCTGCCCTCAAGGAGCTTACAATCTAAGCTCCCTATCTCATATGCATTTAGGGGCCAATTTTAGAGAGGAGCCAATTAACCTTCCAGCATGTCTTTGGAGTGTGGGAGGAAACTAAAGTACCCGGAGGAAACCCATCCAAGCACAGGGAGAACATGTAAACTTCTTGCAGTTAGTGACCTGGTTGGGTTTTCGAACCAGGGACACCCAGTGCTGTAAGGCATGGTCCCTGTGTGTGTTGTAAGGTAGCCACCCCTCCAAACTCACTCCCCTTAACTATTAACAAAAATTAGGGCTGCGGAAATTAACGGTTAATTTCTCGATAAATCGTTAAACTTTTTGATCGATCAAAATTCTTTTGATCGCTAATGAAAACACTCACGTCTCCTTTCCTTCTGGAGGGGGGCTACTTTTGTTCCCCATGGTCACTGTGTGTGTTGTAAAGTGGTCAGTGCTCCAAGCTCACTTCCGTGATGGACTACAATCTCAATCAAAAATACTAAACTAAATGTGAGATTGTAGTCTATCACAGGAGTGAGCTCAGGGCGTTGACTACTTCACAAAACACACACAGTGACCATAGAGAACAAAAAGTAGCCCCCCTCCAGAAGGAAGGACAGTGTCAACACCAATTCAGAGATGATTTGAGGATCTACAGCCGAGTAATACACAAATAAGATACATTTTTTTTGTAACCATATTTTTTATTCAACCTTTTTCACAATACAGGTAATGAAAATCACAGTTGCAAGACCCATACATTGTCAGAGGACCAAATAACAGAAGAAAACATGGCTAAATGCCCAATATTTGCATAGGTGTATCATAAGCCAGTCATGTAAAGCCAGTGGGCCCTGAACATTCTAGGGACAATACAAAATAGTACAATTAAGGCACCTATCATAATAGCGAGGTAAAGCAGCTATTATTGTGCACTTGGCTTACAAAGCTGTGATAATACACGGGTCAGTAAGCGACATATAGCTTTGGGGAGGAGAAAAAAAAAAGAGGGGGGAAGGTGAGAACACGGGATAAAGTAAATAATAACAAATCTTGGCATTACATTGTTAAGGTAGTATTTATACTATAAACTTACTCCAGAGTTAACTTAGTGGACCTAATAAAGGCTAGGTGGTGCAGAGATCATATACATATGGGAAGAAGAGGATACTGAATAAGACACAATTACCTCAGGAGTACTGTGCTAGCATGACCCGCTTGTGGTAGATGATTCCTTTACACCATTACAGAGCTATAAGATACATTTTTGTTAATAGTTAGGATGTTTGAATGCATTTTTAAGATTTAACTCTTGAGCTTAGTGTCACTTTAAATTAAGAGCTTCTACATGGTCAAGGACATATGTGAATAGTTCAAGGAAAGGGCATTAATATGGGCTCCATACTGCCACACTCTTTTAGGGCTGTGTTGACCCCCCTAGTTTTTTTTCTTACTTTTCATATGGTAATGGTAGGTACTTGGAGCCCTATGCCACGAGTGGGAGAACATCCTCAAACCCTTTCAGGAAGCTTCTATGTCACATGTTCCTGGGAATACAAAGGCTGTTGATCGAACCTCAAGCTGCCCTTGCAATCAGCTTCATTTCAGAAAGCCTTCTGTCCCATGTTTGTTGCAAATTTGTCTATTCTTGTTATCTGAACTTAGGTGGACAAGTGATTACTGATTTTGGAGAAAATGGTTATTAGCTTTATTTGCCTATTATGACTAGACACATTTAGTTTTTTCTAATATGGTTTATTAACTTTCATAAAGTTACATTTTTGGTTGTTTGAATGAAAGTGCCAATACTACCATTTCAGTGTTGTGTTTTTATTGTATTGTTTTTATTTATTTAGCCTTTGCTGTGGGTTTTTGGGGCCATCGGCAGTCCCATGATACATCATACATACACGGAGTGCATCTATAGAAGAAGACCAATAGATGGAGCTCTTGTTTCAGATAGAGGACCTTTACCAAGAGCTAAAATTATTAGAAAATTTCAGTTAGTGACCTACAGCAGTGGTCTGCAAAGAAACTTCCAGTATACCTTACTAGGTAAATCCTTTAATTGGTCACAGTTCTTGTCTTATCAAGCCATTTAGCTTGTTACATGGATGAAGATGGATCTTCAGAACATTTTGCGGGTTATCCAATATCGTTACAACCAGCTGTTACAACATTTCTGTCAGAAATCATTTTGCAGATAGCCGGGATGCTGGTGCCACTGAGGCTACCCTGCAAAATACATGAGGAAATCTTTAACCACTTCACTGCTGCCCCCGGCAGGTCTCAACCATGAAAAAGACACCTAATTTGTTAGCGAATATCCAGATAAATATGTTGTAGAATACATATCGTTTTCAAGTGTGAACTTAAGGAATACATAACTTCATGGTGACTCCCGATAGTTAAGGTTCTATAAAACAAGGAGCCAATCCGAATAATTCCTTGTCTTGTTATCATTGTGTTGGCCAATGAGTGCCGAGACAAGAAAGATCTTTGTAAATAGATAATATGTAAACTCCTCTGTGTATCAAGCCCTAGTCTCCCTCTTATCATAAACAGTACAGCCTTAATTTACTTTATTATTTTTTAGTTTATTAGAAAAGCAAAATAAAATGAGTCTTGGATCTTATCATGTATAATATATATATATATTATTAACATATATTATATAAATGTATGTATCATATAATTTTTATAAGTGGCTGAAATAAAAAAG
The DNA here is from genome assembly GCF_000935625.1 of Nanorana parkeri. Classification (NCBI taxonomy): domain Eukaryota; kingdom Metazoa; phylum Chordata; class Amphibia; order Anura; family Dicroglossidae; genus Nanorana; species Nanorana parkeri. The sequence goes on along the minus strand of NW_017306440.1, from coordinate 159,514 downwards.
ATAAAGGTGCATTTTTTGCCATATTTTCTCATTTAATAAAAATATTGAAACATCTGTCCATGTAAACAGTGTCGTCGGAATTTTTTTTTTTTAATACTTGTCAGGGGGACTGAAAAGGAAAAAAACTACAATAGTTTCAATAATATTACAAAAGGAAAAATGCATAGCAGCGCTCCTACCCCATAATGCAAAACCCATACAGTAGACTATCAAATGCACATAAATATTGTGCAATGTTAAAGTGCAAGAGCGCCAAACAAACTTTCACAATGTGAAAAAAACATGACCGTATAGATACAGTATATATACAATAATGTTGATTACAATAAAATAAATTAAACAGTAGAAAAATAGTCCATATCCCTCAATCTTGAACACAAAATATCTCAGTTTTTTCGTGACAATTGATAACACCTCAGATGAAAAATCCACATAATCTGTGTCAATCCAACACCTTGTGATCGAATATTCATTCCATAGTATCCATTTACACTGCTCAATATTCAGGCAGACACCCCAGGTGGAATCGCCCTCACCCCAGAGTCTGACCCTCTAACAGATGTCCAAACGAATCCCAGAGATAGTAAACCAATCCTCCAAGAAGATATTCACTGATATTTTAAAACATTTCAAATCTCCAGTCCTAAATCTATGGTAGCTTCACTATCCCTGTGAATTACATTGAGCCCATAGATAACCTTCTTCTCAATTATACTTAAAATAAAAAAAGTTTTTGCATACATTATATCTATTTTATATGATCTTTATATGATCAGTGACTTCAGTTCAACATTATCTTCACAGACATGTTAAACCCTGCTACTGACAAAGTCACAAAAGGGTAGAAGATTCAACTTTTACGGGGTTATTCACAAAGCTGCCGAAGGCAGCCGAGTGAATAACCCAGCCGTACATCGGCTGCGCAAACTGTTGGCGCTATATAAATCCTATATAATAAAATACTTGAATTCATCTTTAAGCTTTAACTCCTGAGTTTAGTGTCACTTTAAGATCTTTTTCCCTGATTTTCCTTGCAAGAAGATTATGGAGTTGGCATATTAAAATATGTAGATTTTGTCCATTTCAGGGCTCATTTGGTTCACTTTGTCAGAAAAAGCACTTAGCTGCAACTTTGTATTTCTAATTTGTTTAATGAGATTAAAACAGGGCTTTACAGGTGAAACTCGAATAATTAGAATATCGTGCAACGTTCATTTCACTAATGCAACTTAAAAGGTGAAACTAATATATGAGATAGCCTAATTACATGCAAAGCAAGATAGTTCAAGCCGTGATTTGTCATCATTGTGATGATTATGGCTTACAGCTCATGAAAACCCCAAGAACCCCAAATCCACAACCTCAAAAAAGTAGATTATTACATGCAATCAATAAAACAAGGATTGTACATAGAACAATATCGGACCTCTGAAAAGTACAAGCATGCATATGTACTCAGTACTTGGTGTGGGCCCCTTTTGCAGCACTTACTGCAATTACTTTTGCACGATATTCTAATTATTCGAGTTTCACCTGTAATCGTTAGCAAATTCAATAGGTAAAGTTTTTGTTCATTAGTCAATTGAACTTAAGTTTTTCTTTGTTGTTAATCTTGAGGCTTTGATAAATAAAGACTCCCCTAACTCATTCCTTGTAAGCCAAACAAGGCCAGGGTTATTGTTCCTGAGTTTCATTATTGGTAAAAAAAAAAAAAGGTGTTTAAATTGTCCAGAATAATAATTATTTCCCTATATGAGAATATGACTGAATAGTCTTTATTGTTTAGATTGTAAGCCCTCAGGGACAGGGCCCTCCTTACCATCTTGTCTTGGATTTTATTGTGATTGTAATGTCTTCCTTATATTGTAAAGCGCTGTGCAAACTGTTGGCGCTATATAAATCCTGTATAATAAGAATAATAGTAATTAAATGAGAACACTGATTAGGTCAATTATGGTCTGACCATGCATTAGGGATATGTCTGGAATAAGGTAAAGAGGTAAGGTGTTTGTAGATGAGAAAGTAAAATCAATTATAAGTAGAGGAGAATTTAGCATAGTGTTTCCATTTGCTTATCTCCATGTGTCTGCTGTTCTAGAATGTTTTTTAGTGAGTCTAGGGGTTATTCACAAAGGAGCCAAAGGATCCAGCTGTAGCTTCGGCAGATCCTTCGGCTCTCTTTGGCCGCCGGAGCCCTTCGGTTCAGTCGAACCGAAGGGCTGCTGTACGGGCTATTCACTATAGCCCGTACAGCAGCCGAAGGCGGCCGAGTGACGCAGCCGAGCCAAAGGCATATGCTTCAACTTGACTGAGCCGAAGTGACACCTGAAGCAGGGCGAACAGCCTGCCGAAGGATCTGATCTCACGGCTGGCTCCGCCCAGTTGACAGATCAGCCTTCCCCAAATGACCTGGGTACACAGATCTGTCATTAAACAATAAAAACTGGGCAGAGCACATCACGGCCGGCTCCGCCTAGTTTTTATTTATTGGCCAGAACCTAGAAGGCTCTAGCAGGTGCCGGCCAATAGGAAACAGTTGGGCGGAGCTAGCTGTCACTGCTTGCTCTGCCAAATAGTTTTTTCATTATTTTTTATTATCTTTTTTAAAAATCTTTATTTCTTTTTTCACTTTAGTATTTATTTACATTTTTAAAATAATTTTTTTAACATTTTTTATTCTTCACTATTTTCTTTTCTGCTCGGTACCCCTGAGGTACCGAGCAGAATAGCAGAGCTGAATGCCGCTCTGCAGCATTCGTATATTCACTTACTGCCATTCGGCTCCTATGTAAATAGGGGCGAACGGCAGCATGTTCGGCTCAGCCGAACATGCAGAGTATGTTCTGCTGCCCGAAGTGCAGCCAAAGGCAGCCGATGTACGGCAAAATCAGCCGTACAAGCCAGAGGTGAATAGCCGAACGTAGTTCGGCTCACTTCACTTCGGCTGGGTTATTCACTCGGCTGCCTTCGGCAGCTTTGTGAATAACCCCGTAAAAGTTGAATCTTCTACCCTTTTGTGACTTTGTCAGTAGCAGGGTTTAACATGTCTGTGAAGATAATGTTGAACTGAAGTCACTGATCATATAAAATAGATATAATGTATGTGAAAACTTTTTTTATTTTAAGTATAGTTGAGAAGAAGGTTATCTATGGGCTCAATGTAATTCACAGGGATAGTGAAGCTACCATAGATTTAGGACTGGAGATTTGAAATGTTTTAAAATATCACAGTGCCCCTATGTTTCTTAGATGACATAGACATAAAGAATCCCCTGTACTGTCTATAAAATACTCGGGGAATATGTGTTAGAGAAAATGTAATTCATGTAAACAGATTAGATCAGGTTTATGTTTTAAGTAGTCCTCAAAAGGCTTTCTTCTTTTATTGGATGAATTAATGCTGAGCTCTGCAATTAACCCACATTTCTACCCAAACCTCCAATCATGTGCTCAGGATGGCACTGGATCCTCCTCTCCTCGCTTCCAAGATGGAGTCTGAGTCTTGTTTCCTTCTTCTTGGGCTGGAGACATCTAAACAAAACTCTTTAAGAAATGTTCTTTCTTCTTTGGCCATAAAATTGAATGTTTATGCCTGTGACATCACTGGATATTCACTAAGGTTACTGCAATTACCAGGGTCCTATGAGGCACCTATGTTGTATGCTATGGGCATGTATGGATAAGGATGGATAAGGACATGGTTATGGATAAGGAAAGACTAAGTGGGGGGGTGATTACAGTATGCAGTCAGTGCTGCCTTTAAAAGCTCCAAGAGGGCGAAAGAAAGACCTGTACCTCTAGCTAGACATACAGTATATTATTATCATTATTATTATACAGGATTTATATAACAGACAGCAGTTTGCGTAGCACTTTACAATATAAGGAAGACATTAAAATCACAATACAATTCAAGACAAGATGGTAAGGAGGGCCCTGCCCCTGAGAGCTTACAATCTAAAAGGGAGGGAGAAGTGATACATGAGGAGGTAGCTGTGTGGGGATGAATTGTTTGAGAAAATGAAAGTTGAGTGGTTAGGTTGAGGTGGGATAGGCTTCCCTGAAGAGATTAGCATTAAGGGATCGCCTAAAGGCAGTCAGAGTGGGAGATAGTCGGACAGGTTGGGGTAAAGAGTTCCAGAGGATGGGAGAGACTCTAGAGAAGTCCTGGAGGCGAGCATGGGAGGAGTTGACTAGGGAGCTGGAAAGCAGGAGGTCTAGGGAAGAGCGGAGGGGACGGTTAGGGTGATACTTTGAGACAAGGTTTGAGATATAGCCGGGGGCAGAGTGGTGAATGGCTTTGTAAGTCATAGTTATAATTTTGAATTTTATCCTTTGGGCTATTGGAAGCCAGTGCAGGGATCGGCAGAGGGGGGTTGCAGACACATAGTGGTTGGTTAGGTGGGTGAGTCTAGCAGCAGCATTCATGAGAAAGCAGTATTCAGAATATGCTGCAAGAAAATGAAAACTGGTGCTAATTTGTGATAAAGTAAGACAGTAGTTTGCCATTTGGAGTATTTTTGTGCTGACTGGAGTTTTACTCTACACGTGTGCTGGTATAATTATTTAGGTTTAATTGTGTTGGTTAGAGCAGGTTATCAAACAAGCTGGCAGAAAGGTACTGAGGTTATCTATGAACTGGTATTAGAAGTAAAACATAGGAATGGAATATGATTGAATTTCTCTTATTTGCTCCCTTTCGGAATTGCAATTGAAAGTCTTTTGTTATATTTGTTCAATAAATGCAAAAAAACCTGTTGATTCTGCAAGAAATCTAGTGAGGTGATAAATTGCTGTGCTCTCTGCCTTTTCTGCTATCATTTAGCATTGTTCCTAATTCGCATTACAGGATTATGAAGAACAGAATGGAGGGGGTTGGCCCTGTAGTCCTAACAGATTTACTGTCCTAGGGTAGCTGTGCTGCTCTTCCATAGGTACAGATATATATTGCCCACCATGGTACCAAAATACCAAAAAGTGAATTGGGTTTGTCTGAGGACCTTAGAAGTGGTTACACTAGGGGGCATGACTACAGAAGAATAGTTGTTTAGAGGTAGTTATAAGTTATCTGAAATACCAAGCCAATGCCTAAATGCTTGAAAACAGGTTTCAACATCATTTGAAGGTCCGGGTAACTGAATCCATATATTTACCTGTCTCTAAAGACCCTGTTTTATGAACTCTGAGCTGACATTGAAAAGTTTATGTGAATGATCTGTATGATTCAGGGCTGCATTGTGAAGTTTATCTTATGTCAATTGTTGTCAACTTTCACGATATAGGGAGCCTCACACGTGGCCCGATATCTCATAAGGGCTGCTTATAATATTTATTATCTGCATTGCTACAAAAGGCTGTCATAGACTGAAGGCTAGAGCAAATGGTCAGAGACTGTTTTACAGGAATGGTTGGAGGTTGAAGTTATGCTGTAGAAGGCAGTCAGAGACTAGGAACATGTTACATGACTGAGAATACTGTTATTAATCAAATCAAGCTTATTAAAGTTACCATAACATAGAAAAGGACATCAACCGCCATACACACAGCCACCTTAAAGTTCATTGGAAAATCATCATAGCCAATGGAGTACAACTACATCTATATAAAAAATATGCAGTAAAATTATCACAAACAATATATATCTCTTTTTAAAAACTGTTGATGGGCAGGCCACATTAACATAGAGCATTAGAACACAAGAAGGAGAGGGGACACAAACCAAGAAACACAAGGCAAACCGAGAAAAAAAAAAGGTAGGGGTGGTGGGGGGTATGAAGAGATCAGGAAAGCCTGCTAACATCATATTAGTGCCACTCAGCAATCATTCTTAAAATTAGCGAATAAAAAACCTATGTCCCTATCTAAAAATATTAACAGAAGTGATCAATAATAATTTAAAATCTTCAGAATCCTGAAAGCAATTCCAGGTTCCCCAGACATGCCTGTACAACTCGCTATGATCAGAGTCCATAGCAACTAGTTTCTCCGTATGTGCAATATCATTCAGACTATTCAACCAATTCAGCATAGAGGGGGCGCGGGCAGACTTCCAATGCCTCGCAATAATCTGTGGGGCCGCAAAGAGGGAAAACCGTAAAGCAAATTTTTTAGTTTTCGATATTGAGTCCGGAAACAAAGACAATAAAGTTAAGGTAGGTGTATTGCTAGTAGTCGTGGAGTGTTCTTTATCATACAAAGCTAAGACCCTTGCCCAAAAGGCCTTTATCAAGTGACAAGACCACCATATGTGTAAGTATGTACCTTCCGACATTTGGCATCACCAGCATGTCTGCGGGACCGTAGGGAACATGTGATGAAGCCATACTGGAGTGTAGTACCATCTGGAAAGTAGTTTAAAATTGCGTTCCTGCAATTTATATGACATTGCCAGCTTATGCGTAATCACAAAGACCTTATCCCAGTTTGCTGGGGTCAGGGCAGAGTCTACATCCCTAGTCCATGCCTGAGTGTAAGAAGGTAGTGCCGTGGAGTAATAGGAAAGAAACATCTGATACAAACAAGAAATACTGTGAGTCGGGAGAATACTGTTATTAAAGGCCCCTTTACAAATCAATGCTCCACCTACTAGATGCTGAGGCCTGAGGTGGCACTTCAAACACCAAAGGGCAACAGGATGGGCATGAGAGCCTTATGTTCTTGTGTGGCTCTGTGGTCTAGGGTCAGATGAGGAATTGCTTCCAAGAGGGTATTCTGCAAGTCCAAAGACTGCCTCCCTTTTTCAGAAATGAAGGTGTAGCAGCAATAACGTAGTTTTGCCATCTGTAATTGGTTTTACAGCTCTACTCTTTGTTAATGTGATTGGAGATTCGAGCTTGGGCTGTGTTGATCGGAATGGACTCAGGAACTCTTGAGAAAAATTCTTGGTCCTCATTGTAGTGCAGCGTAAGCATTACATCCATGGAGAACTCATACCCTTTAGCCACAGTTTTACACCCTTGCCAGGCCCATGTTGATCTTGTTTATGTCAATAAAGATGAATCCACGTGTTATGATTGCCTCTACAACAGGGGTCTCCAAAGTACCGCCCTGGGAGCCAGCTCCGGCCCGGAACCAGTACTATGTGGCCAGCAGCCAGCTGACAAGTCAGGCACACGGTCATGTTAATGATTAGGTAACATGCAAACGCCTGCACACTGCATGTAATGGTATGTAATATGATTACATGCAGTTACACAAACAATCACTCTCCCTGGATGCACGATTGTGTATCCAGGGAGAGTGATTGATTCCTAACTGCATTTAATCATATCACATACCATTACATGCGGTGTGCAGGCGTTTACATGCAGCGGCTGTCACCTGATCATTAACTTGAATGGGTGACAGTTGCCGCTTGTAAACGCTTGTAACATACACAGACATTAACACTGGTACCGTATATAGTTAAATTTTATTTTGAAGCATGAAATTTGGCAAGCGGCACCCACAGGACTAAAAAAATGTGTCTAGTGGCTCCTGAGTAAATTGAGTTTGAGACCCCTGCTCTACAATCCAGTGAAAGTAGTTTTGGTGTGCTTATGGTCATTAATATGTCTGACTGTCCCAGTATTTTAATAGACAAACTCAGAATCTTTGGTCCTTGCATGATATAACATATTGTCTATCATTGTATACCATTGTTCACAGAATCACTTGTATTCAATTCACACTTGTCAACCTCATTTAAGGTCATGGCAGTGGTACCTAATATTATGCCCATTGGGCGTCCCTACTAGATTCAGGTGGCCCACAAAGTTGGTTCAGTTGTGCTCCAAAAGAACATAAAACCTTAGCACAAACTCTGGTAAGAAGGATCTCCCTTCACTTTCTGAGGGCACATATCTTTCCAGTATCCAAAATCTTTCCAAACAATTTACTAGTTTCTGTGGATTGACAGACTTCCACAGATCGATATTCAGCAGATACCCATTACAGTGTATTTAACTCACGAGTCTAAGTAAACATTTTAGAGAACCTTCACAGCTTGAGCCATTCCATTGTTGCTTTGAAAAAAATCTCTTATTTGCATAGTATGGCTCATATTAGAGTAGGTTATGAATATAATAACAAACTGAAGGTGAAATGTCAGTAAAAAGATTGAAATATTTTCGGCTGAAGCAATACATTCCAGGTATTTGTGCGCTGTTGTGATGTTATGCCAAGTTATTTGAAGGATACACTCATTATTATTCTTTGCTTCTGTGTGAAAACCCAACTTCAAACGGTCACGGGAAAATGAAAAGACTCAGAGGTTCGGACTATGAACTCAACCGCTAAAACTCTGATTCAAGTCGACAACACCTGCTTTTACTTACATGCAGGGAATGTAATTGGTAATTTTCAGTAAAGCGATATAACCAGGAATGATTCAGCAAAGGAATGTAACTGCTACCATATTGGTGAAGTAATGTTACAGAGAAAGACAAAGTAGAGGAATGTAACCGGGAATTATTTGTAAGGAAATGTTACCATAATTATTTCCGCAGAGGAATGTAACCAGGAATGATTCAGCAGAGAAATTTCACCAGGTATGTGTTAGTAAAGGATTATATTTAAGAATGATTCAGCAGAAAAATGAAGCAAGGGATCTTTCAGTAAAGGAATGTAACCAGCAATGATTATCCAGGGGAATGTAACCAGCAATGATTCAGCAGGGGAATGTAGCAGTGGATTGTAGCCAGGAATGATTCAGGAGAGGAATGAAGCCTAAATTGATTCAGTGGAGAAATATAACCTGGAATGATTAAGCAGAGGAATGTAGCCAAAAATGATCAAGCAGACAAATGTAGCAAGGAATGATTCAGCAGAGGAATGTAGCCAGGAATAATTCAGCAGAGAAATGTAGCCAGGAATAATTCAGCAGAAGAATATAGACTGGAATAATCTACTAGAGGAATGAAACCAGGAACGATTCAGCCGAGGAATGTAACCGGAAATTATTCACCGGAAGAGTGTAGCCAGGATTAATTCAGTAGATGTATGCAACAGTAAAGGATTCAGTGGAGGAATGTGGTCGGAAATAATTCAGTAGAGGAATGCTGTCAGACATTTTTATAGACTACTCACCTTGCCATGGTGCTTAAATGGTGGTCACCAGATACCGCTTATCATGACATGACAGACAAGCAACTGGCATTTTCAGAAAGAGGTTAGCAAATACAACCTATACATAATGAGAAACTTTCTTTAAAATTTGCACATTTCACGAATCAATGTGATAAAAATCACTGAAGTACAAAAGTTCTCTTTTCCTGCCACCAAATAAAAGCCTGTTCCCCTGAACAGCCTAGCTTAGTAACAGTGTAAGGCCAGGAGCATTTGGGGTGTTTTATGTCAAAAGCGACTTAAAATAGTCTATTGTTTTCAATCAGATTGAAAGATTCTTTTTGGGACTTCTAATAGTATAAAAAAGGCCTTCAAGAAACAAGGCTTTGAAAACATTAACACAGATTGCTAAGCATATTGACACCAGTTTTAATATCTAAAATATATAACAAAAACTATTTTTTATGTTTAGCACATTGATGCGCCCTTTATTCTAGCAAAGTAGAATGGGACTATTGATAATAGTTGGTTAGAGTATCTTTACTAATGCAAACAAATGTGGATTTACCTACAGGCACATGCTTTATTAATAAAAAATAACATTTGTGTTGCCAAAGTAGAAGAGGAATAAGCAAAAGGCCTACATGACAAGGGTGGGAAGGGGAACTAGGATAGGAAAAGGTTAAAAAAAGTTAGAAGCTGGTTAAAGGAGGGATACTCACAGGATCGGAGGTAAGTGGTCTACTAGGAAGGGCTTGGGAGAATATCCAGGAAGGAGGAGTTCCAGGAGTCCAGTGTGACCAGGAGAAGAAATTGACTTCTCACACCCCGCCCTGGTATGGTTATGTGGTCGTTGAATTTTGTCACAGCGGTGGCTTGGTGGTTTGGATCCTTGAAGGCATTTGTCTGGGTTGGATAACTTGAAGGGGGGGACCCATCTGTGGTGTGGGTGTCCTTCTGTGGTGGTAAGGTCAAACAGTTATGACCTGGTAATAAGGACTGCGGGCAATTTAATTACGTCCCCGAGGGGGTGTATGGCAGCTGGGGGGATTCAGGTATAAGAAAGGTGCCCGCAGACACTGGTCCGTTTTTATAGTTATAGTGCCTTCAAGGACCTTGAAACCAAACAATTACTACTGTACGGTTATTGCTTATTGTTGTTGTTATTTATAAGGTTTGTAATAAAAGGCTGCTGTGGCCATTTAAACTCCAGCCTTTGTGTAGTGTATTAATGGGTAAGATTGGGATGTGGATTCGATGGTAAAGGGGGTGGATTTTAGTTAAAGGGGGACCTCTGAGCTACGTTAGTCATGCAAGAAGTGAGCTTCTGTCTCTAATTCTCCGCTCTCACATTGCATGTGCTGTCTGTCATTGTGTGGCTTCCAGCTGGACCTCTCTGGCAGCAGGCTGTCACTGATCTTAGATTTCATTAGTCTGATCAGTTTCTTGTGTGTGAAACATTGGCAAGGTACACTGCCAGTTTATAATCTATGCTTCGGCCTCTGCAGAATTCTAGTTTGCTGCTTTATTGTGTCTGCTGCTGTAGATGTCCAATATAATTTTGCTGTAAGGAGTGAATTCCCATAAAAAATTAGTTTTACTTGTTTATTATAGTTTCCCCTCGAAAGAAGGACTGTGTGAAGGCTAGATCTCTAGAAGTTAAGGAGTTATGGTAACTACAGCATAACAGTGTAAGCCCAATCCAACCAAACCCAACATATGTCAAGATAAAATTTAAAAAAATCTATGCAGTACATCTCTGTAGTACATGCACATTTCCTTTCCTCTTTAAACACCCAGAAAAATACGTGTTGACACACTCAGCTCCTAAGTCCTGTTGTGCGCTGATAATACACAGACATTTTGTGGACTGAGAGGTGTCAGCCCTCCCTGTGTCTTTTGCTAAACTACTGAACAACTCTCAGTTCTCTACAACTAAAAGGCGAATCATTTTGTAGTCAAATATAAGAATCAGGAGCGATAAATAGATGAGATAACACAGGATGAGTGCAGAAGATACAGGACAGCTCTAAATTTATGACAAAATTTAAAAATGTTTGAACTTATCAAACAGATGTAACAAAATGCTTCCAATTGTATATTTAACAGACCAAAAGGGAGCAAATAACAGAATTTTATTGTTAGACTTTACATACACTTTAAAGGTTCATTTTGCAACTTCATAATTTAATCTGAGTAGCTGTCTTAGTAGGGTACCCCCCATCATGGCCCACGGCATTAAGACGTACTGTATGTTCTATGCCTTGCACTGATAAGGGCCGAATAGCCTAACACAAAACAGCTGTATGCAATTTGCAATAAACAAGTCTGTCACCGGTTGATGATTTGTATGGCTCTGATCGCTATGCTACACATACCTAAAACTTTCATGTGTTTTCGATTTGTATTGAAATTGGACTTTATCAGACCTGATGCTCTTGATGCTTATCCCGATACAGGAACTTCTGGTATCAGGAAGCCGTGCGGCGGGTCATTACACGCCGCTCGGCTTCCTGATTTGCCAGGAAGCCGACTACATGCTCCCTCATCACCTGGTGACGAGTGAGCATGGAGCCAGCTTCCCGGCTTATCAGGAAGCCAGACGGTGAGTCATTAAACGCCTCCCGGCTTCCTTAATGGGATTCCGGTATCGGTATTCAGTATCGGCGAGTACCAAAAAAAAATATCGGTGCTCGATGCCGGAAAACCAGTATCGGTGCATCCCTAGTCTGTACTCCATTTGGGAGATTAACCCTCTCTTGCTGTCATGTTACTGTGATAGGACATAAGGACAATCTCTTCATTGGGGATACAGATTACATTTTAAACAAAAGTTCTTTCCAATAGGAATAAAAACCTTACAGACCATCCCTTCCCTGTCCACAGCTAAAAGGAAACATTTTTGATGAAGTTCCAAGATCCGGATAGTATGTACTGAACACTATGTGATGTCAGAAGATAATATCAAAGTTTAACGTGGTGACCAGAAATGACAATTGCAATGAAAGAAAACTGAGTAAACCAAGAAGACTTTATTGAAGACTTGATTACAGAAGCGTGCGAAAGAACACAAAATAGAGAACCTTGGAAGACTCAACAACATGGCGATGTACTCTGTTGAATTCCTTTTTCTGTCCCTTGTCCCCCCCCCACTCTTACCTGTGTACACCGCTGTCACGCTGCCGGTCCTAAAGCTGTCTTCACTTCCCCGAACTTCCTGGTTGAGGGGGAGGATACTGAGGGCAGAGGAGACATAGGCTGCTTCTGCTATCAGTCAAAGCATGACTGTGGAGGGGGCGTGCCTGGCCTCAAGCTGTGGACCCACACAGCTACTTGCGGGCACGGCCGGGAACTCACACGCATGGGTGCAGGGGGCGGAAGAGAGCGCAATGCAGGCACCCACTAGAGAATGACAAATTGAACATTTTTAAACAAAAAGAATGAAGAATTTGTGGAAGTGTGGGCCTACCATTCACAAACAAAACCCTGAATGTTTAATATCAATTTAACATATTATGCATTATTTTACATTTGTACACCTTTTATTAGTATATAACATGTATGTTAAAATTGATTTTCTCTAAATTTATGGTAATGGAGTTTGTACATATGAGCTTTCTACTCTAACATTTTAGCATAATATAAGATACATTTTTGAAATACAAATTAATTTGTCTTAAGTCTACAATGAATATATTCCTTACATTTAGAGAACGATATGTTATTTTTAGATCCGTATGTGCTTAATTTGTATTCCTTGTTTTTATTGTGACCCTGGTGAAGGAAGACTGCTCCTAACCCCTGAAACACATTGGATGTTTTATTTCCATTTTATCTTGATTATGAATTAAAAGATGTTTCTTATTTTTAGAATCTAAGACCAGTGTTGTGATTTTATTTTATCATTATTTTTCTCACTTTAACAACAGCATGACAATGTACTCTTTTTAAGTAATGTAAATCAGCACAGCGGATCAGTAAAACGCAGTGCAACACATTAAAGTTGCATGAACAAATTCCTCACATGGTACTATTCACAGCAATAGTAAACTTTTTGAAAAAAAAGTTTTTTATCTATTACATTATCTCCAGGATCCATGTATCTACAGCCAGGGGCTGTCCTACCGTTGCCAGCTTGTGGCCTTTTGGCTATAGCTGCTCCTGCTTGTAAGCATGAGTTGTGCGCACATGAGTTAATATGTGTCAGTATGCATGTGTTAGCCTGGTGCTGGCTGTGCTCACTGGCTTGGAGGGTATTTAAATACCTACCCCTCTGGTGACTGGTACTGTGTCTCCTTACCAACTACCCTGTGCATTTAGATTTTTGTTAGTCTGATTACCTGTTGCTGACTCAGATTGGCTCACTCCTGTTCCTGTCGCCAGCCCTTGTTGCCGACTCTGCTTGTTCCTGTTAAGCCCTCGCCTACCACCTGACTTAACCTTACACTGACACTGACCTTGCTATCTCATTCAATCCTGTCTCCTCATGGTAGCCACCCTGCTTCTGCAACCCACTGGTGGGGTAAACCAGAGGGCTGACCTGGTGTTGGCTTGCAGCAAAGTAGTCCAGGGGCCACTAGGGTCTATAGACCATTACTACTTGTGAAGACCAGTCGACACTTGGATTCTGCGCCTTGGGGAGCCCATGTCACCTGCCAGGGGTGTCAACCATAACATTATAATTAAAAAGTCGTCCATGATTTAAGTAGTCTGCTGGAAGCAGGAGGAAGCATTTCTTCAGTCTCCTCTGCTACACTGATCAGACTGTAGCATTGTAACGTTGAAGCAAGTCACAAGGCGAGACTGCAACAGGGCTGATCTTTCTCAGATGCTTGTGAACCCAGTGGGGAAATGCACAGGTACCAGGATTTACATGGTTGTGTCATCTCTGATCCAGCCTCTCAATCCAGGAAGTAGATGCTACATGACCCTACATAATGATTTAACAAAGATGGCACTATCCTTCTGGAAAGAAAGGAAATGAAGTGTTATCTATGCAGAAGGTAATAAATACCTGAAAGCTTTGCCCTTACTTACACATGTGAGTTTAAACGTTGATAAATATATCCACTTAGAGTTTGCCTGCAAAGACTTTTATGTCCTTGACCATGGCGTCAGTGGTCTTTCCACACACCAGATCTGTATATGACGTTTCTTTTCCCCTGGACACACATATCCCAACATCTCTTTTTATCGACTGTCACATTTACAAAGCTTTGCCATTAACTTTGCTATCAAACTCTTACACAATATGAAGAGGACACTCCAGGAGCAATAATAAACCTTACCGGATTGATTAAAGTGTCTGACTGTAGAAAGGTCTTCTTGTGAGGTTAAGACAATAATTCCCGCTGAACTGGAAATGAACGGTTTCAGAGTTTACCGAAACTTTTCGGGAACAGATGGTGCGTTTCCTGTGTTCACACTAATCATGACCAGATAATACCAGCTTCCAAAAATATTTCTGAGCACTTTTACTAGCAGAACTCATTGTTTTATATGATGGCTCGCAGGTAAAGCTTTCCCTAAGGGGGAGTTGTGTTCCAAAACACAACCTGATACAAGATTCAAGGATATGTCATTCCATTTATGAGAGAACAAGAAAGCTATATTTTGCTTTGCAATAAATGGTAGAGTGCAAAGTGCAATATGTTATAGCATCCAGAATCCATCTTTCATTTGTATGACTGCACTACAGCTGAGGTCTGTTTGGTGGCTATTGGAAACCTTGACACTCTTGTTCTGTACACTATGTTTTATATGTTTAGATCTTTATATTGCAACCACATATTTTAGTTTCCTAGAATATATTTCACAATATAAGCTGGGGTTAGCAACATTCATACAGTAAAATAAGGGATAGGGTGACGGAGGGGCCATAGCTTTAAAGTGATATTTAACCCTTGATTTTTTATTTTAGCCAGGGATCCCAACCTGAAAAAAGCAATTTCAGGGAGGTGCCCTTCTCATTTCAGGGAGGTGCCCTCTGCCCCCCCCCCCCCCCCCCCCCCCCCCCCGAAATGATGGCAGATAGCACAGGAAGCAATAGCTTCTTTGCTATCTGCAGGTTTTGTTTTTTTCAGTATTCCCCCTCTGCTGATTGACATCAGCAGTGGGCAGGTGCAATAGCTAGTCTGCTATTGGCTATTGCAAAGTGAAATAGCCAATAGGAATCTAGCTATGCATTCCTATGCTGTTTCTTTTTTTTTTATGACTGCCGGCTGCTGGCTCTGATGTCAGAAAAACCCCTCCAAAAAAAGAGAGTAAGGAAAGATTTACTCTGCTTTATCGAGCAGAGTAAACCTTTCCGGGATAAAGTGTTTTTCTCTCGGGGGGCCGGGAGCCGCTATCCAATAGCGGGAGACTCCCAGAGCGCCCGGTAGCGTTGGGATGTCTGTTTTAGCACAGTAGGTCCACACTTACTTAATAGGCTTATTTTTTGTTTAAAACTGCCCAATTTAATTTATTGTTTGCTCATTTCAAACTGCTGCCCTCCCCTCCTGTTTCTGGGAGTCTCCTCTACCAGCAGGCTGTAAAGGAGACACCCGTGCACGCTGCGCCTGGCCAGGATCTGATCCATGCTGTGTGCATCCATTGAAACACACAGTGCTTGACAAGCCATATCCCAGCTCCCACCTCCTCACAGCAATTTGACATGCATCTGTAGCAGTCCATCGCTCTCCTATCCTCAATGCCCATTGGCATCCCTCCTCTACAACCCAGAAATTCAGGGAAGCAGCGCTAATCATCTTGAAGCCGGTGATGGTGAACATGGACCAGAGGTAAGTGTGGGTGGGATGCGTGGAAAGGTACTGGGGCATTTTTTACCTGAAAGAGGACCTTTACCCATATCTTCAAAATAACAACAAACACACCTTTAGAAATGTTTAGCAATGACAATCTACAAACAGATACTTCTAGATAATTGCCGGCTTTGTATTCTTTGCATACCGCATTTCTCTATTCTTCCCCAGTCTTCTCACAGTGGACGTTTTAACTAAGGGCAGGTTACTAGATCTCCATTTACTTCCTGGAACTCTGGCACATGTGACTAGGATATGTGACCATACACATCATCTTAGGGGAGGAAAATGCCTTTCTCTGAGATCAGATGAGATTTTCCCGCAATACTCTGCTAATGTAACTTTCCCAGGATGCAACGCTTGGGCACAATTACATCACTTGTCACTGGACCAGGAAGTAGAAAAAAATAAATTGTGAGTAAAATATGTTTGTTTAGTTAATAAATGTAAGAAGATTTCATATCAGCATCCAGAACGCACTTGCTTTCGGTGTGAACAAGGCCTTATGCAGAGAATGTTTGCAGGGCTGAGGTCTCTTTAGAGAGGCAGGGTACCGCTGTATTTTCAGGACGCTTTGTACAGCACCCTGCCAGCCCCTCCTACCAGAGACATGATCTGCCTGCACTGCATAGAGAAGCACAGCGACTAATTTGGTCTAAAATAATGCATGTAATTAATGACAACGGAAAGGTTTTATTTAGAAAATGTAATTAGCATGTTGTTGATGGGGGGGGTGGGGGGGTGTGTGGGTGTGTGTGTGGGGGGGTTTTGGGAAAGGGTTAAACAGGAAAGGCAAAATACAAGCAGATTAAACTTCAGCTTTAAATTACAAACTGTCTGCTTGGAGCTTTACAATTTTACAATTTATTTTTTAATAATTAAAATTATTTTTTTTCTCATGGCTTTCATATTTTGTCAACACAGCAGTAAGACTTTCCAGGATTATGACCATGGAGGCTGCAGGGAAAATATAATAGGGTTTCAGGATGGAGGCAACCGGGGCGTAATGATACTGTAAACACTTGCTTGAAGAAGCCTGGTACAAACACAGGACAAAGACCTTCAGAGTGCAGTTAATAATCTTGGCTTGCCCCAGGGGCGCCCTCTTTGTTATTGTGTAAGTGCTGGAAAATATTAAATTAGCAGCTTTTTCATGAGGATGTGTTGACTACATAGTCTGTAATTACGGCAATTCTTTGCTGCAGCCAACGCTGCTAATATAACGGGGAAAAATATATTACATCCGGAAAAATGAGATGATAAGAAGCCTTTGATATGGTAATTCCTTTGTTTACTGTATTCCGTGTTTTGTATACTTTCTCATAAAACAAAAAGACAAAATGGACAGTTTGCGTTATAATTGCACTACTGCTGTTTTGTCTTCAAAAAGATACTGTATTAATTAGTCATTTATAATACATAACTGTACCTCCGAAGGCTGCTAGTTCCAAAAATGGCCATGAAACAGAACCCTATTAAAATTTTAGGATGGCAACAAGCCTTTCTTTTAAAGCAAACCTATCCCAGCCAACGATTCCTGAGCAGTCTTTCTCAGTACTTCTGGGTACAAGTATGAGTGAGTGCATGACACATTTCTTAAATTCCTACAATGCAGTGTTTGGGGACTGAGAGACTAAATGCCCGAGCCCCAACAGCATGCCTGACTATGTAGGGTGGTGGCTGGGATCTAAGCAGCTATGGAGTGATGGTAAATGTGCCTAAAATAGGAGAAAAAAGGGGAAAAGATAGATGTTTTATGATTTTTATTTTTAAATGAACATGCAAAAGAGATCAGTTTGATCTAAAAGAAACATATCAGTATGTGATAATGTTTCAAGAACATTATTTCTGTGCACTATTTCTAATTATGTATGAACAGCCATATTAACCAATGCAGTAAGTCACATAAAAAAAGTATTTTAAAGCCCATTTCATGCTCAAACCCAGAGAGTTATCACTTTGACAAAGTTGGCCAGCTTGAACATGTATTGCAAAATATGCAAACCAAGAAACTCTGTTTTTGGGCAAACATTTTCTAGATATGTAAAGGTCTATAGCATTGTGCCAAGGATTAATTGAGAATTTTGTATATGTGTTAATACGTGGTCACACCCCTCTAGCATCCTCTATGTTTTATATACACTATATTGCCAAAAGTATTGGGACGCCTGCCTTTACACGCACATGAACTTTATTTCCAGTCGTAGTCCGTATGGTTCAATATTGAGTTGCCCCACCCTTTGCAGCTATAACAGCTTCAAATCTTCTGGGAAGGCTGTCCATAAGGTTTAGAAGTGTGTCTATGGGAATGTTTGACCATTCAGATGCGCATTTGTGATGTCAGGTACTGATGTTGGACGGTCTGTAGCTAGTGACTCTGCAGACAGTTGCCGACTTCTGTGCACTGTGTGCTGCAGCATGCGCTGACCCCACTCTGTCATTTTACATGGTCTACCACTTCGTGCCTGAGTTGCTGTTGTTCCCAGTTGCTTCCACTTTGTTATGATACCACAGTTGACCGTGGAATATTTAGTAGCAAAGAAATTTCACGGATGGACTTATTGCACAGGTGGCAACCTATCACGGTACCACGCTTAAATTCACTGAGCTCCTGAGAGCGACCTATTCTTTCACAAATGTTTGTAGAAGCGAGGTGCTTGATTATATACACATGTTGCCATGGAGGTGATAGGAACAACTGAATCCAATGATTTGGAGGGGTGTCCCAATACTTGGCAATATAGTGTAGTTCAACCATCATTCACAATACTTTCCTCGTTTTCCAGTACCTAAATTTTTTAATGGAAATTTATTAAAACCTCCTAAACTCTACTCAAAACGGCTTCTTGGATTGATTTCCACCCCAGTTTTTATTGGCTGGTCTCTTGAAACTAGGAAACGCATGTGGTTGAAAGCCAATGAGATGCAGCAAGACTGCTAAGTGTATGGCCACTTTTAGGATCAGCTCTTGGTCTCACCTTAGTACATAGGCTAGTGGAACATTTTTGGCAAACAAAGATTGTTCCACATTGGGGCATACAAATCAGAGCCTAGAGGAGCAAGGTCCCTTTTCAGAGACAAATAAACTTATGTGTGATAGGATGAGATGGCACTTGCAAGGAATGTTTGTCTTCAACTTTATTACAATGATTGGATTATTTACGCATTATTTCTTACATCACATCAAAGAAGATAAAGCAAGTTGTATTGCCAGCTAGATTTTTTGGTGTGTGGAATTTCTTTTCGGAGGGTAACAACCTGTAAAACAATCACTGTAAATATGAGATAAGAACCAGCAAATACATCAGTTCAATTCAAACTTGAGAATGTGAGTGGTTTGTTCTTCACTGGCGTGGGGAAAATTTGCTGGAATTATAAGTTACATAGTTACATAGTTACATAGTATTTGAGGTTGAATCATTGGTTGCATTACAAAAATTACCACCTTCCTTTGAGGTATGCTTGACCACTTTATGAGAGAAGCACTAAAGAAATCTGAGGAAACACCCAATAAGAAACCCCTGGCAGAAGTCTCAGAAGCTAGAGATGCCTGGGTGAAGAACTGTTACTGCCTTACTGTAGGAGGGGGTTAGTTCTATAAAAGGGAAGAATTTAATGAAGTATCTTTAGGGAGAACATGAAGAAGGCTAAGAAAGAACTGTTAGATAAAAATGATGAACTTGAACTTAAGTAAAAGTTCAAGATCTGTATAAAAAAGTCAGACAAGCATTTTGTAAGTTCATGGTGGAGAATAGATGCAATTAGCATAAATATTTGCTGGAGAATATAATGCAGGTTTTTTTTTCAGGTATTGGATTCCAGAGTGACTCAGATGCAGGATTTTGAGAAATGTTAAAATGTTTGATCCAGAACCTACGAATGTGTTGTTGTACTTTTAAAAGAGGAATTTTTTTAGCAGAAAAAAAGTGATTCAAAATCTAGCAACGTAGAAGAGTGATTGCATTACAAATAAAACATCAAGTCTGCCCCTTTATTAATTTTTTGCTTTTTGTTGTGTTTTTTTTTCATTTTAACTTTGTCTAACTTCCTCTTCTGGAAGTAAGTTTCAGGCATCAGCTACTCTTTCAGCGACATCGAAATAATACTTTCTATGGCAAAGTTTTGAACTTTACTCCTTCTAGTTTGAGGTCATGTCCTTATGTTCTTCATCTTTGCAAAACTTCCCTCCTGAACTATAATTGCACTCTTTTTGCATTTAATGGTTTCAATAATATCTCCCATTGCCCTTTTTTCTTCAAGAATGCAAACATTAATTTCCTGCAGTCTCTTCTGATATGTTTAATACCTCAGACCCTTCACCATTTTTGTTGCCTGTCTCTGAACGTGTCCTATCTTATCAATATCATTTTGTGAGTAAGGTCTCCAGAACTAGACACAGTATTCTAAATGAGGTCTAACTATAAATCTAAATCTTCCTTCCTCCTGCTGGTGATCCCTCTACTGATAACTAAAGATCTATATATCAGAATCAGGATCTCCTTTCTCCTGCTGGTGATCGCTCTAGTGATAACTAAAGATCTATATAGAGGAATCAGGACCTCCTTCCTCCTGCTGGTCATCCCTCTAGTGATAACTAAAGATCTATATAGTGGAATCAGGATCTTCTTCCTCCTGCTGGTGATCCCTCTATAGATGCACCCCATAATTCTATGTGCTTTCCCCACTGCCTGGCCACACGTTTGCTCATTTTGCAATCATCTGAAATAAGCACCCCCAAATATTCTTCTTCTGTAGTTCTGGGCAGCACTACACATCCAATGTTGTACTTTATCAGAGGATTTTTTTCCCCCTAAGTGCACTATTTTGAATTTAGAAACATTGAACTTCAGTTTACACTGTTTTGACCAATCTTCCAGTAATACCAAATTATATTTCATGTTACAAACATGTCCAGGAATATCAACCCTATTCCACACCTTAGTGTCATCAGCAAAAATGCATACATTGTCCAGCAAACCTTCAGTTTATACCACTTACAAACAGATTAAATAAAACAGGACCATGTACAGTACGGTATGGGGCCATACAGTGTTGTATACCACTAGTGAATGGTCCCTGTTCTGAATGACCCCCATTTACAAACACACTCTAATATCTATCCTTTACCCTATGAGGTATCCCCTTAAACACTCAAGAGTCAAGTCCTAAGTTTTACAACATGTTTTAACAGACTATTATGGGGAACCGTATTATATCTTATTAAATGGTTCACTGAAATCAAGGCTATATCCACAGCACCACCCTCGTCCAAATTATCTGTAAACTGCCCTCACTAAAGCCCCGCTGCTTTGGGTCCAGCAAGTTGTGTGTTTTTAAATGATAATTTTTCCTTCTTTTTGGGTATAATTGCACTCTGCTTACTACTATAGACTACTGGATTGTAGTTGCCAGGTTCTTTTTTACTGCCCTTCTTGTGGAGTAGTACACTGATGAACCACTTCGCGTTTTAGATGTTCAGCATGCCTCTAGTGCCATAAACCTCAGTGTATTTATGGAGGAGTCAAGCTATTCTGTCACTGAAGGCCATCTAAAGCCTCAATGTTTTTTATTCAGAGTAATAAATGGGCATTTTCAAGGCAAGTTGGTGGGATAGAAGGTTTTTATAGCATAGAGAAGCTAGGAGTCTAAAATAAGTTATGCAATAAACACGGAAATATTATATTGAAAAATTAGCATGTTCATTGTTCATGAAGGGGGGGGGGGGCAACTAGGGAAAGCAAAATATAAGCAGCTTCAAATGTATAATGATATACATAACCTAATTCTTAATTAAATATATTGCCAGGATCATTCAGTATATTAAACTAAGGCCCAGTTATAGAATTACTATAGGCAGTAAATTTACAACATCAACACCTTGAACTAAAAACACAACATCTGCCTTCGTGCCAGTAAATATGTTCTACCAGTCTCTAGGTGTCTGTCATGTATAATACAAACATCAGATGACTGAGAAAATCTCATTCCAGCCTGTGGTGAGAGTCTAATTTGCCCGTCTCTGGCAGGAGTAAATTTATAATGCTGTGCACAGGATGTACATCCCAACTGGGGCTGCTACCTTCAAGCCCTTAGTCTAAGGCTGACCAAACACCTATCAATTTTTTTCGTTTAACCCACGGGCTAAACGAAAAAAATTGACGTGATTCCTCCATCAACACAAACAGCGTGTCGATGGAGGAATCCCGCTGTTTGTATTGTATTCTGACCAGTGCTGTCGGCATCGGTCAGAATACTCGATCAGAGCGGACAGCACAATAGCTGCCGGCTCTGATCGTATGAAGATTTTTCAGCCGGCTCCTTCGATCAGCTGATCGAGGAATGTCGGCTTAAAGGGAGCCGACAGCCCCACACACTGTGCGAATTTTGGCCGGTACATTAAAAACCGTCCGGAATTCGGCCAGTGTTTAGGCACTCTTAGATTAGCAACCAATATATGTGCTGATATGTGTACGATCATTGCTTGCTGATTTTGGGACCTCAAGCAACCTACCTTTATTCTCTTACCTTTAAAGGGAAAATATAGAGGTTTTGCATATATGTTTATTATTTATTACAGTCAAGACTACAAAAATAAAACTTTCAAAATATTTTCCTTTATTAGTTAGTTAAATAAAAAATATAATGTATCTAAATATTATACATTTTTATAGGCAACCAGCTGGTAAGACTCTTCACTCCTTTTTTAAAATTTCTTCTTAAGAAGTTTAATAAAGTTAATCTAAAATTCAAAAAAGTTTTACTTTAAACAAATCCGGGCAATTTCAACTGCTCATATGATTCAAAAATACATGAGCAGAGCTAATGTTCAGTGAAAAGCACACATCAGATCTAGTCAGATATAAATAGCTAACTAGAAAAGGACATCATGGCTTTTTTGCCAATCTCCTACCCCCCCTCCCCACCAACACTCACTATTGGTCATCGGGGCTGCATATTGCATTAATGAACAATGAGGAGGTAGCAGGCAGCAGGGCCATGTTGGACAGAAAAAGTCTAAATGGGCATATAATTTAAGCTGCTTTTTTCTCTTGCTATACTGATATTTTTGATGTGTGGCGTTCACTAAACATAATCTCCTATGTATTATTTGTTTCTTATGCTCAATTTGAAGTGCCCAGATTTCTGACAAGTTTACTTTAATGTATATTTCAACTTTTCAGGTCAAATTTAAGAAAACCCCTCTATATGTTTGGTATGTGTTCCCATTCACAAAGCATACCAAAAAATATATATTTTTAAATATTTCTTACCTTTGAGAAGTTTTGTTGCAAAATGGCTGAATCCAAGTTTTCTTTTGAGCACGTTCACAGTGACCTGTCCTTTTGACTAAGACTAAGAACAGGACTGTGTGGAATGTGTTTTTCTCATTAACATACAACGCATAAGCACGGGTTATAATCCTTTAACCCTTTCTTAGGACAGGGAGTGTTCAAATCTACATTACAAATTATAAAAGTGGATCTTTACTTATAACAGGGTGGGCTGCACAGCATACTTGTACATTTTGGCAAATTACCCTCTAGGGCAGCCTTTATCAACCAGGGTGCTGTGCCACCTTAGTGTGCCTTCTGCCTTCCTCAGGGGTGCCTTGAAATTTTTGCACTGTCTTGCCATTCCATGGTGCAGGCAGGCTTCTTATGCAAAGGGAAACTCTAAAGTGAAAGAAGGGGGCTTTAATGTGAAGGGGACTCCTAGTGTAAGAGGGTGGATTCAGTGAGGTGGATGCCTTATGTGAAAGATGGGATTCTGATGTGAAAGGGGACTCCTAATTTGAATGGGAAACTCTGATGTGAATGGGTGGAACCCTTTTTTCTGTGTTATTGTGTGAAGTCTTCTCTAAAACTCATACCACATACTATCTGGGATAAAGGTCTGACATGGATTCATACCACATCCTATCTGGGATAAAGGTCCCAGATGGGATGTGGGAAACTCTAAAGTGAAAGAAGGGGGCTTTAATGTGAAGGGGACTCCTAGTGTAAGAGGGTGGATTCAGTGAGGTGGATGCCTTATGTGAAAGATGGGATTCTGATGTGAAAGGGGACTCCTAATTTGAATGGGAAACTCTGATGTGAATGGGTGGAACCCTTTTTTCTGTGTTATTGTGTGAAGTTTTCTCTAAAACTCATACCACATCTTATCTGGGATAAAGGTCTGGCATGGATTCATACCACATCCTATCTGGGATAAAGGTCTGGCATGGATTTTGGAAGGGCCACATGTCATTTTTACATTCACATTTTATTACATTTTAGACTGGACTTCCTTGAGATTTTGCATACTTTTAAAGTGTGCCATGACTTGGAAAAGGTGGGGGAAATGCTGTAAGGAAACATGTGGGTCCCGAGGTTACACGGGTTGAGAACCACTGCTCTAGGGTACCCTCCTTCGTCCTCGGTTGCTTACATCTTCTTCTGGTCTTCTGGCATCTTCGGGGTCTGTCATTGGGCATCTATTTATGTGCATGCACACTGAAGTCACATCGTACCTGCATCCAGCTCCACTCTCTGCATCTTATAGATGCCAGGAAGAAGCCAGGAGTGTGTGCTGTGCATGTGCTGCCAGTAGACTACACACAATAAAAAAATGTAATTAAAAGATAATATACAATGTAATTAATGTTACAGTGTGTCTTCATTGTATTTATCAACTTCTTGCATTGTCTTAAAAAAAAAAAAAATCAGTAAAATATTCTTGGGAGCTTAAAGTTTGACCTGGAGGCTCACCCTTTACTACAGACACTTGTACAGACTCTTCTGAACATATTTAGGAGTTAAAGAATCTAATATTCCAGTGGAGGCTTAGGACAGAAACAGCATGTGAGCGTACCTTGTGATAATCAGGATCGAACAGACAGACGCACGCTTCCAGTCTCTTGGCTTTTTTTTTTTTCACTCTTCTTCCAGATGCGTGTACACTCTGAATGAGAATCACACAGTTCAGGTAGTTAGGTGAATAAGACGACCAGCTTGAATCTCGATGTTTCTATGAATGAAAATACCTAAAATCTCTCTGCTCAAAAGGGTTCCTCCACCATCAGGCAAATATCTGAATGTCAATGAAAAAAAGGTCTGAATGTACCCTAATCTGTCATGTTTTATTCACATAGAAGATCCAATATCTCAATAATAATAAAAAAAAAAAACTAATACTAAGAATTGGTAACTATCAACCTAACCCCTAAACTCAACTGAATACAGAAACCTAAACCTCAAAGTGATACTAAACCCAGGAGTTACATTTTAAAAATGCATTCAAGTAACTTTTTGGAGAACTATGAGGTGAGTGATTTCCACTCATCCTCATAGTTAGAGCCGACCTGTGACAAAAAAGTGGTCACAGGTCGGCTCTATCGATCGGGAAGTGAGCAGAAACATGCACCGATTCGCTCACTTCCCAATCATCCCCCTGCAGAGAGCGGTGACTGCCAGCCACTGCTCCCCGCAGGGATTCCCCGCTCCCCTCCCCAATCTTCCAGCGCTGAGTGGAGGGACGAACAGGGGAGGGGACGGGCACAGCTGCCTCAGCCTCTGGATATTAGGTGGATCTCTACAGTATTGTCAGGATCCGTCCCGGCTGCGGCGCTCTCATTATTGCCCGCGATATACCAAGCTTTGGGTCATGGGAGGATGTTAGTATATGTCCTCCCATGACCCTAAAGAGAACTATACGGAAAAACACTTACCCCATAGTTCTCTTTTAACTTTTAACAAAAATGTATCTTATTTGTGCATCACTCGGCTGTAGATCCTCCAGTCA
Source organism: Nanorana parkeri (assembly GCF_000935625.1). Taxonomy (NCBI): domain Eukaryota; kingdom Metazoa; phylum Chordata; class Amphibia; order Anura; family Dicroglossidae; genus Nanorana; species Nanorana parkeri. The sequence continues at coordinate 133,886 of NW_017306440.1, read as the reverse complement.
TCTCTGAATTGGTGCTGACACTGTCCTTCCTTCTGGAGGGTGGCTACTTTTGTTCCCCATGGTCCATGTGTGTGTTGTAAAGTAGCCACCGCTCCAAGCTTGAGAGATTGTAGTCCATCACAGAAGTAAGCTTGTAGTGGTGATGTCACGAGGGGGGTGCGGCCCGCACCCGGGGGACACCATTGGAGGGGTGACACTGTCAGTCATTTTGGTGTCACCCCCTCTAAAAAGTCGGGCACTCGATCATTTCTCTTTTACAGTCCATTCCGGGAATTAAATTGTCACATCTTATACTTTGCCTCAAGTAACAGCATGGCAGATGTCCTGTAATATTCTAGTACAGCGATATTACAAAACTGTACTTGAAGCGCAAAAATTCCTGGCTATGCCTCTGTGAATATGTAAAGCCGTAGAGATAAATATTTTAAGATCTTGATCAGCACTTTCTTTGTTCTTCCTATATTTAGAAAGCAGACCAACTTCTGTGCAGCCTCGTAGCTCATGTTTGCTTGGCCATACGTCAAACCTCCAATAAGACAAATTACACATAGAATGGAAGCCGCTTTTTTTGTTGTTTACACACTGTCGTTGTACATCTGCACGTAGCTGAATTCTGGACACATACCCTGACAGGTGGTTCATGCTTATCTTGACACAGTATTTGATGTATTATTATATGTTTTCCTTACCTTCACAGATCGTTCACACTTTACAGAGCTCATTTGAATGACATATTTGCTTTCTTTGTGGAATCTTCATGTTTGTTTACTGAAGGTATTTTTTTTTTACATACATACATCACATACGAGATGGTGGGAACTGATAAAGTGCTATACCTGGTATTTGTTGTCACGAGAAAATAGAGTGTTAAAGAACAATTGCAATTAAAATAGTCATGCGTGATATTTTTTCCTGGAGGCAAAGGCCCAGAGTGTAGCACCATGCAGGAGTAGTATGCAATAGCGTGATACTTTGGACCCGAGGCATAGGGGCAGACATGATGCCTAGATTATGACTTATTTTATATAAAAGAGATATGGATATAATTGATAAAAATCTTAAATTTCTGAGGCTTATCCAAACTAAATAGATGTAAGCAGTGGCGTAACAATAGCCATAGCAGCCCACGTGTAAAGGAGCCACTGTTACTTTGCGGAGTAAGGGCACAATGGCAAAGTGTCTCTTTGGATTTCACCTCCTGACCCGCTTATACTTCCTTTCCCTGTGCTACACTGTTCTGTTGGAGCTGCCATGAAATACCTAGACCTTATTAGTATAGGAGACCATGTGATCTACTCCCATGATGCAGGGCTTGTGCATCACAGCCAGTTGCCTGGCCAGAACACTGTCACATGAAGATTTGGAAATGTCATCATCCCAGCCTTACCAATGGTACAATCTGACAGAGAGCTTACACAGGGTAGGACAGTGGAGCCACAGCGTTCAGCGTTGAGGGAGCGCACGGAAGGTAAGTATAAGTGGGCTAACCTGGAGGCGGTCAATAAAGAGACATTTTCACCTTGCCTTGAATGGGTAAAAGAGATAGTGGCATTTTTGGGTTTGGTTTATTTGGTTACTTTAAAATAGGAATTTCCTTTTCACTTTCTCTGGAGTCTCTGGAGGATGTTATTGTTTTGACCACTGAGCAGAAGACTGTACTGCTGTGTTTGTGTGTGGGATCATTTTATGTCTAGGATGTTCCTTCCTATGTCTTGGCTAAGGTCCATGCCAAGTTTAACCCAACTGTGGTAACAAGTCAGCCCCTAGACTTGATCGCAAGCAATGACTCAGAACCTTTGGCTTGCTTAGGAACCGATTTCCATCTTCCTGCATCAGCTTTCTTTTTGGCTCTTGGTATTTGATCACATGACATCTAGGAGCCTCGAAGGAAGTTGTTTTTTGGATGCCTTCCCCTGCTGTCTCAACAGGGAGCAGGTAGCTGCATGATGCCCACCATGTGCCACTGGCTGCAGGTGGTTGATGTGATTGATGTATCAATTGAGGAGTTTCTCCACTCAGGGCAACCAGACCAACATATGTTATTAGTACTGACCTGGGGCAATTCCCCACTCCCCCTGGTCAGTTCTTCCCTGTTCATTTTGTTTTGCAGGTCGATCCTAAAAACAAATATGGCAAATACAAGCATGCTAGCTCATATATGTGGGAATTATTATTATTATTATTAATAATATTATACAGGATTTATATAGCGCCAACAGTTTGTGCAGCTCTTTACAATATAAGGAAGACATTACAATTGCAATACAGTCCAAGACAAGATGGTAGGAGGGCCCTGCCCGTGAGCGCTTACAATCTAAAAGGGAGGGGCAAGTGATACATGAGGAGGTAGTGGTGTGGGGATGAATTGTATGAGAACATGATGGTTCAGTGGTTAGGTTGAGGTGGGATAGACTTCCCTGAAGAGATTAGTCTTAAGGGATCGCCTAAAGGCAGTCAGAGTGGGAGATAGACGGACAGAATGGGAGAGACTCTAGAGAAGTCCGGGAGGCGAGCATGGGAGGAGTTGACGAGGGAGCTAGAGAGCAGGAGGTCTTGGGAGGAGTGTAGGGTACGGTTAGGGTGATACCTTGAGACAAGGTTGGAGATGTAGCCGGGGGCAGAGTTGTGAATGGCTTTGTATTTGGTTGTTAATATTTTGAATTGTATCCTTTGGGTGATTGGAAGCCAGTGGAGGGATTGACATAGAGGGGTTGCAGACACTGAGCGGTTGATTAGGTGGGTAAGTCTGGCAGCAGCATTCATGATAGACTGAAGGGGGGAGGAGCCTGTGTAGAGGTAGGCCAAAGAGGAGGGAGTTACAATAGTCGAGACGAGAGATAACAAGTGAGTGGATGAGCAGCTTTATGGTTTCATTGGTGAGGAAGGGGCGTATTTTGGAGATGTTACGAAGGTGAAGGCGGCAGGATTTGGAAAGTGATTGGATGTGGGGAAGAAAGGTGAGGTCATCTGGCCCCAGTTTCCCACCAGACTTTCTGGCATTTGTCAAACTTGCCAAATGGCCAATACATCTCTAGAAGATTAGAATAAATCAGAAGGATCAACTTTCCCTAATTAATTTATCAATTGGCACTCATGGTACTTTTATACAACCTGTTTTTTTTATTTCTTTGTTCACTCCTGACACTTCTTTTATCTTTAGATGCTATGGTCCATTTTTCTCTGTGACAAAGAACACATTAAGCGTTCTGCATGCTACGATGAGTTTGTTTTCAGGCATTACAACTGCAGTTTTCTTTTCTAAGCATATTCTTCAGCATTTATTATTCTTTATAAAATGTGCTGCTTGAATTCTCCATTGATTAAACTTATTATATTTGTACTTTTTCTAGAGGAGTGCTTATTTGTTATATTACACATTTTCGCTGTCTCCGGACGGGGGTTGCGCAAGTAGAGGATGACCATGAATAGCACAATTCATCACAAATTAGAATTTAGAATAACAGAACAAGACTGTATATTTTCACCATGAACACTGTAGTCAAGGAAGCTTAGAATGTAAATATACAGAGTGTATTAGACATCCAGTGTATGCTTTGTGCACTTCAAAACCCACGTTCTGTACTGCAGTGTAAGACGGGTCTTAGAGGTACACTTCAGTCAAACAGGAGCATTATGCATTAAAACTCAATCAGTGAAAGCAGTCTAATTTTTATTCTGGTGATCATCTAATGCAGCTGTCTGGCCAACTAACTCAATTGTCTGTATTTGCAAATATTGTTATTTTCTGCATCAGGGCCTATGAAAATGGATAGCTTTGTGTTTTATGATTCTATCCCCCTTCTGTCTAAATCCATTGTAGTCTTAGAAACACAGGATCATGAGAGGCAGATGATAAACAACATAAAATCATGTGACAGGAGGTTTGTGGCCCGCTCATAAAGGTTTAATTAGTTTGGTTGCACAAAATTATACGTATGAGACCCTGGTGGAAAAAAAATGGTAGATTTTCCAAATGTCACATATTTACAATGTTACTTGTATAACATTAGCAGTTGATTGCATCTTATAACATGTTACTGTTTAAAGGGTATCTATCGTCATCAACTATCTATATTTAATTTCCATACATTCTATCACTCTCCTAATAAACATATTGATCTTAAGGTTTGTAAACTTACCGAAGATGCCCATAGGATGTACTTCCTCAATGCACTCACACAATTTCACACAGCCCTGTGAATATGCACTTTCTTGTGTCACTCACAAAACCTGTGTAGTTCCAATAAACAAAATTAAATTAAAAATAATTTAGCCAATTACAAAAGCAGCTGCTACATTATAAAATCCAGACTAAAGGATTCTTCAGTCTAGATCCTACTAATAACCTCTTAAAAAGAACAACACAGGTTGAGGGACATGGGTTTAAATGGCCACAGCAGCCATTTTATTTACAAACATAATAAATAACATAAAATTAACATAAAGAACAAACAATAGACAATTCTCACAATTTTGTCAATGCAACCAGGAGGAGGTATTTGGGTGTCTATAAAGGCACCAATTATAACTAGAATGGCCCATGTCCTCAGCTATTCCCCTCCGGTCTTGGGAATGGCTGAGCCATTGGCTAGCTCTTGGGAGAATCACCAATAACCCAGCAAGTGAAAACACTATACCCCAGATGGGCCCCCAGATTTGTAACAATTTACCTACAGTAAATTCCCAGTTATCTGGCACACACAGGGATCGGTAGATGCCGGATAACTATAGTTTCTAGTTGCTTGAGAGTTAATAGTAACTCTTAAGCAAGTTAATAATAATTCTCTCAGGTCTGCTCCTCTGCTCAGTGGGCGGGTGCAATAGCCAGCTATGTTGGCTATTGCAATTTGAAATAGCCAATAGCAAGCTGGCTATTGCTCCACATTGTTTACATTCTGCTGCGGACTGTGGAATAAATTTAGTTTCTAACAAAATTCAATGTCCCCATGTCTATCAAGCAACCGCAAAAAAATTGAGGACATACTATGTCTTCGTTTTGTTTTGCTGGTTCAGAGTGCTAGTTGCTTGAATGCCGGTTAATGAAGAGTTTATTGTATTCACTAACATACCAAAGAGCCCCCTTGACCCACCAAGCTGCCGTGACTCTTACAATCAGAGAATGCCTTGTATTCATTGATAGAAAAATACTAGGCATTTACTTTATGGCAGTTGTGCCAAGCGAGCGACTCCCTGTGTTTTCAGAGCAGAGCACAGCAGCAGTACAGGATATATTAATATTTTAAAATAAAAATTATATTAAATATCAAAAGTGATATTTTAAAATATAAAATGCAACATATAAAAGAATGAGCTAAAATAACGAGTTAAAGGTCATTCTGCTTCCCCTTAAAATGATGTCACCCCCGGCCAAAACCTGTTTTGCCTTTCCATTAATCTAGCTTTGCATAAATCAAGGGTAAAATCTCTAATGGTTCTGGTCGCTGATAAGGAGCCAAAGCTAACTTCAGAATTATCTTGCCACAGACAGAATATTATACACAAAACTAGCAAGATCTTTTCATCTTTACAAATGATGATGTGTGAAATTAAAACATGAAGGTCTGGAAGGTCACTGTGCAAAGGCTGCCGGTGAAGATGTATCCCCGGAAGCCTTTCTTATCTCCACAGCTGAGATCTCTCTGTGGAGTGATAGTGTAATAATTAAGGTGTGCTGAATATGTGCACAGCTCCAAACCAAACCAGCAAGAACACTATCAAACCTCTGACACACGGAGGCTCAGAGCCAAGGAAAGCAATGTCCATTCTTGCCTCCGTCCATAAATCTGCTATCGTTTTCTTTGTTTTTATAAATGTCTTGGTTGAAAACAGATTATGTGCCACTGTTTATTGAATGTCTGAGATCACAGACTGAAATCAAATAATGGAAATCTGGCTAGTCTTAATTCGTTGAATGGGTGAAAGGTCAAGGAATTATTATGAGGATTAGAGACTGGCAGCATGTTTCGACGCTAGCAGCCAAACATTGTAGAGGCCATGGAGACCAGCAGGATTAATGTAGAACTAAACCCAAACTCTAATAATCTTTTTCTTGTTAATGTTATTTTCAAAAGTTGTGTTCAATCTTTTTTAAATCTGCAGCTTTCAATAAAAAAAAAAAATCTGGTGTTCCTGCCATGAAGGTCCTTATTCTGGAATTTCCTGTCATATGATACTAACTGTCTTCCAGGTGCGCTCTTGGGTTGTCACTTTGTCATATATTCCCGATAAGACACTACGAGCATCCTTGTTGACATTACACATCCATGGCCCACCATGGTCACTATCAGGAAGCCCCATTGTCACAATCAGGATGCCAGTCCAAAGCAATGTTGTGCAGCCAATGCTGTAGAGAGTGCATGTAGACAGGAAGTGGCTGGAGGATATCAGCAGCATTAGGATGCAAACAAAAAAAAAAGTTGAAAAAAGGTGAAAACAGTATTTTACAAAAATTGTATTTAGTTTAATTTCTCTTATGTGCCGCCCCAATAGGGGCATAGAATATGAGATGCATAGCCTCAGTTAATATTAGCATTGTTATATAGGTTAGAATTTATATAGTGTGATTTGCCTAACTATTTTCTCATAGCTAAATTCATGTGTTATCCTATGCTGCCATCTAGTGGCCTTTTGTTGTAATGTACATGTTTTTCTGTAATTATTCCTCATGTGACGATGTATTTCCCCCTAGTGTACGCCCCACCCTTCTTCCTGTGTGCAGTACTTCCTGTGTCATGGCCACAGTTAAAAGCCACATGTAACAAGGACACACATGTAATCTGCACAGTACGTAGGAAAGGCATCATTTTCTGACCGCACAATACTATAACCATTCATCTGCTGTTCCTATCATCTGCTGTAACCCTGATGTTAAAGAATAAACACCTCTTTTGAATGAATCGGTATTGACGAGTTCAGCTATCTGACGAGGATTGTCCGCAGTGAGTATATCTGCTTATACAGGCCAGGCATAGAGGTCTCAGCAAGGGATATATTTCGCTATCACAACGATCGGAGTCAGAATATCTTATATTATTTTATTGTAAATATGTTAGCAATATTATTTCATTATTATGTTATTATTGATTGTTTATGATAGGCAGTGCTTTTGCAAATTAAATGTCATTCACTTAGACCAGCCTTTCTCAATCAAGGTGCTATGGCACCCTGGGGTGCCTTCTGGCTTTGTCACAAATGCCTTCACATTTTTGCACAGTGTCATGCATTTCCATTGTGCAGGTGTGCAAGCCATCAACACCATGGAAAGCATGATGCTAATCCAGGGTGGGCTGCATCCAAGACCTCCCCCAGCATTCAGAAGAGGATAGAAGTCCGCCTCCATGCAGACTTGCTCCACCTCCAGCCCTCAGCCATGCTGCTGCAGCCACACTGGGGTGGAGATTATGAGGTAAGAATCTGATGTTAAGGGAAGGCTGAGGACTCTGATGAGAAGGGGGCTCCTAATATCAAAGGGGGTGGCTCCAATGGGAAGAGGGCTCATGATGGGAAGTGGAGCTTCTGATATGAAAGGGGGGGACTCTGATATGAAAGGGGGGAACTCGTTTTTTTTTGTTTCATTTTTCATGTGGGGTACTGCCTTAATACCCATAGCAGACCCTTATCAAGGATAGGGGTCTGGTATAGATTTTGGGGGAAACAACAGCAATGTTTTTAATTGTTTACATTTACATTTTGGACTGGGGTACCTTTTAATGGGTCCTGTGACTGAAAAAAATTGAGAAATGCTCAGTTTACATGTACTATAAAAGCACAACTCCAACCAAGGTAGAGTGGGAAAGGGATACAACTACTGCTAGCATTTTATTATATTATTGTATTATTACTCTCCTCTTCAGTTCCTGCCTCTGTTTGATAGGTGTCAGGCAAAAAATTAAAGAAGATTTTCCCAATGGTGTAACAGACAGCAAAAACATAGATGACAATGGTCCTGGATTTGCCAGCACAGTGCTGCATCTTGGCACTGTGCCCCACATGTCCCACTGATGCTGTGTCCCAGGTCATATCTTGGGAACACAGCATCAACCTTATGAGTTGCTGCATATGAGGACTACTATAAACACCACATGCTGCTCCGGGTGAAATTAGGCTCCACACTCTGTAGTTCCATCTCAGGCCCTGGCTCGCCCTTCTCCACCAAAGCAGTCAATTGTACCACATGCACACAGAGATGCAAAAATAATATTCTTCCTTTATCTGAATAACATCGTTACATAGTTACATAGTATTTGGGGTTGAATAAAGACATACGTCCATCAAGTCCAACCCATATAGGTCGACGCATCATCTCATTCTTAGGGATACAGGTATCCGTGGATATTACAGTCCCTCAAGAAATTGTCCAAACGTTTCTTGAACATATCTACACTCTTGGCTGAAATCACTGCCGATGGCAGTGAGTTCCAGACCTTAGCCGCTCTTACTGCAAAGAACCCTCTTTGCCCATTGTGCTGGAATTTTTTCTCCACCAACTTTAGGTGGTGGCCTCTAGTCTTTGTAATGGAGTTAATCTCAAACAGTTTGTTGCCAATGTTGCTGTCACCATTGAACATCTTGTACATGAAAATCATATCCCCCTTAATCTCCTTAATTCCAGCGTAAAAATGTTTAAGGTCAGAAGCCTTGTCTCATAGCTCTGGTCCTCCATTCCCCTAATTAGTTTTGTTGCCCTCCGCTGGACTCTCTCCAGTTCAAGAACATCCCTTCTCTTTAGCGGCGACCAAAACTGGACCGCGTACTCCAGATGTGGCCGAACCAACGATCTATATAGAGGCACAATTATAGACTTGTCCCTGCAATACATCCCCTTCTTAATACAGGACAAGACCCTGCTAGCTTTGTTTACCGCAGCTTGGCACTGCAAGCTACCATTCAGTTTGTGGTCTACAATGACCCCCACATCTTTTTCTATTTCTGACTTCCCTAGCGGCATACCCATAATTGTATAGCCTATTTGTTTATTTTTATGTCCAAAGTGCATTACTTTGCATTTATCGACATTAAACCTCATCTGCCACATTAATGCCCACTCCCCTATTTTATCCAGGTCCTCCTGCAATGTTATATTGCCACAATCCGTTTCTAGTACCCTCCCTATTTTTGTATCGTCTGCAAACACGGAAACATGGCTATTTATTCCCTCCCCGATATCATTAATGAATAGGTTGAACAGTATGGGACCCAGCACAGATCCTTGAGGCACACCGCTCATTACACTAGCCCAGTCCGAAAAGGTGCCATTTACAGATACTCTCTGGACACGTACCAGCCAGAATAAGTTCTCTTCTGTAGTGTTTTGCGTTGGGGTACAGCGCCTTCTCAAGGAAGTCATACCAGCGTATTAAGAAGCGGGTTCTGGAAAGGATCAACCCACAAAGTGGATGACCTGCAGGGCAGTACCAGCATTTTTGGAGGTGGGGTCTAGGGAGGACCAACCGACAAAGTGAGAATGCAGGGCAGTCCCGGGATATTAAAAAGTGGGTTCTGGGAAGCACCGACCCACAAAATGGGCATGCAGGGCAGTACCAGCATATTTAGAGGCGGGTTTTAGGAAGGACCATCCAGCAAACTGGGCATGCAGGGCGGTTCCATCATATTTAAAAGGCGGGTTCTGGGAAGGACCATCCTGCAAAGTAGGCATGATTTGGGAATGCCAACCCAAGTGCCAAGTGGGCAGACAAAATGCAGACCATGGATGGGATAAACAGGCTTCTTGGATCCGGGACCACAATGTTGGTAAGTATGTAATAATAATACCTTTTGTAGCTGGAAGGAAGATTTAGAATGTCTGTCAGGAATTCACTGCTGTCTGTCCCCACGAAGGAGTTTTTTCCTTTAATTCCAGGTGACCAGAGGTCACACAGAACAGAAAGAGAAGACAAATCACCTCTACTGGCACATACATAGAATCTTTCGAGAAATGACACAATATACTCTTATTGGTAGATTTTCATATGAATGTTCATATGAAAAATCTCATCAGAACATTGGAGAATGCCATCACAGACTTGAGAAATGTCCTTCCAAATTTAATTTGATTTTAACATTCAATTTGTGAATGAATGGAGTTTTCCAAACGAAAACCACATTCACCGTTAGAATTTAGAAACGTTTTCCACCCAGCTCCTTTGACATTTTTCATCAATAGGGACGTAACTGATTCTCGATTTGACCCCATTACCTAATAGAAAGTCGAAGAAAGGTTCCGAAAGCAATTTTTTTAAACAAAATTCTACTGGTGTATGGCCAGCTTTAGTCTGTCATTCAATAAGACTTTAGACTTGCAGGATAATTTCAACTGTATAAAAATGAGTGTGTACATTCTTCACCGCTGGCACAGGATAAAAATATCACCTCGGTAATCTGTGCTTTGTACTCTGCTTAACCCTGGTTACCTGAGATGTATTGCAGCATTCGGCAGAACAGATCACTGTGTGAGCACGACCTTCCTGTTACAGAAGCATATCTGATATCACAGTGGAGGGCATAGAGGTAAATTGACAACATACGGGCACTGGAGAGACAACATGGAGGACAGAGAGACAGATGACGTGTCTGAGAGGGAAACCTTCATTTCACCGAATTGTGCCCTGTATAGATTTTCTGTTATGGGAAGTCTTCTGCCTGAGTGGAATGATTGCACTAGACCGTGTTCAAGTATCTGTGGGCCGCATAGTACCAGTAATACATGAGAGGGAAGGATATTGATTTCTCTGTGATTACAAAAAAAGATATTCCTCGTTGTAAAAGCCTAAAGCCAATGTAAAAAATAATCTAATCCATGAAATCTATCTATCTATCTATCTATCTATCTATCTATCTATCTATCTAAATCAATGGATCTCTTCAGTGGTGTCACAAGAGGTGTGCGGGGGGTGCGGCCCACACCAGGGTGACACCATTGGAGGGGTGACACCAAAATGCATGACAGTCATTTTGGTGTCACCCCCTCTAAAAAGTCATACACTCGGTCATGGACCGAGAGCCCGACAGTGTCAGGAGAGAGGAGATGATCCGGCAGCATACCTCATCCCGCAGGGTGAATGTCCCCTCCTCTCTCTGCCGGAGCCCATCACCAAAATGGCCACCTGTAGGCGTCAATTAGATGACACACGCATGCACGATGACGTCACAGCGGGGTGTCACCCGCTCTCCGCTGCGGGTGACACCCGGCCTCCTGACACACCCTGCTCTCTATCTATCTAAATATCCATCAAAGACTATCTATCTATCTATCTATCTATCTATCTATCTATCTATCTATCTATCTAAATATCCATCAAAGACTATCTATCTATCTATCTATCTATCTATCTATCTAAATATCCATCAAAGACTATCTATCTATCTATCTATCTATCTATCTATCTATCTATCTACCCATCGAACTCTATCTATCTATCTGTCTGTCTGTCTGTCTATCTATCTACCCATCGAACTCTATCTATCTGTCTATCTGTCTATCTATCTATCTATCTATCTATCTATCTGTCTGTCTGTCTGTCTATCTACCCATCGAACTCCGTCCGTCCGTCCGTCTGTCTATCTATCTATCTATCTATCTATCTATCTATCTATCTATCTATCTATCTATCTATCTATCTATCTATCTATCTATCTATCTATCTATCTATCTATCTATCTATCTATCTATCTATCTATCCATCCAGTACTTATAGTCATGTAGGACACTGACCCCTACTGGATAATATATGGTATGACAGTACTAATCCCCTGGAGCAGGGATGTTTGTTTTCCTGTGTAACTGAACCCTTAATGAATCCAGCTGTGGAGTGTTTTAGGAGATGGATGTGTCTTCCAAGTAAAAACATTTAGTTTGGTGAGTGTATGTCCTGACGACGGCAGCTGAGCATTAAGTGGAAACGTTACAACAATAAAAAGGGACCAGGTGTACGCCTGCAGTTATTAGGAGTGGAGGAACCCTGACATCCTCCTGTCAGATTACTGAAATGAGATGGTAAAATGTCAAATATCATCATTAAAGTGGCTTCTTAGCACTGAGCGTTACCCGGCTCTATAGGTAGACAATGGGCAGACTGTTTACGGCAACAAGCAGTAACAAGATGAGTGATGTGAAGGATTTGTGAAAGCATCCTCGAGGAGGTGCTAGTTACACCCTGCAGAGGAGTGTAACCGATATCCGTATAAGCATTTACTTCCTGGCAATCATAGAGTCTGGGGTCGTGGCATAAATCACATTCTGAAATGTCGTTAAAAACAAAATTACAAGTTAAGTTGGAGATGAACTGTGAACGAAGAATTCGGGGTTACTATGTTAAAGGATCAGTCCATCCAATGGTATTTCATTGTTTGATAGATGCTGGAGAGTTACACCACCAACGGCTTTCTTATATCTCGCAGGGATTCTATTTATGAGATTGCTGAGTCTGGACACCTGCTGAGGCCATTATGGTTTTTGTTCGTTTTTGGATTTATTTTATATAATGGTGAATATAACAGGACAAACTGGAACACACAAAGGTGGACGGGAACACCCAATAATCCCAGGTGGACAGGAACACCATCAGATAGGCGGGGTCGAAGGAAGATCTCACTGGTAAGGGTATCCAAGATGTACAAGAAGCCAAGGGCTAATGTAGCCAACGTGACTACACCTACATCTAAACTATCCATTCTGGGTAGACTCAGCCGTTAACCACTTCCCGTCCGCTGAACGCTGAAAGACGGCCGGATGAGAGTCTCCTGGATGCGGGTGGGCGTCTTTAGACGTCCTTCGTGCCCGCGCCCGCTCGTGCGGGAAACCGCCAGGATTTTAAATGGCCAGCAATGGGCGTTTACATACAAGCGGTCCGGCGTCTGTAAAGACGCCAGATCGCTTGTATGATGCAAGTCAGGGTGACCCCCCCTTGCATCTTCTCGCCGTTCCCACCGTTGCCGCCCTCTCCGCGATCCCGGGTGTCATCCGTCCCAGGCCATGTGGCTCTGTGCACTGAGAACGGAGGGAGATCAGTCCGCGATCTCCCTCCGCTCTCCTCCCGGTCTCTGAATGCAGGAAGTGATGTATGTTACATCACTTCCGCATTCCTCTGTCAATCTCCGGTACAGAAACCGGAGCGAAGCTGATGAAGCACATCTATACTTCATCAGCTTCACTGGGGAGTCCCTAGGTGACATTATGGGTCTTAGCGACCCCTGATGTTTCCATAAAGGGGACCTGCCACTGTAATTTGTTATTACATAGGGGACTTCTTAGCACCCTATGTGATAACAATAAAGTTAAGTGTAAAAAAAAATGTTACAAAAAATTGCTCACAAAATAAATAAAATTTACACACACACAAATAAAAAAAACCCACAAAAGTTTTTAAAAGACCCCCACCCCCACATAGATGCGTAAATGCGTTAGGTATGCCTACATGCAAAAACGACGATTGCGCCCATCACGCTGCTGTTACATATCGCCGTGAACGTCGCAGTGAGAGCAATAATTTTAGGGCCATCAATCACTGATAACAGTAAACTGATGAGCGCTAAAATCTTTTAAAGCAACGCCTATGGCCAATTTTTGCTATGATATTTTTTTGCGATTTCGCGGGCGTGCGCAATTTTAAGGCTTGACCCGATGTGACCCTGTCTTTTATATTTTACAAAAAAATTGGGTAAAAATAAATGTTTCCTAAAATAATAAAGGGAAAACCGTTTTTAAAAACAATATTCTGTACTTTTTTGTTATATAGCAAAAAATAAAAACCCCAGTGGTGATTAAATACCACCAAAAGAAAGCTCTATCTGTCCCCAAAAAATGGTATAAAATTCATTTCAGTACAGCGTTGCATGACGGAATAAATGTCAGTCAAAGTACCGCAGCGCTGAATACTGAAAAATGGCCTGGCCAGGAAGGGGGTGTAAACACCGCGGTCAACAAGTGGTTAAGTAAAATGCAGTAACAACATCTCAGAGACAATTTACAAAGATAAATACATATATTGCACACAACCTATGTGACTAGGCCTTTTGCTTTTTGTCTGAGAATTACCTGAGATCTCCAGGCCACTTTGCCTAATGTAGAGGGAGGGGGCTCTGATGTGAAGAAGAGATCCTGATGTGAAGAGGATCCTTATGTAAATGGGGGACTCTGATGTGAAGGGGGGATCCTGATGTAAAGGGGGTCTCTGATGTGAAGAGGGGATCCTGATTTGAGGGGGGGGGGCTCTGATGTGAAGGAGGGATCCTGATGTGAAGGAGGTACTCTAATGTGAAGGGGCTTCTGATGTAAAAGGGGGACTCTGATGTGAAATAGAAGGGGCTCTGGAAATAAAAGAAAGTTTATGATGTACTCTGATGACTCTGAGGACTCTGATGTGATGGATGGACTCTGATGTGAAGGGGAGACTCCTGATATGAAGGGGGGAACCTGATGTGAAGGAGGTACATTGATGTGAAGGAGGTACATTGATGTGAAGGAGGTACTCTGATGTGATTGGGGCTCTGATGTGAAGGAGGGATCCTGATGTGAAGGGGCACTCTTACGTGAAGGGGGCTCTGATGTGAAAGGGGGGACTCTGATATGAAGGAGGGACTCAAATGTGAAGGGGGACTCTGATGTGAAGAAGGGACTCTGATGTGAAGGGGGACTCTGATGTGAAGGAGGGACTCTGATGTGAAGGGGGACCCTGATGTGAAGGGGGACTCTGATGTGAATGGGGGCTGCTGATGTGAAGTGGGGGCTCTGATGTGAAAGGGGACTCTGATGTAAAGAGGGGCTCTGATGTGAAGTGGGGGCTCTGATGTGAAGGAGGGACTCTGATGTGAAGGGGGAC
>NW_017306440.1:94545-113276 GCF_000935625.1 Nanorana parkeri | reverse complement strand
AGTTTGCGGCCGGCGGACACCTTATACTGGCGCCCGCAACTTCCCACAAGGTCACCGCTGCCGCCCTCTGCCGCCCCGAGGCCGGGCCTCGGTGGCCTTGTGGGAAATCCGGGCCTGGATGTAAAGAGGGGCTCTGATGTGAAGGGGGACTCTGATGTGAAGGACAGCTTCTGATGTGAAGGAGACTCATGATGTGAAGAGTGCTCCCCCTACTCTGTACCCTACTCCACTGTCTATTCCTTATTTTGAGAGAGAAAACGTGGCAACCGACTGCTAGGGACATCCACTTTCTCTGATTGTTCTGATGACTACTTTCAGTTTTGAGTTGCCATAAGAAAAGGAAAAGAGAGAAAATCTTCCAATGAAGACACCTCTTCCGGTTGAAAAGGAAATTGTCCTCACTTTGATAAAGGGCCTATAGGACAGGAAGTGAAGGGAAATCTTCAATATAAGGCACAGTAGAACCCCCCTCCCCCCAAAAAACAAAGTTTCTATCCATTCTATCCAGAGAACAGTTATGGCTTTTGATATTTTAACTTGTTGGCTCCTTAATTCTGAATTACCATAACTCACTGCCTCATAAATCTTAAACAATGAGGGTTGAATGACATACCAGCGTGTCAGTCCATGCCAGAAATCAGATCTGAGATTTGGGTAACAAGTGCCCGCTCTGGCTTTCTGGATAACTACACTTGTGCCAAAACAATCTAAGATTCCTTCTACAAGGAAAATAAATCCGGCTGTCGTGTAGATTATGTGTAAAGTGATATTTTCGCATTTGCCGTAATTGTTTGCTTGCACTTTCCAAGTTGATTCGCGAGTATTTACTTATTTTTTTTCCTCCTCTCATTGGAGCGCCACAGAAAAGCCCACATAATCCAGTGAATGGAGGGGGCATCCCTTGCCAGGAACCTCAGATAAATACTTCGGTTTATACAAGATGTTTACTACAAACGGATCTCTGCCACTTTCTCTTGCCCTGCCAATTGCCTTCCTAAAAGCTGCAATGCGGCTAGAAGGAGCAAGGTTCCAGATGGGAGCGGAATCTGGAGAGTAACTGAATATAGCTTCCAAATCTGCTTTTAATTACTATTGTTATTACGATACATTTAACCACTTGAGCATCTCGTATCTTTATACCCCTTATGGACCAGAGCAATTTTTACACTTCCGTTAGGCGTCGATCATTTTGTCATTAACAAAATAACACATGTGACGGACCTAGGGCTGCAGAGATTCATTGCCCCGGAGAACTTTGTGTGCTGTGTGTGTTTTCCAGTTTAATATTTTATCTAGAGGGAGAGCGGGTTACTATTTGACTTGATGTGAACCATTTTTCTAAAGGCAGCATGCTCTCTGAAGGGGCCATTGTTTAGAGTGATGGGATTAAGCTCTTCTCTAATTAAGACAATCCAATGCAGCACCTAGCTGTCTAGGGGTGGGGACTGTTCGATGTAACAATGAATGCTTATCTGATTCTGTGAGGTATAAACTCTGTGTACCCTTCTTCAATAAAGTAGTTCATGTTTCACTCCAAAGTCAGTATTGCCTGATTCTTGGGGTAAGCCTCCCATGCCATAGTCATTGGCTTCTGGTTCCAGCACCCAGGAAACAGGCTTAAGACGGAGATATCAAGTCGGGGTATTAGGCAGTCCATCACAACACATAAAGTGATATTAGGTCTTAATTGAATCAACCCCATGCCACTTTTCTGGCAGTATGGACCATGAAAGGGTCCTGTGCCAAATCCAAAAAAAGCCCCGTCTGCAGTTTTTGTAGCTTTACAGAATATAAGTAGTTCTTAATATCGCCACTTTAAGAATCTGTTGCTATGGCTGAGACAGATTCAAAGAAAATTACTGACAGTTGACAGATTGGAAAACTGTCGGGAATTAGGGCCTTCTCTAATCTTGCGTACAGAGAGATGCCAGTGCTCAGAGTAGGGCATGTATGTACCAGAAGCGGTCCTGAATGAGATAGGATCCCGGTCATTAGTTGATAGGTTGCCTGAGGGGTCTATTCACAA
Source organism: Nanorana parkeri (assembly GCF_000935625.1). Taxonomy (NCBI): domain Eukaryota; kingdom Metazoa; phylum Chordata; class Amphibia; order Anura; family Dicroglossidae; genus Nanorana; species Nanorana parkeri. Next base: position 111,250 of record NW_017306440.1, on the reverse strand, counting down.
AGCTGCCGAAGGATCTGGCCGTAGCTTCGGCCGATCCTTCGGCTAGCTTCGGCACCAGGACCCCTTTCGGTTCAGGAGAACCGAGGGGGTGCTGTACGGGCTATTCACAAAAGCCCGTACAGCCCGCGAAAGCAGCCGAACCATTAGCCGAACCCAACCGAACCCAACGACCGAGACTCACTGCTGTTCGGGATCTTTCAGAATAGCCCGAACAGCAGTGTGAAGCCTGCCGGAGGTTCGGCTCAGCCGATCCAGATGTTGGATCGGCTGAGTCGAACTCCTTCTGCACTTCGGGTCAGCCGAACATGCTGAGCATGTTCGGCTGATCCGAAGCCACACGAAGCAAGCTGATGTACGGCTGATTTCAGCCGATATACGGCTGAAATCAGCCGTACCAGTCTGAAGTGAATAGCCGAACGGTGTTCGGCTCACTTCACTTCTGATCGGTCATTCACTCGGCTGCCCTCGGCAGCTTTGTGAATAGACCCCTGAGTCTTGGCAACCAATTACGCATCCCCGGCCCCATTTAGCTGAATGTAAACAGAGGTGCCAGGGATGCTGCTTGATATCATTACCCAAATATGGCCATCTTTGGGTAATGATGTCAGCCAGCATTCTCCCTTGTTTACATTTTGTTGTGTTGAGTAGGGAGAGCATGATGGCTTGTTCACACCAAGTGCGGAGCAGATCCAGAGCAGAGCAGTTACAGAACGCATCAAAAATGCATCCAATGTATTCCAATGGTATTTTGGGCTCCAGTTCACAACACAGCACCACAGTTCCAGAGCATGTGGAAAAACTTCAGCATGCCCTATTTTTTTCTGCTGTGGAACGCACCAAAATGCATGCAAACGCATCAAAAACGCATGCAAACGCCCTGGAACGCACTGGACTACACCCGAAAGCCCATTTTTGGCAAAACAAAAAAAACAGACTGGAAAGCATCAAAAACGCGTCAAAAAGCACTGCACTGTATATGCAGAATCTCATGCAGATCTGGTCCGGATTTGGTGTGAACAAGCCCTGAGAGCTGAGTTCCCCAGCAGGTATGTTCTGCTGTTGGTTGATAGCAGGCAGTGTTATCGGGTGCCAAAGCCAATAGCAGGCTGGCTATGGCACCCACCCACTGCCTGCTGTCAATCAGCAGCAGAGCGAAGCTGATGGGAAACTCAGTTCTCAAAAGTTCCCCATTAAGCTTTGCACACTGCCAGTGTCACTGGCTGCTAAGGATGCTGTCGTCTGTAGCTGCATCCTTAATAACCAATGGCCTCCATTTTTAGCGAGACTTAGTTGGTGGAGCCTGATGGGGAACTTTGAGAGCCGAGATTCCCATCAGGTCCACTCTGCTGCTGATTGGCAGCAAGGAGTGAGTGGGTGCCATAACCAGCCTGCTATTGGCTATGGCATCTGCCCACTGCCTGCTGTCAATCTGCAGCAGAGTTAACCTGATGGGGAACTCAGTTCTCAGAATTACTCATCAGGTCCCGCCCACCCACAGTCTTCTACTATTGCACAGGTGTGTGACAGGTGCAACGGCGGAGTGGGGGGGGGCTCAGTAATGCGGAGGACAGAGTGTGAACTGTGCGCCACACCCGTGTACTAGCAATAGCAGACCTCTCTTTCTATAGGTAAATCTTCTTTTTTTCAGGAAAAAAACTGTCACTGTCACTTTTGCTGGTCAGCTTGGCCTGCATGCAAATGTAGAAAAACAAAAAAAAAATGCACATTAAATAATAATTAAATATTCTGAATACTATCATAAGTAATAACTACATACAGTTATCATAGATCAATATTTTTCTTAATAGAGGATTTTAAGCGTTCCAGCAACCCGCAACTTGTGCAGTATGAAAAACTTATGAATACTTTCCACAGCACTTTTAAATAACATTCAGTTTGATGAACCAGCAGATTTTTGCTAGCTTTCCTGGTATTGCTCTTCAACAAACAACTCCCAACTATTTCATTTTACTCCCTAGGTTTACATTAGTAGACAGTCCTATTAGTCAGTGAAGCTAGATACATTTCTGTGTTCTAGAATTCAGCTGGATATCGCAGTGAACTAGCTAAGAAACTTCACTCGGGAGTCTGTCGGTGCATTGACTTTGTGTTCCTGTATGTCAACAAATAACATAAGATAGCAATTACAAGACCCATGTGGAAGAGATATAAGGATCTTCATTGACATATGGGCAGCACAGTGGCTTAGTGGTAGGCACTTCTACCTTGCAGCACTGGGGGGCCCCCTGGTTTGAATCCCGGCCAGGTCACTATCTGCAAGGAGTTTGCATGTTCTCCCTGTGCTTGTGTGGGTTTCCTCTGGGTACTCCGGTTTCCTACCACACTCCAAAGAAGGTTAATTGGCTCCTGACGCTTGAAGCGTTGATGGGTGAGATTGAGTATTCCTCATGGACCAGTTGCATTACATTCTGCCAATTCTATGGAATTTCTAAAAAATTATTGAAAATAATTTAAATTAAAAATATATATCTGATTAGACATTCTGTAATTGAGTGTGAGCTGGCATAGCAAGCAAAGGCTCTGCAAAGTGTTAAAGGTGTGTGCACCCTTGTGAAGTCTACTGATAGCGAGGGCTGGAGTAACCAGTGATCACCTGTCACCCTCAGTGAATGTTCCACTCCCGGCCTGGTCTATAGAAAGGATGAGGGGCTGCACTGTGGACATTTTTGGAGCACCACTAAATCTTTGTAAGTGTACGGGGGCACCATGTGAAACAGCCGATGGACTGTGCAGGTTGTTTTGTGGAAATGTGGTGCTATCTCCCAGAACTGGTGCCTGGTGCCACAGGTCGTTGTGATATTAGGCCTTGGGCCATCCACAACCAGACAGACCCTAAAGGCCACAAAGATGGCAGCATGCATCCCTACCATAAGAGTAGCTGGCCTTAACTCTTGTGCATGCATCCTAAAAATCATACTTATACTACATGTACGCTTGAAGTGAATTTAAATCCCAAACTTTGAGACATCAACATTGAGAGGATGCTTTGCCAGGGGGGAGACTCCCGGAAAAGCACTTTGTCCCCATGCCGATGAGGACAAGGGCCTCTTCCCCACAAACCTGGCCCGGTGGTTGTGGGGGTCTGTGGACAGGGGGCTTATTTGCATCTGGGTACCCCCTTTCATGAAGGGGGCACCCAGATAATGCCCCCTCTTGTGAATGAGTAAGTAAAAACTTATTTAATTGAACAAAAAGCAAAGAGTCAAATTTTGACAAGTCTTTTATTTAAAAAAAAAAAAAAAAAAGGATCCATCAATGTAATCCAACGTCAATCCAATCGCAATGAGCGACGCCCACCAACTTGCCGAAATCAAAAGGTCTCGACGCCCGACGACCCGTCCGAACCCGACGAAGACTCGCCGCAAAATGACAGCTCTGGCCAGAGCGAGCCTTGACGTTACGGGGTTGTTCTGCCCATGTGACATTCTGAGCTGTCATATAAACACAAGCAAAGTATTTCCAAATGGCATTGGGGAGCTCCCTGCCATTCGGGTCTGGGAACCGAGGTGTCATAATACTTTTGTTCGTACATACTACCACTAACGACATTAAGGAAAATCGTATTTCATCCGAATCCAAATCCCGAAACGAATTGACTTTCAAACTCGAATCCCGAAAACGAAATAATGAAAAATCCTAAATGAAACTAAACAAATTTTTTGCGGGCGCACATGTCTTATATCCTCTGTATTCTGGCCCCTACAAAATAAGCAGTTAACCCTTGCAGTGCGGGGGTAGCCACGCTGCAAGGGTTAACTTTTTACATCCCTGGATTCTTTAAATAGACTTTAAAATAACTTTATCGCAGACTCTAATTTACAGAATTCAAGTACGAGCAGCTATAAAATCAGATCAGATCATTCGGTTTCCCATTGTATGTACCCTGACATACTTCCTACATTGTCAGCATTGCGCAGCAAGTGGTCTAATCTTACTTTCATAGAAGAGACCATTTTAAAGATTATTCAAACAATGAAACAGAAAACTCTTGTTGCCTCGTCTACTGTACGCTTGTTATTATGTTTATCTGCGTCCTGTATCTGAGCATTGGCTATTCTGTCCTCTCAGTAACACTATACATATGTCACGCTGCTCACTGGACTGGTTGGGTGATTGAACATCACAGTCATAAAAAACTCAGTCATTATACTTGTCTATAAACTGCTGGAAGCATTTGGGGAATGTCAGTCCCCTTTGACTTGTAGTAATGTGACAAATCCATTGAAATGTTTTTGTTTAAAGGTCATCCTGGAATGTACACGATAATCCCAGTACTCGAAGAATGCAAAAAACTGGAAACGTTTGAATCTTTTACAGCATTTCGGGACAGTTTTCTGGCATTGTGGCCGCATTAGAAAGTCCTGCGTCAAATTCCGACTCGTGCAGTAAATTCAGGTAGTTCTTATGTCTGACACTTCTACATTCTGGCACTATGGCAGCAGCAAACTTATTAAGAAATAGCACCATATCAATGATAAGAGAAGTGAAGGTAAATAAGATCTCATCCATGTTGGAGTAAATTGTGTTGCAGACAAAATCCTATGAGGCAACTCTACAACAGAATCAGATATACAGATTCTCGGCGGGTTTCTAGCCTGCTCGTTCGACAACTGCGGAACTGCCCGTTCAGCATTGCGGTCATCGGAAGCCCACATCTCAGCGGGGCGGGCTTTCGATGATCGCAAGTAAGATCTGCCTGTCCAAGATGGGCAGATCGTACGAGCTTTTAATAAGCTTACGACCATCGCAAGACAAAAGTCTTGCGATGGTCGTAAGGTGTATGGGCACCTTAAGAATTGGACAGTTTTTATCATACATTCACATCTAGTTTATATGCTAGATCCCACCTGGAATGCTCTTACTGAAATTCTTACAGTAGACATTTCGCTATTCAGTAATGATTATATAGCAACAATAAATCATTAACAAAATGCAAACCTCACAAATTATTGAGTAGCAGCCTGGAACAATTAATGCTGTTTGAATTCCAATGATAGAATTTCACAGTTCCACCCGGTCATTAATAATTTTCTCTGATTACATAATAAAGGATTGCTCCAGCCATACGGGTGAAGTACGTATCGTACTATTTTATCACTCCAAAAAATGTGTTCTATGTCTTCCTTTGCTTTTACTTCTGAATGGAGCCCAGGGAAGGGCATATCATTCTGTATGTAGTGTTCATGTTTACCTCTTTGCATGTCTGGATTTATTTACCATGATGGCACTCTTGGCCCAACTCTACAGCAGCAGAATTAGAGGATGCAGAATCAAGCTGCCAAAATGACAAACTATAATAATTATTTTCCTTACATTGTTTCCATTATCAGGCTACCTCTCGGCATATTTTGCTTAATTCAACGAGAGAACTGTAGAAGTAAGTCTTTGCAGGAGATGAGAACACTCAATATAGATAAAGATTCAAGAATAATACGTTATGAAGCATATCTACACTGTTTTCAGTTTTTTATCTACATAACTTTTGAATCCTTTCAGTATTATTCCAGAGAAAGCCATACAGGTAAAATATTTTAGAGTGATACCTTTCCAGCCAGGCATGGAACAGCAGAAGGAGGCGTCTGTGCAGGACCTACATGACTGGGTCTGGAGAGCCATGGGGTGGCAATAGTTCTTATCTAAACAGAAAAGGAAAGTGAGGTGGGACACTCACCTGATTGATTGAAGGTGGAGGGAGTATGAGGAACAGCTGTAGGAGGGTCCGAAGGGAGAGATGGTTCCAACTTCAGATATAGTTAGCAGCGTTGGAGCTGTGCTCTCACCCTTCTGCCCTCTTGGAATTTTGGAATACCGTAGTACCTATTACAGTATGTGTTTAATTTTCTTCTAAAATTAGCATTAGATTGGGGAGCCGTTTCAAGTATGGTATCCCTGTGGTATCGGGTCATGTGAAGATTTATTTGGTATCTGCATGTGATGGCAATGTCCTGAAATTCGGTTAATGTGACTGGGCCTATTGTGCAGAGACTAGTTGGTTCGTTGTAAGATGACTTTGAAAGACCTTAATCCCAGTTACGGTTATTTTGTTTTGTTTATTGTTTGTACTTATGTTTTATGAGAATGTTATCTGGCTTTGTATCCAATAAATGGCTGCTGTGACCACATAGAGTAATGGTGTAGCGTCAGTTAAATAAAAGAGTTAGAGTTGGGAGGTGGATTTTGGTTGGCTTAGGTGACCCCAGGACATATGCAATACCCTTGTCAAGTTTTTAGATAATGTCAGAAGATCTTTCTTAGGGTTTGAGTACACAGGCATTTGTTGGCCTCTTAAAATGATACTAAAGTCAGGAGTTAAATCTTAGAAATGCATTTAAGTACTCCAACTATTAACAAAAATGTGTCTTATTTGTGTATCACTCGGCTGTAGATCCTCAAATCATCTCTGACTTCATGCTGACGCTTTCCTTCCTTCTGGAGGGTGGCTACTTTTGTTCCCCAACTTTAAGTCCCTGTGTGTTGTAAAGTAGACGCCACTCCAAGCTCGCTCCTATGATGGACTACAATCTCAATACAAATTAGTAAACTAAACTTGAGATTGTAGTCCATCATGGGAGTGAGCTTGGAGCGGTGGCTGCTTCATAACACACACAGGGACCATGGGGAATAAAAGTAGCCCCCCTCCAGAAGGAAGGACAGTGTCAGCACAAAATCAGAGTTGATTTGAGAATCTACAGCCGAGTGATACACAAATAAAATACATTTTTGTTTATATTTAGGGTACCTGAATCCATATTTAAGATTTAACTCCTGAGTTTAGTGTCACTTTAACCGCTTTTCTTTCCCATACAAGTCAATATGAATGCAAAAGCACCACAAAGCAACTGAGAGCAGCTCAGAGTGTCTCAGAAGCAGCTCAGAAGCTGCTAAAAACAGCTGAAATGCAACTACATGAGCCATTCAAAGGCAAACCAAAGCAATTCATGGGCAAGTCAAAGTAACAAGCTGCATTTTATTACAGTGCAGCACATGGGGCACCATGTATTGTGCTGTGCTGTGTTGCAATGCACATGCATTTTGGAGATGAAATGAATGGTATTGTAGCACACAAACACATTTTGGTAATGCTTGTGTTATTGCATTGCAGTGGTGTGACTGGGCCTATAAAAGAATACTTTATTTGAGTTACTTCTGACTAATGCGCCTCTACCTGTTATAGTGATATAACTAATACACACCTCTGGCATTCACCTAGTCTTACTTACTTTGCTTCAAATGTGGGGTGTGTCTTTCAGGGCATTTTTATGTACTGATCGATACTGCATTTTGAATGGGTTAATCTACAAAAAATACACTTGTGCTACTCTTATCAATGCAGCACGCTGCCCCCCAAAGGGCAGAGCAATCAGTGTTTACACTGAACCCCTGAGAGCCCCCTCTAGTCGCTAGTCTACAAATCTCTCTATTTTACCCATTGGGGCTGGATCCTGTAGGCCCTTAAGGGGTTAAAAATGACAGGGGATTGGCTTCCCAATCATGTGATTGCTATGATTGTCTGTCACATTGGTCACGTGATAGGGAGGCTATTCTACCGGCTCCCGATAGTAAACAGTAACCAGAAATATCATTGGGCAGAAGTGGTGAAAACAAATGGAAGCTGTTTGGAAGTGGTTAAAAGAATAACGAAAATATGAAAGAACAAGTATGTACAAAAGATAAATATATTCCTCAATAGCCAAAAATATATATACATCCACTTTGTGTGCACCAAATGCCTTTGCAAAACCTAGTAAAAGTAATGGTGACATTGTCATTGCTGTCAGGCATAGCCTGTGTGTGGAGCGACATAGCCCGTGTGTGGAGGGCCATTACAGGAGGGGGCAGATACAAGACCAGTCACCCTTCCCTAGGAAGAGAGAGCAGTAATAACTAGTCTTGATAGCAGGAAGCTCCTGTGCAAAGGAAAAGTTTCACGCTGGCTTACTGCACAGATCTGGAATTAACAAAGCACAGCAAGATTCAAGTAGAAAAACGCATGACTCTTGTATTTAGGCAATATTTGCTAATCGCGGAGTTCAGCTTTAAGAAAAATACTGCAATAAAAGTTCAGGATGTGCACTCACTGAAATAACAGAACACGTTTCCTTTTCAACCAACATGGCTGTTCCAAATATCTCTTTTATTAGTAAATTAGAAAGGCCGTACTTACATTAGTTATTAAGCAGCAACTTACAAAATTGTGTTTGTACGTCGAGGAATACTGTAAACTTTATTTTAACAAGATACTCAAAAACAGAATGCTTTCAATGCTACTATGGTTTGCCCAGCAATGTAAGCATTGTATAACAGAAGAGCGATATAAACTGCTTCAGCGACTTTGGGGAATTTGGTTGTAAACCCAGAGCCATAAAGTACGACTGCGAAATACATTCTGAGCCCAATTTCTATGTTGTTCAACAGATGGTGCTGCTACCGTTGTGCTGTTTTTGGATTATCGTCTTTTTTTATTTATTGGTATTCTGTTTCAGGATTGAGGTGCCAAAAGCTGTTAAGCAGAAGAATGAGTTCATTGGCTTAGTTATCTTGCATCAGCTGCAAAGCGTATCTAAATAAGATGGTCAGTCATATCCAATATCGGAGTCTACTACTCAGCGTGTCTCTTCTATTGTCCTGCCACCGTCACAGGGCTCAGCAAAGCGCTGCTTACATCTAAACCAGCCAAACAGCATCTTAGTAGAAAAATCCTTTCTGATAAACCTGCAACTCTCAGACACATGAAGAATAATTAATGCCCATCTACGGTTAAGCAAGTAAAGTACCAGTGAATGCATGGGTTAGCTGCTTGTTTTGTCCAGGGGACTGGAGTAAAGCAGATTTACTTACCTGATCCCCGCTCCCAAAAGCTCCCTTGGGGCTTCTAGACTGGTCCCTGCAGACTCTGAGCTCTGGCAGTTTAAGGACAGCTGAAATGAACATGTCTAACTCTAATGCAAGTTCCATAGACTTGCATTAGACGGGAGGACACTGAGGGATATTCCCCCAGCCGGAGCAGTGGGGGAGAAGAGAAAAACACTGACCGACAGGAGAGCAGGGATCAGCTATGTAAATCTGCTTTACTCCTGTTCATAGACAAAAATGAGCATGTAACCCTTGCCAGAGCCGTCCCTATAATGAGGCAGCCAGAAGCAGTTGCCTCAGGTGGCATGTAATTGGGTCACGTGGGGGGGGCGGCAGGTGTGACTGACTTTTCTCCCAGCTCCTGGCAACCAATGATGTCAGTGAGCTAGGCGAGATGCCGGACAGAGGTACCGTGCAACCCCACCTAACACTGCACTGCCAACATGCCCACCAGCACATCCCTGCTTCCGGCAGCGAAAAGTGTGGGGACACTCCGGAGCCTTGCCGTGCAGGGTAGCCCCACAACAAGGGTACTCTTTTTGTTTGCCCAAAAATGGGCTTTAAAAAAAATGCTAAAAAAAACAAACAAAACACTCCTCTTCTGAGTGCTAAAGTAGAATTTTGTTCTAAAAAATTAATTTGCGGACCTTCATTTGATTTTCTAATAGCTAATGGGGGCAAATGGATGATTGCTTTCGGCTATAGTGATGAGAATTATTGAGTGAGCAGGAAACATTTTCTCGAACAAACAAAATTCGAACAGTAAATGTGATTTTTGTCTAAGAAACTCCAGAATCCAATGCTAAAACCAAACAAACATTTATAACGGAATTCTCTGATGTCATTAGCAAATGTTCTGACCAGATTTTTCATATAAATGTTCATATGAAAATGTACCACTGTATGGTCAGCTATATTGTACAGATTGTCAGAGTGTTATTAATCAGCATGATGAAGGGCTTGGTACAAATACATGTTTTAGGCTAGGTTTGCATATCAGCGATCCCGGACACGCTTCCCAGGACCTTGCGAACGTGCACCATTGCACACAGTGGTTGCTGCGCGGCCTCATTGATTTTAATGGGTTTACCTCCGAGCGGCAATCCCTGAAAAAAGGTACATGTACCTTTTTTTCTGGCACGCACCACGTGGTATTTTTAACCACGATCATGCGCAATTGCACAGGCCTGGCGAGACTGGGGTGCCATTAGAAAATAATGACAGCGCCAGTACAATCACCGGTGGTGTGAACGATTGTAGGGTGGTCACTGATCGTCCCGGTGTGAACCTGGTCTTAAGGTAGCAAGCACTGGGAAGGAAATTAGCGGCTCCCATTGTAAAGCAAACAAGCGTTGATATGTTGTTCTTTTTTATTTGTTCAACTTGTTATTTTGAAGCATTATCCTGCATTTCCATGAGTCTGGGGTTATATAATGCTGAATAAAATATTGTAAGATTCTTATAAAGCTCCTGCAGTGTTTTCTTCCGTAGTGTGCTGCAGATCATACTGTCTAAGCTCTTTTAGAAATGAACAAGCCTGTTAAAGCGGGCCTTTCATGAAAATGGATGGTCTGCAGTGTCCTCTGCAGTGTCCTGTCAATGCCAAGTTCTTTGATACATTACATTTAAGTTTTGTATTGTAACTTAAAAAATCTTAAATAAAAATTAATTGAAACAGAAAATGGAAGGTCTGCTTTACTCAAGATCCCTATCCCAAACAAATACAAATGGCTTAAAAAACGGCATTTTGAAATAAGGTTTGCACAAAAGAAACAAAAACTTACCTTGGCCCAACTTCCGAGAGGCATGATTGACATTGTCGTGCATCACTGTGGGCATCATGCCATGGCAGAAATAATAAGAAATGCCATGTGCTGGATATATAAGGGGTAGCATAATTCATTTTGGGGTAGAAATGCAGCCTAATGCCCACCATCATGCCATTTCTGACTAAAACTTTTATATGACCATGTGTGGCCTGCTGGCCCAAGCAACCCTGGAAACAATCAATACAGCAATATCAGTTTACCATCTATTTATCTAATCTAGTGGGCAACAGTACCCCCAACTATCTTCTAATGTCCAACATCATGCCAGTTCTGACTGAAGCTTTAGTATCACCATATGTGGCCTGACAACCAGCCCAAGGGGAATTATTCCCAATGTCATCCCTGCTCCTGATTGGTCAGCCTCCTTTTTGACAACAGCAGGCCCCTTCAAATAGGAAAACACAAAGAGGTAGTTACTAACTACTGACATACATAATAACGGTTTTTATTATTATACAGGATTTATATAGCGCCAACAGTTTACACACAGCACTTTACAATATAAGGAAGACATTACTATTCAAGACAAGATGGTATGGAGGGTAGGTACGTGGGGGGGAGGAAGGACAGGCTGCACACATTTTACAAGTGATCGCGGCGATCACTTGTAAACGAACAAGCGGCTTCCCCATACTACATTTAGTCCTGCCTTCCCAAAGCAGGACTAAATGTAGAAAGCGCAACTTACTGCCCGGGGCCCGGAACTGTATGTTCCGGGCATCGGGGGATTCCACCCCGCTGCCGCCCCTCTGCTCCCTGCTGCCCCGAGGCCGGGCCTCGGTGGCCTTGTGTGGAATCCGGGCCTGCCAGTGAGGGCTTACAATCGAAACAGTTTATGGATGCTTTACCATCACACCTATCACCCAGGATTCCATACCGGCACCCGTGCTGCTCTTGCCTGTGCCCCCCTGTTGCACTCCAGGGGTCCACAGATGGAACCGCAAGGGAGGTCCTCCTTATCACTTCGGGCCCGCACCACGGTACGTGACAGAAGCACAAACCGTGGGCCCGAAAGGAGACCTCCATGGAGGAGATTTGCCAAGAGTTATCCTACCTCGGTCAGGCGGTGAAGGTTCTTCAGGAGGGATATTTTCAATTAGAGGGAAGACTGGAAGCCCTGACACAGACCACCTCGGTGGTCGCAGCTCCGCCTCCTCCGCCGCCTCAGGTGGACCCTCCACCACCTGTGGAAGCGGCTGTCTGACCTACACCTGAACCCCGGGTACCAGCACCCGAGAAATTCACGGGTGACCGCAGCAAGTTCCGTGTGTTTCGGCATGCTTGCCAATTATACTTCATGCTGCAGCCACGCACCTTTGTATCCGAACAGACCAAGGTGGGATTTATCATCTCCCTATTGGCTAATGAACCCCAGGCCTGGGCCCATCGTCTCTTGGAACGGAACGATCGGCTTCTGGAATTCTCGGCGGGGTTTTTTGACGCTATGGCTCTGCTCTATGATGATCCCCATCGGGCCTCTACTGCAGAGACCACTCTGTTCTCCTTGCGCCAGGGCGGCCGGGCCGTTGAAGACTATGTGGCGGAGTTCAAGAGATGGAGCTCCGACACAGAGTGGAACGATGCGGCCCTCCGTTGTCAATTTAGGTTGGGATTGTCAGACTCCCTTAAGGATGAACTGGCTCGTGTGGGAATACCGGATTCCCTCGATGAGCTCATACACCTGGCCACTCAGATTGACCGACGTCTAAGGGAGCGAAGGCTAGAACGCTCTGGCTACTCCCGACCAACCTGGATGTTGCCCCGAGGCCCGAATTTCGTGCCAGCTGGAAACTCGGTGTTCCGACCCGGTCCTTCCACTTCAGCTCTGGAACCGGCTGAACCTATGCAGCTCGGTTTAATAAGGGCACCATTAACTCCGGTAGAGAGGGAACGACGCCGTCATCTGGATCTTTGCCTCTACTGTGGGGGTACCGGGCATTACGTACGTAATTGCCCCATCAAGAACCGTAAGTTCTTGATGGGGTCAAGGTAAGACGCACTTGGTTTCTGAGGTCAGTACCGGCCATCTTCCTTCTCATCTCGTTGTTCCTATCTCTTTACAGCTACCAGAGAAGGTCCTCCAGATCGCGGCCATCCTTGATTCCGGTGCCTGTAGTTGCTTTATGGACCGCCAATTTGCACTTCTGCATAACATTCCTCTACAGACCAAACATCAGGAACTCCTCATCTTTCTGGCAGATGGTACTGCCCTCAAAACCGGACCGGTCACCCAGGAGACCATTCCAATCTCCACTCAAGTCACGCCCGAGCACCATGAGTTACTCCGTTTGGATATTATATCCTCCCCCCTATCCCCTGTCATACTGGGAATGCCATGGCTCCAGGTCCATAACCCAGTAATTGATTGGAGCACTGGAACAATTTCCTTCCGATCTCCCTATTGCCTGCAGAACTGCTCACGACCTGTTATTTCTCCAAACCTGGCCCTCTGTCAAACCAACCGGGACCTTGAATTAAGACAAGGGATCCCCTCTGTTTTCCACGAATTCCTTGACGTTTTTGACAAACGGAATGCGGATACCTTACCTCCGCATCGGGCCTATGATTGTCCCATCGATTTATTACCTGGAGCTGCCATTCCTTTTGGGCGCATCTACCCACTATCTGAACCAGAACTGGCAATGCTCAAAGGGTATATTGAGGACAACGTGAGCAAGGGCTTTATCCGCCCATCTACGTCACTGGCCGGGGCCGGTATTTTCTTTGTGGAAAAGAAGGACCACACTCTCCGGCCTTGCGTGGACTACCGGGAACTTAATCTCATCACTATTAAAAATCGCTACCCTCTTCCCCTGATTCCAGAATTGTTTCAGCGCCTCCGTTCTGCAACTATCTTTACCAAGTTGGATCTGCGAGGCGCATATAATCTTGTCCATATCCGGGAGGGGGATGAGTGGAAGACAGCCTTTCGTACCCGGTTTGGGCATTGCGAATACTTGGTAATGCCCTTTGGCCTATGTAATGCCCCAGCTACCTTCCAGCACCTGGTGAACGATGTCTTCCGGGAATTCATTGACCTCTTTGTCATCGTCTATCTTGATGATATCCTCATCTTCTTGGCCTCTCTAACACTGCACCGGACGCATGTAAAGCAGGTACTTGGCCAACTTCGGCTGCATGGCCTATACGCTAAAGCCGAAAAATGTGAGTTTGAGCAGTCATCCATCCAATTCCTCGGACTGGTCATCTCAGCTACCGGCATTTCCATGGACCCACAGAAGGTGTCCGCTATCCTGGAATGGCCTTCTCCTACGGGCAAGAAGGGGGTGCAGCGTTTTGTGGGCTTCGCCAATTTTTATAGACGATTCATTCAGGATTTCTCCAAGATCATCACTCCCATCACACAGCTTACTAAGAAGGTGACCCACTTCCAGTGGCCTGCAGACGCTCAAACTGCCTTCGACCAGCTGAAACTCCGCTTCACATCTGCCCCCATCCTGAAACACCCAGACCCCGCACTGCCATATGTGTTGGAAGTCGATGCTTCCGAGGTGGCGGTAGGGGCTGTGTTATCTCAACGCCAGGGCTTGAAAACACTTCTGCACCCCGTGGCATTCTTTTCAAGAAGACTGAGCACCGCAGAGAGGAACTATGATGTCGGCGACCGAGAACTTCTGGCCATTAAGTTGGCCCTAGAGGAATGGCGATACCTCCTAGAAGGAGCAACTCATCCAGTCTTGATCTACACTGATCATAAGAACTTAGAATATCTAAGATCTGCCAGACGTTTAAGACCTCGGCAGGCCCGATGTGCACTCTTCTTCTCCCGGTTTCGCTTCCACATAACTTACCGCCCTGGATCACGCAACGGAAAACCTGATGCCCTGTCCCGCATGTACTCGATGACGGATGCCCCTACGCAGCCTGACACTATTCTCCAGACCAACCAATTTCTGCTCCTGCAGGCCGACCTGCTCTCTCGCATCCGACAGGCATCTCGGGACACTCCACCTTCAGGCGCCTGGAACCTGTGCCAACTAGATGACCTGTACCTCCGGGACGGAAGGGTCTTCGTTCCTGAATCAGTCCGATCTGCTGTCATCGGACAATGTCACGGTACCCCCTTGGCAGGACACTTCGGTGGCCGTAAAACAGCAGACCTAGTACAGCGCTCATTTTGGTGGCCTACCCTGAACTCGGATTGTCGGAAATATATTGCGGCTTGTACCAGGTGCATCCGCAGTAAGGGCCGTTCCACCCGTGCCTGGGGCCTCCTTCGGCCACTTCCGATTCCAGTCCGCCCCTGGACCGCTATTTCAATGGATTTCATTGTGGAACTGCCACCATCAGAGGACTGCACGGCAATCTTTGTTGTTGTGGATCGTCTCTCAAAGATGGCCCACTTCATCCCGATGCGGAGGGTGCCCACGGCAGAAACCCTGGCCCGCACCTTTATCAAGGAGGTGGTACGCCTTCACGGAGTTCCCACCGATGTGGTGTCCGACAGAGTAGTGCAGTTCACCTCCAGGTTCTGGAGAGCATTATGCGAAGCATTGAACATACGTCTGAGTTTTTCATCTGCGTACCATCCTCAGACTAACGGTCAGACTGAACGGACGAACCAGACCCTGGAGCAGTATCTGCGATGTTCCTTCACACTAATTCTGTTCTCCTGCAGCAAACGATTGCCAAGGCTCAGGTAGGAGGCCCGGCGGGGCACGCCCACCTGTGACGCGACGGCCCGGCGGGACACGCCCCTGTGCGTCCGGACGCCACCCAGTGATGTCACCAGGGCTCTAAAAGGAGACTCAGCACTCCCAGTCATTGCTGAGTGCTCTTCAGCCTGTGTGCTTCTGGTGTATTCTGTTTCCTCCTGTGTCCTGTGTTGTATTGACCCTGGCTTGTACCTGACTATTCTCTGGATTCTGACTTGGCTTAATCTGATCTCTCTGGCTCCTGACCCTGGCTTGTCTCTGACCTCCTGCTGGATCCTGCTGGGGTTCTAGGAATCCTTCCTTGGCTGCTTGACCCTCCGGCTTATTCTACAGGGCGACCCCCTCTCAGCGGGCACCCAGGATGCCATACCGGCACCCGTGCTGCTCATGCCTGTGCCCCCCTGTTACACTCCAGGGGTCCACAGACAGAACCGCAAGGGAGGTCCTCCTTATCACTTCGGGCCCGCACCACGGTACGTGACACCTACCTATATGATCAAAAGTAAATGGACTGTTTGGGGGTAATGGATTTCAGGTGTTTGAAGAGTACTGTTAATGCTACAAAATACTAAGGCATTTTATAAAAATGTGCACTTCTAACCTTGTGGGAAGACTTTGGAGAAGGCCCATTTCAGTTCCAGCATGACTGTGCCACATTGAGCACTTTTAGGATGAATTAGACTGATTGTGAGCCAGGTCTTCTAGTCCAACATCAATACCTGACCTTAGAAATACTCTTTTGACTGAAAGGGCACAAATTCCCACAAAAACACTCTAAGCTTTTGTGGAAAACCTTCCCGGAAGAGTGGAGGCTAGCCACAGGGAAAGTGGTGAAGGGGGCAATTTCATATTGTTTTTAGAATGGGATGTCCAGCAAGCTCATATAAATGTGATGGTTAGGTGTCCACAACGTTTGGCCATATAGTGTATATTATCAACTGGTTGGCCACCAGCATTCTATGGTGCAGCAATTTTAATGAAATTGTCATCTCAGCAAAACAGGAAAAAGGAAAAAAGAATTATAATGGCACCAATGGCAAGAGCAAAAAAACCACAATATTCGGCAAGTCCCGGTTTCCTGCAAACCTGAAGTACAACAGATGAAGTAAAATGTATTTAAAGGAGAACTATGAGGTGAGTGATTTCCACTTATCCTCATAGTTCGAGCTGTCACAGGTTGGCTCTATCGATCGGGAAGTGAGCAGAAACATGCCGTCGATTCGCTTACTTCCCAATCGTCTCCCTGCAGTGAGCTGTGATTGTCAGTCACCGCTCCCCGCAGGGATTCCCCCCTCCCCTCTCCGGTCCTCCAGCGCTGAGTGGAGG
>NW_017306440.1:32762-94374 GCF_000935625.1 Nanorana parkeri | reverse complement strand
CTACCAGTGACGAGGCGGCCCGGCGGGGCACGCCTACCAGTGACGAGGCGGCCCGGCGGGGCACGCCCACCAGTGACGAGGAGGCCCGGCGGGGCACGCCCACCTGTGACGCGACGGCCCGGCGGGACACGCCCCTGTGCGTCCGGACGCCACCCAGTGATGTCACCAGGGCTCTAAAAGGAGACTCAGCACTCCCAGTCATTGCTGAGTGCTCTTCAGCCTGTGTGCTTCTGGTGTATTCTGTTTCCTCCTGTGTCCTGTGTTGTATTGACCCTGGCTTGTACCTGACTATTCTCTGGATTCTGACTTGGCTTAATCTGATCTCTCTGGCTCCTGACCCTGGCTTGTCTCTGACCTCCTGCTGGATCCTGCTGGGGTTCTAGGAATCCTTCCTTGGCTGCTAAACCTAGCTTACCTTGACCCTCCTGGTTATTCTACAGGGCTACCCCCGCTCAGCGGGCACCCAGGATTCCATACCGGCACCCGTGCTGCTCATGCCTGTGCCCCCCTGTTACACTCCAGGGGTCCACAGACAGAACCGCAAGGGAGGTCCTCCTTATCACTTCGGGCCCGCACCACGGTACGTGACACCTACCTATATGATCAAAAGTAAATGGACTGTTTGGGGGTAATGGATTTCAGGTGTTTGAAGAGTACTGTTAATGCTACAAAATACTAAGGCATTTTATAAAAATGTGCACTTCTAACCTTGTGGGAAGACTTTGGAGAAGGCCCATTTCAGTTCCAGCATGACTGTGCCACATTGAGCACTTTTAGGATGAATTAGACTGATTGTGAGCCAGGTCTTCTAGTCCAACATCAATACCTGACCTTAGAAATACTCTTTTGACTGAAAGGGCACAAATTCCCACAAAAACACTCTAAGCTTTTGTGGAAAACCTTCCCGGAAGAGTGGAGGCTAGCCACAGGGAAAGTGGTGAAGGGGGCAATTTCATATTGTTTTTAGAATGGGATGTCCAGCAAGCTCATATAAATGTGATGGTTAGGTGTCCACAACGTTTGGCCATATAGTGTATATTATCAACTGGTTGGCCACCAGCATTCTATGGTGCAGCAATTTTAATGAAATTGTCATCTCAGCAAAACAGGAAAAAGGAAAAAAGAATTATAATGGCACCAATGGCAAGAGCAAAAAAACCACAATATTCGGCAAGTCCCGGTTTCCTGCAAACCTGAAGTACAACAGATGAAGTAAAATGTATTTAAAGGAGAACTATGAGGTGAGTGATTTCCACTTATCCTCATAGTTCGAGCTGTCACAGGTTGGCTCTATCGATCGGGAAGTGAGCAGAAACATGCCGTCGATTCGCTTACTTCCCAATCGTCTCCCTGCAGTGAGCTGTGATTGTCAGTCACCGCTCCCCGCAGGGATTCCCCCCTCCCCTCTCCGGTCCTCCAGCGCTGAGTGGAGGAACGAACTTGGGGGGGGGGGGGGGGCACAGAGCCCACTGCCACTCACGCAGCTGGGTGAATCTCAACAGTATTGTTGGGATATGTCCCGGCTGCGGCGCCCTCAGTATATCACGTGCAATAGCCTGCTATATACTGAGCTTTGGGTCACAGGAGGAGGTTAGTATATGTCCTTCTGTGACCCTAAAGAGATGGGGTAAAACACTTACCCCATAGTTCTCTTTTAATTTAAAGTCCATAGCCTTCATTTACTGCATACGGTATATATTTTGTGTTACCAGTTTATCTTGATGATTGTATACCATTCTGTTTTATATTTTGCATATATTACCCCCGAAACACAATTTTTCTTCATCAGATAGTCCAACTGATCCATTCTTTTGGCACTCTGTTAACTGTTCTACTTTAAGTTTTTATCTAAGGTCCCTCAGCATTTGGAGGATACCAGTGGCCTAATGATCTACCTAAAGGCAGCTGCAACAAGTAACAACCTGAGTATCCTTTTTCTTTTTCCGTCCACCTTAAAGGAAAACAGTGAATTGGGTTAGAATTAGACTTAGAAATGACTTTGGATCTGACTAAGTGTAACCACACTTACATTACACTTACATTACAAATGTAAATTATATGAACTGTATAAGCAAAACATTACTTTTGGATAGGGTATAAAAAGATGAGAATTCCTTTCAAATTTTTATTGCTGGCTAGATCACCTCTAGATAAATCCACTTTACCCATTTGTACTAAAAGCGAAAGAAAGTCTGAGATTTTAAAGTTGTCACCAGAACAAGAGGTAATGGTAAATCTTCCAAAAGGGACACCTGTTTAGGTGACAACTGTCAAAGAGGAAAATTTATTTCACTTTCTAGAGATTTCGTTTAACATCCTGTTGTGACTCTGGTACATGATATAAACGAAAATCTCACCAGCTGGACACCGACAGCAAAAATTATCTACTATATCCAAAACTGGAATATCTATATGAGCACTTTAAAACATTAAATATAAATTATTTGCTCAGATCCAAAGTCATTTCTAGGTCATAATTCTAACACATTACACTGTTTTCCTTAAAGGTGGATGGAAAAAGAAAGAGGATACTCGGGTTGTTAATGCTTCCTTTTGGAGCTGCTTACTATTGACCTGTTTCCTACACATCGACATACAAGATCCCTCATAGCAAGTACAGCCCTTATGCCCTGGCCAATGATGGTTCTAAATACATGAATAGGGAGAAGACAAAGCTGCCATCGCTGTTTAACGAGCAGCTCTACTTACTGCTTTCATTACAGGTAAAATTAAACTCTTCTCCATGACTTAATGACATTGCTTCCATGACTGATTCCTTTTTAATAAGCTGAAAATTAAAAACAGGAAAATAAATCAGTCCATACATCCTCATTCTAACCTTTATTATTCAATGTGGCAGCGGGAATGTCTACAGGCATAGCAGGGATGAGGCAGCATGCAGGGAATGTATCATGTCATGTAGAGCAATTGATACATCCACTTTACAAAATAAATGTGGAGCTGCCCTCACTTCAGGGATATGTTATACAAGCTGCTCCTTATTTCATCTGACAGCTTTCCCACCCCCCGCCACTACCTTCAGCTTCCCTGGTGAGAAATAGAAAATAATTTGTCAAGTCAGAACCCTGCTGGGCCGCTTTAAAGTGGACCTGAATTAAAAAAAGAACATTTGCTATGTTATAGGGAACATTTATAAATGTTTAGTGTGCCTAAGCAGTAACATTTTGTCTGGAATTCCTCCTGAAAATTAGCATAGCACTTTCTGGGATGTGAGTGGCCTGGGCACTCCTGGGCATACAGCCTCATAGCTGTATATCTGCAGTGTAAGATCTCAGGCACTGACTGCTAGTCTCAGAAATTTTGGAGCGAGATTTGATGATGACTCTTACTGTTTCACCTGCTAGAGACTCTGACATGAGAAAACCAAGCCATGCCTCTATCAAGATGGCCACCGCCATGCAGAGTGCAAAACATGGCAAGACAGTAATGGAGAAAGATCAACTGCAGGGAGAGCGCAAGCAAAATTGGTGACTTGTCCATTGACCTCTGGGTTCCTTTTTTGGACACCGCTCTCAGTTTCTCTTGAAGGTCCAACCCAGATAAATATTTTGCTTTTAGTGCAAGGCTTCATGATTTATTAAAACCTATGTACTTCGTTTTCAGATATTTTGCCTGTCCCTGAGGTGCTATAATGTATTGCGGAATGCTGGTAGGGGAGGCCAGAGATGAAAGTTGTAGAAATTAGAAGAAACCTGAAAGTTTGCACTCAAACAGTGGAGGGGACTCTTACACTGGGGGAAATGTATCCTGAAGCTACATTAAGGCATTATGCACATTTCATAGGTTTAGGTGCCATCTTTTCAGCCATTTAGAATTTCTCAAATTCTCTTAAAGTGGACCTTGCACCAACAGGGTCCATTGATTATGTTAGGCCCCTGCATTAGAAATCACTGCATGATAGCTGTGAAAAAACTACATCCATAGTGTGGGGTGGGGTGGGGATCAGGAAACATACTTACCTTATAGCCAGCTACTACATTGAGAAGTTGACATCATCATCTGGTTAGCAAATATCTTAGAAAGGCTTCATATCCTAATTCTTGTGAGAAGACGCTCCTGCACAATAGAGAAGCATCATCTTGTGAAATTTGGGATCCTCACATCAAGATCCTTCCAGCCAGATACTGGAAACTATGAGTTTTCCAAATCTCATGAGAAGATGCTTCAGCACAGTGGAGGAGCATCATTTTGTCCTCATGTTAAGATCCTTCCAACGAGAGCCTAGGAACTATGAATACCGGTATGCTAAATATTGTGATAAGATGCTCCATCATAGTAGAGGAGTATCATCATGTGAGATCAGGGATCTTCATGTCAAGATCCTTCCAGCCAAAACCTGGAAACTGTGAGTATCCCAAATCTCATGAGAAAATGTTCCAGCACAGTAGAGGATAATCATCTTGTCCTCATGTCAAGATCTTTCCAACAAGAGTCTAGGAACTATCAGTATCCCAAATCTAATGAGACGGTGCTCCAGCACAGTGGACGAGCATCATCTTGTCTTCATCTAAAGATCCTTCCAATGAGATCTAAGAACAATGAGTATCCAAACCACATGACAAGATCCAGCACAGTACAGAAGTGTCTTCTCCTGAAATTTGGGATGCTCAGTGTTCCAAGCATCTCGCAGGAAGGATTCCTTGCTTGGGGACCATGGGCAGAAGCCGGCTAAAAATTAACAATATCTGCCAACTTTTTTCACCACTGGTGTGGGTTTGTTTTACAGCTATCATGCAGGAATTTGAGATGCGGGGGAAGGCCTGATGTAATAAGCAGTCATTGCATTTTAGTGCAAGGTATGCTTCAATATTATCAGCCTACTGCTAGCTGATCTGAAGAACCCAAACAGAGCTAAATGCTATGACCTTTTCCATTCCTTGCCTTTCCACATCCTTGTAGTCCCACAGACCGTCAGTTGATACTGGTGTTACTTAGTGGCTTTAGTATTACAGCAAGACCTCCATGATCCAAGATAGCCAAACCCATAAGTCTCAAACCTGCCTCAATAATAAGCACTGACCCTTGGTGCACAGTATCCTACTACTGCATCAATCTGACATTTTAAATACACTTTTTTTATGTTTTTATTAGATACAGTATCGGCTTTACCCTTGCCTGAAAATTAAGGGATAAAATCATAGATGTTTAGTTGAGCGGGCCTCTTAAAAACCATGGTCATCTCAGTTGAAGTTTTATTTAGGTTGTTTATTTGAATGAAAATGTCAGATATAGCCCACAAATTTCGAAGGAATTGGACTCCCTCTTCTTCAGTGCTTGAGCAACAATATGTAATATAATCAGGAAGAGCTGTACTTTGTAGGCTAAGGCTCCATTCACACTAGAGCAGCTGTGCACACAAATTTGTCTGTACGAATACTCTAAACAGAAAAAACAATGCACATTAATGTGCATTGTCTAGACTTTTGCCCCGAAATCGCACTGCCCCCAAAATAGTGCAAGCACGATAATACAGCAGATTCCACAAGTTTGCGTCCATGTAATAGCAGCAATCGAGCTGAATCCGTGTGGAATAAAATTTGTAGTGGTTTCGTCCCTCATGATCTTCTGCACGGAAATCCGTGCTGGAAACGCAAACGCTATATATGAATGGAGCCTAAATTAGGGTTGAATCAGGGCTGAGTGTCAGTGTATTCCATTTGCAGTGAGGACTGGATATGTTAAAGGACAGATAAAGGGAGTAAGTGTATTCCTTCCCTGGAAAATCAGCTTGCTTACTAGATCTACAATTTTAAAGTAGTCTTACAGGTAAAAATATGGTCTGGGAAAATCTAACTGAACCTCTTTAAGTAGGTCTTAAATGCATATCTGTGCTGAAGAAGATAGGAATCTGAGCATCATATAGTAGGTCATCTTAGCTGATGTGGCCCATGCTAAGACATTGGCCATGGGGTATCTGGTGAAGGTTCCTGGGGAATTGATGTCCACACATAAATGATGAGTAAAGGTCTTTGCTTTAACCTTGATACTCTCCATCAACAGAAACCTCCTGGCCAGCTGATCACATAACAGGCCACTGATGGGAGATAAAATTTCAATTTCTTAAAAAAACATTTAATTTGGTGTACTTCCATAATATTCTGCTTGTAAAGCCTAATAGGCTTTCTGCTAAGGGAGCTTTTTTATACTAATTTCACTCTGAATAGAAGAACATCAATTTACAGGCTCTTACCAGCACAATAGTAAAATGCAGATGTTACGGAGAACTGACTTCAAGCGGAAAATCTGAAATAGTCATATATAATATTTTGGTTTACCTAAACTAAAAAATGATACATCTTTAGCACTGAACATAATAAAGAAAGAAAGCTATCATACAGCCCCATCATAAAGAGATTTTCCAATAGGTTGCAAAGTCTCTGTAAGTTCTATCAAGCTCTTCTGACATGAAAAGTACTCATTGTTGCTCGCTGGGGTCATTCTAAATGGTCCCTTCCTCTTGTGAGTGTTGCTGTGGGCCATGGAATCTGGGGCAGGATCAGACTATTTATATCAAGACTTATTCTCATCGATAATAAGAAAATCCCAGGGTGATGGGTGATGGGTGTGCAGGTGTGTACTGCTGGAAGTGTTATAGTTTGTTCTAACCTCTTGTCATTGTCACTTTCGCTTGTTAGCTTTGTCTACATGTGAATATAGAGACAAATATAAGAAAATACAAAAAAGTAATAATATACTAAATACTATCAGAATATCACTTAAAGCTGAACTCCAAGCAAATAGCCAGCTACACAGATGAAATACATATACTGTATGACTGCTTTATTTGTCCTGCTCTGCAGGGAAGAGGACCTGATCTTTCTCTGCTGCAGTTTCGCTTGCATATGCAGGTCTCTTCTTTACCCCTACCCTGTGAATTGACAGTGAAAGATGAAGCAGCGCACTGATGAGCTCTTCTCTCTGTGACTCTGCTCTATCCTCCTATCAGCTTGCTACTTTCACTGCAACACACCTGATTTGCTGCTTGTGCTGCTTTGTTCTATCCCTCTCTGAGTTCTGCTGTACAGTATACTGCAAGAGGCTGATATTAAATCAAATTCAGAAACGACTTGCATTTAAAAAATATATATTTAATAATGTATTATTGACTACAGAGGTGCATTGAAGTGACACCTAAATTGGAGCTTTACCCCCTTTCACTAAAAATCACATCAGCATGCATCTCTGCATGCTGACTTAAAATCATCTTACATTCATTAGTTAAACAAACTTGTCGAACAAAGCAGTCACTGCTAGCTCCGCCCAATTGTTTTTTTTTGTTTTTTCTTATTAAAAAAATCTTCATTTATTTTTTAAATTTACTATTTATTTACATTTTACAAATATTTTTTCAACCTTTTTTTCTTTTCTTTAACTCTTTTCATTGATTTTCTATTCTGTTTGGTACCACGGAGGTATCGAGCAGAATAGCCGAGCCGAATGCCGCTCGACGGCATTCGGCTATTTACTCACTGCTGTTTGGCCCCTATAAGAAAAGGGGCGAATGGCAGCGAGTGAGCTGCTGGAGCTTCGGCTCAGCCGATTTAGATGTTGGATTGGCTGAGACGAAGTCCTTCTGTACTTCGCTGCAGAGCATGTTTGATTGACCGAAGGCAGCCGATGTACGGCTGAAATTAACCATACTGAGCCGTAATGAATAGCCGTACGTTACCTTCGGCAGCTTTGTGAATAACCCCCATAGTTTTCTTCTAGCATTCAGTGCAGTGCATTGGACCTTGCAATCCAGCATTCTAGATGAAAGTATATCTCCACCCAAAGTGAAAATGAAATTGCCCTAACCATACTTCTACCATTTTGTACTACATATTTATGTGAAGCGGCGTTCTCGGCACTGACGGTTATAAATCAAAATATCGATCAACTCTCAAAAACATTGAAGATGCTCTTCGTCCTGCAGTATCAAATATTCTGCCAAGATTTAATTCTTTATGTAAAAATAAACAAGCACATCCATCTCATTTTGCAAAGTTGCTTTCATCTTTAATAAATGTTAAAATTAAATGTATACCAAAGAATTGTTTAAAATTAAGTTTCTTTATGATTTACTATCAGTAAATCTTTGATTTGTATACCTGTTTTATATACCTATATACCCGGGGTCACGTTAAAATTTCCTCGTTCGAAAAGGGGTCACGAGTAGAAAAAGAGTAGAAAAGAAGGCCTGTCATAGAACACCATGCACTGAATCTCCCCCAGGCTTCTGTGCAATCCCTGATGTGGCTGGGCTTCTAAATATAGTGCCTGTAAAACTAATATCACCATAAGAACACAATCCGGTAAGAACAACGCAGTTTGTCCCTGCAATAAAAATAGTTTATTGCTGAACAAAAGTTATGAAAGCATTTTAGATTCATCTAAAGGGTTATTTTAGCCACTGAAATTGATTATTTTATATGATAACTCCAGAAAATATAATGCCTTGCAGTGGGGCTACCCCCTCATTGCAAAGGTTAACTGCTCATTTTGTTCTAGGAATGAAAATAATGAAGAAATACTCACCTGATCCTCGATCCCGCAGTGGGCTGCTGGACTGGTGCCCACAGCCACTTATCCCCTGGGCTGCGGCAGCTTAAGGACTGTTGCAGCTGCATTAGACACGAGGACGCCGAGGGACATTACACCACCAGAACGGAAGGGAAGAGAGGTGAACAGTCACCACCGCAGGACCGAGAATCAGGTACGTATATTTTCTTTATTCTTAAAACGAGCACTTAACTACCCCTGCACTGCAAGGGGTAACTTTAAATGTCCTTCTTTAAATCTTTTATTAAACTTTAAGTTTTTTATTGGTTTACATGCATATAAGGCATTGCTTTGTACATCCATAATGAAAAAGCAGATACAATGACACATAATACATCCATCAGACATCAAATAAACCGTATTGCCTGACATCTCTTTTACATTCCATCTAGTAGTAGATATACGCTTGTGCTTCTGGATCTATTGGTAGTATATGCAAAGTAAATCTATATTGAATCGTCGCTAGACGTATAAAACCATAACTTTATAGGAATAAAATAATACAAGGAAAATAAGGAAATTAAAAGAAAATAAACAAACAAACAAACCAGGACTAACTGTAACTGTTAATCTGAAACCGTAATCCAGGAGTATACAGTACTACTTGGCCCCATCCAGCATAATGATCTGTCACCTCTGGAATGGACATATAATCGGCTTTTCATGTTTTTACATAGTGAAGCCAATCCTTCCATTTAGAGTAAAACTGTGATTGTGCATTGAGTCTGAAAGCTATTAACCGCTCATGCTGGCAATTGAAGTGCACTCGTGCTATGGTTTCTTGCAGTGTAGGTGCGTATGGCATCTTCCACCTGGAGGCTATAAGCTGACGGGCCGTGAAGAGAAAGTGGAGGACCACTGTCCTAAGATTATTAGGGTTTATATCTACTCCTATACTCAATAAGGCCATTTGTGGGGAAGGGGAGACCAGAATGCCGGTAAACGAGGCCAGATAGCGGAAAATCACGCCCCAATAGCTTTTGATGCTCTTACAAGATCAGAATACGTGTATGATGTTGCACACAGAGCCACATTCTTTCCAGCAAAAGGGGGAGTGCGCCGGGTAGATCTTTGAAAGGCGATAGGGGGTAAAATACCACCTGAGCATGATTTTAAGGGAGATTTCCCAATGGGTCGCACACTTGGAACCCTCACGTTTGCCTTACAAGCCATGGACCAAGCCGCCTCTGAAAATTATTCTCCCAAATCCTCCTCCCACTTCAGCATTGAGGGTAATTTCACGAACCTTTTCTTCTCATGGAGAGTAGCATAGAAGGAGGAGATCTGACCCTTTATAGCCTTTGTAAACCGTAACAGCTGCCAAATCTCTGTAGGGATTCGTATCCTGCGGAATTGGTCCGAGGTGTGGAAGTGCTTAATTTGGGCTAATTTGTATTTATCCATAAAGGATAGCAAGTTTCCCGGTGTCGGTAAGGTATGGTGACCTCCCTGCGTCCATGAAGTTAGGTTAAGATGCGGAGTTAATAGTTTGTAAGCTTTCGGGGGGATATCTATTTGGGAGGTTAGTGAGCTGCTATTTATATTAATGATGGAGCACCACACTTTGAAAGTGGCATGCAAGGTGGGGTGAGCTAGTAACTGCAAGTTAGGTTTCATGGTTGCAGCCACCAGCCAGGCTAGTCGGTCTCCTCCAGGTACCAGAGCGCACTCCTGCCCATACCATA
Organism: Nanorana parkeri; assembly: GCF_000935625.1. Taxonomy (NCBI): domain Eukaryota; kingdom Metazoa; phylum Chordata; class Amphibia; order Anura; family Dicroglossidae; genus Nanorana; species Nanorana parkeri. The sequence continues at coordinate 84,127 of NW_017306440.1, read as the reverse complement.
ACTTGCTATAGTCTCTCCTCATCCATGTACGTAGGTGTGTGAGGACCGAGGCTCTATAGTCTTTCAGGTTGGGAAGCCCCCCCCCCCCCATCAGCTTATGTCTCCAAAGCACAGATTTGGCAACTCTACTTCTTTTCCCTAACCTAACCACCGATTGGAGACGGGCAAAAAAGTTATTAGCGATAGGGATGGGAAGGGTGCGGAAGTATTATATAATCTTTGGAAGAATGCTCATTTTAAATGCCGCCAATCTCCCCATCCAGGACAGTTCAAATTGCCTAAGTGCATTAAGCTCCTTCTGTACTTGCTTCAAGTGGGGCTCCTAATTATATTTACTTAGAGTAGCCGTCGTAGCAGTGAGGGCGATGCCAAGGTATGTAATGCAGTCTGACGCCCAGGTGAAGGGAAATTGTGCCTGAAGGGACTCCCTCTCCCTTTGTGCCATACTGACCGCGAGTAATTGTGACTTCCCCCCGTTAACCTTACATAGTTACATAGTTACATAGTATTTGAGGTTGAATAAAGACATAAGTCCATCAAGTCCAACCTGTTGTGTGTGTGTGTGTGTATAGGTCCATGAGTGTTCTTATTCTTAAGAGTACCTGTACCCTTGTGCATTTCGGTCTCTCAGGAAGTCGTCCAAAAGCCTCTTGAATGATTCCAGATTAATTGCGGAAATTACCGCTTGAGGCAGTGAGTTCCAGACCCTAACCGCGCGAACTGAGAAGAACCCCCTTCGCCCCTTGTGTTCAAATTTTTTTTCTACCAGTTTTAGGTGGTGTCCTCTAGTCTTTGTTACGGAATTAATCTCAAAGAGTTTGTTGCTAATGTTGCTATGACTATGGAACATTTTGTACATGAAAATCATGTCCCCCCTTAATCTCCTTACTTGTTATTTAAACATGTTTAAATTTAGTAGCCGTGTCTCATAGCTCAGGTTCTCCATCCCCTTGATGAGTTTGGTCGCCCTCCGCTGGACTTTCTCCAGTTCAAGGACATCCTTTCTGTGGACCGGTGCCCAAAACTGCACCGCATACTCCAGGTGGGGCCGAACCATTGATGTGTAAAGTGGCAAAATTATAGACCTATCCCTGCAAAACATTCCCTTCTTGATGCAGGACAAGATTCTACTAGCTTTGCTTACAGCAACCTGGCACTGTAATCTATTATTTAGTTTGTGGTCTACAAAGACCCCCAAATCTTTCTCCATTTCCGACTTCCCTAGCGGCATACCCATAATTGTATAACCCATTTGCCTATTATTCCTCCCAAAGTGCATAACTTTGCATTTATCGACATTAAACCTCATCTGCCACATAGTTGCCCACTCCCCTATTTTATCCAGGTCCTCCTGCAATGTTACACTATCTTGGTCTGTTTCTATTACCCTCCCAATTTTGGTATCGTCAGCAAACACTGAGATATCGCTGTGTACTCCGTCCCCGATGTCGTTAATAAACAGGTTGAAAAGCATGGGTCCCAGCACAGAACCCTGAGGCACACCGCTAATGACACTAGCCCAGTCTGAAAGGGCGCCATTTATTGATACTCTCTGTACCCGTTCCTTTAGCCAGTTCTCTATCCATGTACACACCCTTCCATCTATGCCCATAGCTCTCAGCTTGTATAGTAAGCGTTTATGAGGTACCGTATCAAAAGCCTTAGCGAAATCCAGATATACCACATCCACAGACCTCCCTCCATCCAGATCTCTACTTACCCCCTCGTAAAAAGTCAGTAGGTTAGTCTGACAGGAACGGTCCTTCCTAAACCCATGCTGGTTGTCATTTATTTTGTCATTTTCCCACACGAATTCTAGTTAGTGGTCCTTAATCATTCCCTCTAACAGTTTACAAACTACCGATGTAAGACTAACTGGTCAGTAATTCCCAGGTTGGCATCTTGCTCCCTTTTTAAATATTGGAACTACCGTAGCCCTCCGCCAGTCACTCGGAACTCTACCAGTCATTAGAGAGTCCTTAACAATGAGGAATAATGGTCTAGTTATAAACGATATAACCTTATAATAAGAAACCACTCCAAATGAAGAAAGCACTTCCATAGCAGCAGCTACTGAAGAGGTTGGTGATGTTAGGGTAAGTACAACGTCGTCTGCAAATAAACTCAATTTATGTTCAACATTGGCAATTGAGATACCTTGTATAGCAGGGTTCTGTCTAATGGCGACAGCTAGCAGCTCTATAAGTAAGGAAAAGATAATGGGTGACATTGGGCACCCCTGTCGCGTGCCGTTTGAGATCCCAAAAGTTTGTGATAGTATCCCTGATGAAAGCACCTGGGCGGATGGATTAGAGTAGACTGCTAGTATGGTGGATAATATAGAACCTCCCAGCCCAAATCTCTGTAGTGTAAGGGCCAGATGCTCCCAGTGGATCCTATCGAACGCCTTCTCCGCGTCCAACGCTAGGAGCAGAGAAGGCGTTTGAGAGTGTTCAGCATAACCGATCAGATCAATCATCCTACGAGTACCATCTGGTGCCTGCCGCCCCGCCACAAAAGCCCACCTGATCTGGATGGATAATGGAAGGTGTTAAGGACAGTAAGCGGTTGGCTATTAATTTCACTTAGATATGTGCGAATTAAGGAGAGATATGGGCCTAAAGTTTTGTGGGTGTGTAGTGTCCTTCCCAGGTTTTGGCAAGGCCACTATAACAGCTTTGAGCATCTCTGTGAGAAAGGAACCAGAGGAGATAGCATCATTGTATAAGGGGAGCATATGCAGGGACAGATCATTGACAAAGCACTTATAATATTAGCTAGAGAACCCGTCAGCTCCGGGGGATTTATGGGCAGGGAGGGAGTTAATCACTTTAGTAATTTCTGCTATGGTGATTGGAGCAGACAGGGAGTCTTGGTCAGATTGCGAAATCGATGGTAGGGGGATGGAGTCCAGGAACTTTGTAATGGAACTAGTGGACGGCTGTGTTTCAATTCGGGTCCCTGTTCAAATTATAAAGAGATTGATAGTAGAGAGCTATAGCGTCTGCTATGGCTTTAGGGTTCCGCAGAGGCAGTTTTGTAACAGGATGGTACAGTAAGGGTATCTTCCTATTGGTCTGTCTACTCTTTAATTTAGCCGCCAACAACTTGCTAGCCCTGTTGTTTTGGTGGTAATACAGGGTTTTTAGTTTGGACATCCTATATTCACTCAGTAGCAGAGATTTTAGATCCAAGCGCACTTGGAGTAGAGTCGTGTAGGTGGCCGGATCAAGCGTTCTTTTATGGGACTTTTCTAAATCTTTCAGCTGGGCCTGCAATGTTAGGTAGCGGTGTTGTTTTTCCAGTTTCACCCTAGCCCCTATCCGGATAAGAACTCCTCGGATGAAGGCCTTGTGTGCACACCACAGCGTAGAGGGACTAATATCAGCAGTTGTGTTTAATCAAAAGTATTCCCGCAAGTGCGTTAGGATTTCTGCTTGATGTGTTGGGTTGGAAAGAATAGACACATTGTTCCGCCACAGAGGTGAGGATTTAATCTGCGTTGATTGTTCAATAGTCAAGGTGATAGGGGCGTGGTCTGACCAGGATATGTTATGAATGGAGACTGCACTAATTTTTTGAAGCAGCCACTGGCCGACAGGAATAAGTCGATTCTGGAGTAGGATCTATGTGGGGCAGAGTAAAATGTATAGTCCCTCTTGCTGGGGTGCACACAACGCAAGATCCTCCTTGAGGAGCCATTTTGAAATAGATTTTCTACATGGTGCAGAAGATTTAGTGGAGTCAATCAAGCTATCTGGGGTCAAGTTAAAGTCCCCACACCAAAGCACTGAGCCTTTCTGAACTTTACGTAATTTAACCATAAGAGACTTCAAGAAGCCAATCTGCTTTGCATTAGGTACATATACATTAACCAGTGTATAACATATCGAGTTGAGTTCACATATCAAAACCACATACCAACCTAGGGTATCCACTAAAGAGTCCAATAGATTAAATGTCACTGTATCCTTTACCGCTATGAGCACTCCCCGCTTCTTGGTCGAGGGACTTGAAAAAAAAAACATTGTGCACAAATAATATCAGAAGAGTATGTGATAGCCTCAGCCCAAAGACGGTTCCTATTATACGGGCTATTAAGCCCCTTCACATTCAGGGATAAGAGTTTAATACTCACTTGGATGCATCGTGGAAACACATTGATGTATAGGGCGTAAAAGGGTTAGCGTGCCTGACCCATACTCTGGGCCGTAAGGACAAGCAGGGTGGCAGGGTTAGAGCACAATAGACTTCCTTCTGGAGATGCTGAGAGAAGTGAGGCCCTCTAGGGCACCGGTTACATCTTGGATTGTATGACACAGAGATGGAAAGGAAAAAAGAAAAAAACACAAAGGAGAAGAAAAAAACAAAAATTAAAGTAACAGTACAGGAAAAAAAAAACTAACAGCAATGCCAACGAGCGTTACATCAACAGGTGGGTTAAGAACAGAGCCCATAGGGCCTTAGAGGCAGCCATGTGGGCTGCGCCTGTAAGTGTGGGGCTAGGAGAGCCACAAGTTCGGCACAGGGTTACTTAAGGCGTAGTAGGTGAGTAACATAGCTTAGGGAACACAAAGGACAAATGGAGAAGGACCCGCCACCGGGGTCAGTCAATCCGCCGAGTCCAGGATTAGGCCCCACGATTTCAAGAGGGAATTTCCCGAGATGACGTCAGATGTAACATGAGACTTCCCCTCATGTGTAACAAGGAGCTTGGTGGGAAATCCCCATCGATAGCTTACTCTGTTGTTTCTGAGAGATTTGGTAATAGGTAGGAGCCGTTTGCGGGCCAGGATCGTGGCTTGCGAGAGATCTCCATACACTGTGAGGTGTGAGTATGGATCAGGAAGAGGTTTTGTCGTTCGGGCAAGGTTCATCAGTTGCTCTTTGACGTGGTAGTAGTGAATGCAGCTATCACATCTCTGGGCAGATGATCTGGCAGGAAGGATGGTTTCGGAAGTCGGAGGGCCCTGTCCACGATACATTCAAATTCCTGCATGGGCGGCAGCAAGGACTTGAGCAGGTTTTGTATATAGGAGCGAAGTTCCGCAGGGGGCAAGTTTTCTGGGACCCCGTGCAGCTTAACATTATTGCGTCTCGACCTGTCTTCAAGGTCAGCTAACTTCACAGTGAGTGCCCTCATAGCAGATTCATTATCTTTATGGGCATTCACTAAATCGTTATGGGCCTCTGCATAGTCCCCCATCATATCCTCGATATGACTGACTATTTCTCCCAGTGCATTAACATCTCCCTTCAACAGTTGGAGAGCTGAGAGCATTCCTTTATGTATGGAGCTTTTGAGAGAGACAAGCATGTCTTTCATGTTAGTGTCCAGCAGGGGGCGATCAGTAGTGGGATAGTCCTCAATGGCCACCTCCAGCTCTCTATCTCCCTCATCCCCCTCCTCACATCATACCTGCGGGTCTCCTGAATCCCTTCTAGGCTTGGACTTGGCCGGGCTGGCAGTCGGGGAGGATCCGGGGTGCCCATCAGGAGAGGCATCTACATGCGGCGCCTGCTCGGTTCGTCCCCCGGAGACCCCATCTTGGTTCCACGGCGAGCCCGCCGAGAGGAAAAATTCGGTGAGTTTGCGGGTCCCCGCTTGTATTTCTTTTTCAGCGGCATATCGAAGGGTCCCTTGGGTCTGAGGCAGGCAGGAGGTGAATGGGCAAGGTCCTCTGTGCTTAGGATCTAGCCTTAAAGGAGAACTATGACATGAGTGATTTCCACTCACCTCATAGTTCTAAGCCGACCTGTGACAATGAGACTGTCACAGGTCGGCTCAGTAGATCGGGAGGTGAGGGAACACATACCGGGTTCCCTCACCTCTCGATCCTGTCACGGCTCTCTGCCGTGACAGGGGGAGGGGCTGGATTCCCCTCTCCCCGCTCCGATCTGCCAGCGCTGACTGGCGGAACGGACGGGGGAGGGGGCGGGTACAGCTGGCTCTGCCTCTAGATAGGCAGAGCCAGCTGTCACTCACGCAGCTGGGCGGATCCCGTCATCTACGTCGGGATCCGCTCCAGGTGCGGCGTCTCAGTATACCGCGAGCTGTAGTTCGCGGTATACTGAGCTTATGGTAACGGGAGGATGCTAGTTTGTGTCCTCCCGTTACCCCAAGGAGAACTATGGGGAAAAACACTGACCCCATAGTTCTCCTTTAAGGGAACGCTGTCGCCGGAGCTCTACTCCTCTGCGACCATCCGCCTCGGCTGCTGACCACGCCCCCCTCTTTAAATCTTTTAAATGCGCCACATTAGCATCCTTGCATGGGATGCCCCATGTTTGTAAGCAAGTGCAGATTTAACTTAGCACAATTTTCCATCAAAACAGATATGTGTGTGCTTACACAGAGGACGGTGCCGGGTAGACCCGCGCTGCTACTGCTTCTCCAGGTTGTCTACATAGGTCCCATACCTAGCGTTGCAATAGCCAGATTTTTTTTATATTGGGGTCCAATATAAAAAGTGCAATTCAAAGAGACTTCCAAGGGCACTAGTAGGCTAGTAGCTTGTATGGGTTACAAAAGGGAGTTCAAATAGTGGCCAGCAAATGTTTTGTGTGTCCTGCTTTCTCAAGTCACTTGCATTAACGTAAGCTTGGTATACATGGCTAGAATGTCATTTTAAAATTGTTTTTTCGGAACATTTGTTAGATTTTCAACACAGACCGGGCTGAGGGGAGCTCAGACATCCTGCTGGCTGCAGATCTTCCTCCAGATTAACCATCAGAAGCCCTCCCTGCAAGACAACCCATCCAATCAGAATATGTACTTAAAAAGGAAAACAAATGCAGCCACCACATCTAAGGACTGGAAACTGCTAGAAGACGCTTGAGCTGCATCCGGAAGATACCCAGCTACCTTCTGGATATCAGGCCAAGCTGGACCAATTCTGTCCGAGAATTAGCAAACCTCTAAATGGATATACTGGGGCCAACATCAGATAGCTAGGAAAAGTCAAAGGAGCAAGGCTGCCTCTTATCTTCCTAAAGAAGCAAAACGCATAGAAGGCTGGACCTACTGCACATTTAAGCACGAGTTATGGACTAATCTTGTTCAAAAAGAACGTATTGTCACAATTTGTATATGTAAATAGATGATTAAAGAGTGTACTGAAGTGATTGTAAAAAATAATGTGCTGGTACGATCCAGGGAGGTGTGATGTTTGGACAAGTCATTAATACTGTGAAGGAACATGTTTCTGGTACATACTTTAGAATGAGCAATGTTTTTGCATGTTTTAACATTGATTTATTGTATTATGTTCAATAAACATGTGATGTTTTTGTATATATGTACTGAGTTCCTTTCATTCTTGGAACGACACCTCAAAGGCCTCATTTCTATTTTGTTTTGTGGTTGCATTTTAGATTTTCTAATAGTTAAATCGATAATTTGAAGAATTGATAATTTTTTACTGTAGTAACTAAAAAAAAATAAAAGGTGCAGGATGGAAATTTTGTCTAGAGTGAACAAAATTCTAACAGTGAATGTGGTTTTCGTCTGGGAAACTCCAGTAATTTCAAAATCCAAAACCATTCAGAGCAAGATGGCAGGTTATCTTACAAGATACTACCACCCTCTGCCCCATCCATCCTGATATTTATCTTATCTACACTCCCTTTGCCACAAACTTAGGTGGAAACTGAGCTGAACAGGCCTCTCTTGCACCTCTTGTCCAACACCCCTGGAAGTGGTGACAGGTACTGTGGGGACACAAATTGGCATAAGCGCCAGTGTTGCAGGCTGGACCGGATCTGCACAGAGGCTCAGGTTTGTGAACCAGATGACTGTAGGTTGCAGGACCAGGCTACCAGTGCAGGTAACTGGTGCATAGCCAAGGTCTCAAGCCTGTTGGAAATGCAACAGCATATACTGATAATTTGTCTTTTGAGCTGTAGATAGCACTGTATTGCAATGTTACTCTCTTTGTGCATGCTTATCTGTGACACACAGGAAGTTTTCCTATAGGTTTTCCTCACAATGCTGTATTCACGTGTAATACAGTATTCTTCTAAACAAGTAAAACTTAATTCAGCATTTCTCAAGATCTCAGTGCTTCACCTAAACATACAACCAACAAAGTCATGGACGGTAAGCAGCCGGACAGCGGAGTACCAAGTCAGTAACGAGGAGCAGAGTCAGGCTCACAAGCCAAGGTCAGCAGCAGCCGGGTAGTGAGGTACAGGGCAGAAGGCAGAATCCATTGACCAGGCCAAGGTCGCAATGGGCAGGCAGAAGGGGGAGTCCAAATTCCCTGAAACATGTTGGCCATATCTGACCTTTCTATTCAAATAAAACCTAAATGAACCTTCAATTGAGATGACCATTTTTTTAAAGAGGTACTTCCAACCGAACATCCATGATTTGATCCCTTTATTTACAGGCAAGAGGAAAACTGATACTGTATCTGGCTAAAACATAAAAATAGTGTATTTGGTATGTCAGATTAATGCAGTAGTAGGATACTGTGCACCAAGGGTCAGTGCTGATTATTGAGGCAGGTGTGAGACTTATGGGTTTGGCTATCTTGGAACATGGAGGTCTTGCTGTAATACTAAAGCCGCTAAGTAACATCAGTATCAACTGACAATCTGTGGTATTGCAAGGATGCAGGAAGGCAAAGAAAAGGTCATAACATTTAGCTTGGTTTGGGTTCTTCAGATCAGCTAGCAGTAGGCTAATAATGTTGAAGCATATCTTGCACTAAAATGCAATGACTGCTTATTACATCAGGCCTTCCCCCATGTCAAAGTTTGACTACTCAGGTCAAACACTGCACCCGGATATGTAGTCACATGCTCCCCTATATCCAAAAGGACTGGGTCCTTACTGAGGACTCTGGTGAAATTTTGGTGAGGGTAAGCGGGTGGGCAAAAGACAGATGAAACAAGGCCCATCCTTTTTTTGCCTGTTGGTGACAGATATGAATCTTTTTTTAACCTTTGCAAACTTTGATACCATAAAATAGAAAATTCTCTACTTGGTAAAAGATGTTTAATTGCACTCCGGGACTTGCCAATCTATTGAAACTAAACCCAGAGTTGAATTCTTTTGCCGATAGAGAAAATAATAAAAACAAATGAAGCCAAAGCAGACGATTGTTTCAAGTATAATGTTTCGTTTTTGGAGTTTGGTTGAATGCTGACTAAGCCAACCTCTTTCTCTTTTGATGAAGACTCATTTTCTGTAAGCTCACCTAAGTGCACGTCTTGAGGAATGAACAAGATGAAAATGAAAACTGAATTATAGCTCTGCCATATCTTTGGTGGGATGCTTGCCAACACCTTTCTGCAATGCTGAAGACAGGAAGCATTCAATCAGTCTCCGAGGAAAGGAAGGAATTCTTCAACGGCAGGATGTTTGCATAAATTCCTAACTCGTTTTATTATAATGCCCGGTCCTTTAACTGTAGGCTTTATGAAACACAGCTGTGACAGATTACCTGACCATTAACACTCAGCCAGCCCTCCCCCATTTTTTTTTTTACAATTTTCTTAACACTGTGATTTTTTTTTTCTCGTAATGTATTCCTGATGCTGCCAACTTTGTAATCAACACCAGCCTCGTGGGACCAGTGTCTTCTATTACAGCTTCACTGTAAAGACTTTTCAGGCTTAGCTAATGAAACAAACATGGACCAGCTTTGGATTCTTTATTGAGTTGAATTCTATTTTTTTTTTTTTTACAATTCCTGAATGAGTGCAGCTAAAATGACGCCAGGATCAGAGTTCACCAAATAGCACCAATGGATCCATGGTGAGGACAGCTACTCAGGGGAAGGCTGACCATGCGGATACAAAATAATTTCTCTTAAACTATGTGTAAACTTAGCTGTTACAATGTTATACTCTATAAGCTTTTACTTGAAAATGTATTTTCAAAGTATTCTCCAAATGTTTGAATCTTCGACCTTCGTGAAAATAATTTAATCCTGCCACAAAGGTCCTTGTTCCTGCTACAGGTTGAATGTCCTGCCTACCAGTTGTGCTCTTGCTTTGTAACCCTGTCCCTCAGCTTTTGGATGGAGGCTACAAGTGGCCATTGCAACACACATTATGCAGGCATTGTTTACTGTTGTCACCATCAATTTTTCTTTAGCATTAGCTGTGCATGTGTAGTGAGCCCTCATTGACTTGTACTGGGCTGTACTCCAGGACTAGAGACAAGGTAGAATGGACTAATGTAGTTTTTTCTAAAAGTAAACTTGTTTAAATAGTGTTTATTTTCCCTATAATGTTAAATAATATGAACATTGTGTGCCCCCTACATTTAACTGCTTAAGGGACTTTTTAAACTCTTTCCAATATTAAAATGACCCCCTACCCTCAAATAGCCAAACACTTGCTTGTAGCTATAAAATCAATACATCAATAAAGACAAAAAACAACATATAGTTAGAAGTTTGTGGACACCTGACCATCACACCAGCAAAAGCTTGTTTGGTTGTCCCATTCCAAAATCATGGGCACTAATATAGATTCGACCCTGTTTTGTGGCTATAACAGCATCCAATCTTACAGGAACGCTGTCACTCACCTTGGCGTGAGCCTGAAGTGACGAGGAAGGCATCCTTGCAACTCTTGTCTGAGCCCCACTGGAGATGACACAGCAGTTGAACAGACAGAGAGGGGCACAAGTGCCTGTGGTTGATATGAATGCTTGACACACCGGAGATGATGGTGCTGATGATTGGATGCCAGTGATAGCTAGTGGCTGATAATAGATCAGATAGCACTGATGTGAGAAGATGAAGCAAAGTCAGGAACAAGCCAGATTTGTAACCTGCAGTCAGCATGGTACAAAAGCAGGAGGCTGAAGCGATGCCAGGATCAGGCTGGGTTATACACTTGTGAGCAGAATGGTATCAAATCAGAAGACGGAGGGGTGGTCAGAAGACTAGCCGAGGACACAAGGCAGGAAGCAAGCAGTCAGAGTCAGGAATCAAGCTGGGTTAAACAGGTATCAAGAAAAGGATCACGAATGCAGACTACAGCTAAATATCTCTCAACAACTTGCAGATGCAGGAGCCATCCTTGAATAGCCCGCCTGGAGCCAAGAACAGGCATGCGCATTCTATTGCGCATGCATGGTGCACGTGTGCATCGGTTTCGCGCATATGCATTACCGATGCTGACCGATGCACCCTGACAAAAGCTTTGCAAAAGACTTTGTCTATGGAAATTTGTGCCAAAAGAAATGTGGGAGGTTAGATTATGATACTGGATAAAAAGACCTGGCTTGCAATTGAAGTTCCAGTTTAGCCCAAAGGTGTTCAGTAGGGTTCAGGTCAAGGCTTTGTTAGGCCTGGTTCACACCTGTACGTTTTGTAGCGCATTCAACGGTCTACGAACGCTCTACAAAATGCTCAAACATGAAAATCCCATTGTTTTCTATGGGTATGGTTCACACCTTGCCGAATTTCAGCCCGTATGAATGCGCTACAAAACGGCCTACGCCTGAAAAGATACATGAGCTTCTTTGCGGCGTTTTTGTCTTGCGTTTCCATCGGGATACAGCCAAGTAGCCCTCGGAAACGCACGTTTGTCGCGCGTTTTTTACCGCGAATCGCGGGTGTGAACAGAGCCTTAAGGCCAATTGAGTACCTCCCCACCAAGCTCAACGACCCATGTCTTAGGCTGGGTTCACACCTAGGCGTATCGAATATGCGTGTTTGTCGCGCGTTTCGTGACGCACGTTTTCACTGCGATTCGCGGTAAAAAAACGCGCAACAAACGCGTTTCCGAGGGCTACTTGGCTGTATCCCAATGCAAATGCGCGACACAAACGCCCCAAAGAAGCTCCTGTACTTCTTTGGGCGTAGGGCGTTTTGTAGCGCGTTCATACGGCCTGTAATACGCCCAGGTGTGAACCATACCCATAGGAAATAATGGGATTTCGGTGTTTGAGCGTTTTGCAGAGCGTTCGGACGCGCTACAAAACTCCCAGGTGTGAACCAGGCCTTAACAGAGATGGCTCTGTTCACAGGGGTACTGTTATGCTGGCAAAGAAAAAATCCTTCTCCAAACTTCTGCTACAAAGTTGGAAGCATATATTTGTCAAAAATGTCTTTGTATGTGGTAGCATTACCATTACCCTTTACTGGAAACACCTGAATGCGATTATTTGGAGGGGTGTGCAAATACTTTTGACCATATAGCATATTTATTTAAAACAAGATTTGGGCAAGCAACCTCAGCAGGACAAAAATATGAAACAATATTTATTTTCTTTACTTGAGTAATAATGCCCCTTTAGGTTTCCAGGAGGACATCATAGCTTTACAAAAAAGGTTAAATTACACCACAAATCTTAGCATTATAATCCTTTCCAATGCACATAGAAAACAAGAGCCTCTCTGGTGCACAAGGGACTGTAAAAACATATTTTTGGAGTTGTGTGATATCTGGCAGCAACAGTTGTTATTCCCCTCGCCATGGGATTTCTGACCTGGGTGGTTTAAAGGCCGGTGGTTCAGTGAAATAGGCAGAGATTTATTCATGTGTGGAAAATTGTTCATAAACACAGGATTCGGTGAAGAAAATATGATTCACAATTGCTGGATTTAGTGAACATGTGGATATCTTTGCACTCATAAATGTGCATTGGTTAAAGGGTGAGTCCACCCCGATTATAATTGGGGGTTTAATCATCTTTGGCTTATATGTCTTGAGAACAACAGTAGCAAATTCTTCCTGCCAATTTCCTGGCTCTTCTTCTGCTTGCCACAAGGTTTTCATTATTCTCCTGCTGTAGGAAAGTTGTTGGAACTGTTGCTTTTTGAAGGATTCAATATGAATTTACATTCTAATAGAAGGAGTTTGAGTTTTTCATAATGACTGTGGTAGTTTTATGGTTCTGGGAACTCTGGTATAGAGATCTCACCACTGGAGTCCTCAAGAGACAGAAGCTGGTGGGGTCAGAGTTCACCTAGAATCTATATTTTGCCCATCTTCGGCAAAGTAACAGGTGTACTTTAGAGGAGGCTTCGTATCGTGGACCTTGCACAGTTCGGCTAATAAATAGTTACTCACCCCTCATCTAGAAACGCTGTCCTCCATTAAGAGAAATTTCTGTAGTTAGATTAACAAACTATACTTACCTTACACCTAGTATCTGTAAGAGCAAAATGAAAACCAGACAAGCAAAAGGTGCTAGTTGAAATATGTATTAAGAACAGAGTCCACAGGAGCAAGCAGAAACATAAACCAGAATAAGCCAAAGTCAGGAGCCCGAGTAGGTAGTCGTTCAAGCAGGTCAGGAACACGGAGATCAGCATAGTCAGGAACAAGCCAGGAGCAGGAGCCAGGAAATCAGCGTCGTCAGGAACAAGCCAGGAGCAGGAGCCAGGAAATCAGCGTTGTCAGGAACAAGCCAGGAGCAGGAGCCAGAGGAGAGCGTCAGCCAGGATCAGGTCATACACAGAATCAGGATACTCAGAGCAGCAGGAATGCACTAGCAGGAAGACCACACAAGGGCAAGGTCAGACTGGACTGAGTGGTTTATTTATAGTGAGTGGGGTGACATCATCACTCAGAGACAGGAAACTGCCACCTGACTCTCTCAGATGTTGCTCTCCTTTCTGGCCATAAGAGGGAGCCTGGGAATAGTGAGCAACGTTAGAGTCTGCTCAGGCAAAGAAGGAAACAAAGATGGGTATAATGGCAGCCAAGCCAGAATGCTGCAAACCAGTAAAGTCAGGGTGGAACCCTGACAGTATCCAAGTGAAAGTGAGGTCACAATGCTTCGGGCAAGATCCTAGGAATACTGAGTATCCAAAATCTTAGGTTTAAGAACAATGCAGGAGCATATTCTGGAGACATGTGGGTTCCTCAGCATTTTAAAGGTTTAAACAGAAGAATTGTGGCATCACTCTCTGTGCCTGTGGTGTAAGCCAGGTGTAAGGTAAGTATAATTTTTATATTTATCCTTAGGTATTTTTTTGATGGTTGAAAGCAGCATTTTTAGATGAGGAGGTGGGCTACAATTTGCTAGGTGGACCTTGCATTTTGTGTAAGATCTGCTTTAGACTTAGCAGGCTCCCCCCACTCTCATGTGATTGTGCTAAAGTTTGGCAATTGACTGCTCTGGCCCTGAGTGATGCATCATATGAAATGTCATGTATTTCACAAAACCTAGAAGTACAGAGTATTTTCCCAGGCTGTGCTAAAGGCAGTGAGTGGGAAATAAAAAAAGAGAACCCTAATGGTTTATGGTTTCAGTATGGGCTTGCTTTAAATATCATTATGGAGTGGATCTACCCTTTACTGTCTACCACTGCCTTTGTGCTCATTGTAAACATGATAAACAATACACTAGCATGTTTTTATGTGCTGCATTTTTAAAAGGATCTATAAGACTTTATTGGAGGTACTCAGACCAGTGTACCAAAGTGTCTAGTCACCACTGAACGTGGTGTCCCAAGACTCCCTATAATGTCATTAAGATGCAGTTACTTCCTCTATTTTATTTTTTGAGGCTTTCAACGGGTTGACTGTAAAACCTAATTCTAGCCATAAAATAAGCAGCCCACACCATTACCTTCATTTTACGATAATAATTGTATATTGTGGGTAATGTCAAAAAGGGCAGAACTTTTAGAACAACTTTCAGGAAAGGGGTACTGAGGGAAGCATGAGATCAAGATGCAAACAACGATTATCCTAACTATACAAGAAGACCTACACATCCACTATTCAGGGTATACTCGGTGGCTTACAAACAGGTCCATTGACAACTACAGTAGAGATTGTCAGGCTTTCTCTGTTCAGAACAGATATGACTAGAAAAACTTTCTAACTCATGTGGTCCCTTATGATGCAGAAGGGATAGGGGAGTTCATCACTATGACAGCACCCTCTACAGTTTACCTGATCCAACTGAAAATGGTTACATTGTTCATGGCAATCTTTACTCTACTTTGTTTTATACTTAATAAAAGTGGACCTCTCGTTAAAATGAACATCATATTAATTAATAGGACATATGTCTGCATTACCAAATCTCAGTATCTCTTGCCATTTGTAGTGTAGGGCTGGCAACGGCCCCACTAACATCGGCATCCTTAGGTGGAGGACGTTTCCACCAGCTGCCCTGGACTCTTCCACATCACTGGATTTTTTTCCACTACTGACTAACCTAAAAAAACAAATTCCTTGGGCTTTTTAGGCCCATTCTGGTGTGCATTTTCCATCTCCTCCACCGGGGATGCCTATGGCCCGCTCGACGTCCATGCCGAGCATTTGTTGACCTCACACTGAAGGGACTACCTCCCTCCACTCCCGATGAAGCGCCCCTTGGCGCGAAACGCATTGAGTCCACTAGCCATGCTTCTCTAGCATTGCAAACCAGTTATCACCCCTATAGGCACTGTTCCTTGCATCCGAGGTTTATTAATTTAACCATTATTATATCTCTTTGTTGCCATGATGTTGTACCTTTGTACCTTATATGCTTAGGTCTATGACCATAGAGCTAAACCTCGTTCCATGCTATTTAGGGGGTGATAGGAGGTTTTGTTCCTCTGAGGTGTACGTGTTTTTATACCATCCATGCATATCCAATGCTTTTTATAAATTACTTGTTTAAATAAATGTATATTTTTTATCTACTTTTGAGACTGAAGTTTATTGCACTTGTTCTTTCTGGAGCCTCAAAAAACCTCCACCTTTCTCTGTCTTCTCTTTATTACAAATCAACCAGGGGTTGGCTTCCAGAAAGGGAGGCTCTGTGCATCACCAAACAACTTTTTTCTTCTATCTCTTGCCATTAATTAAAAATTATATTCCAGAGCTTCATGTGCAACCTAAAACCTAGGTAAAGAACGCATGGTCTATTGCTACCAGAAGCATTGCAAATGTTTGCACTTTGCACCATTAAAGTATCTAAATCCAAATTTTTTAATAGTATTGGATACAGTCAGGAAAGGTTAGCACCCCTGTATATTGTTTATAGCTCTTTGTGTACCCACTGGGAAGATCCACCCTCTCAATTTGTCCTAGCCACCAATGTCACCAGGGCTGAAAGTGAGGAAAGTCCAAAATTTGTAGCTGTTAGTGGAACAGAAATGAAGGGGAAATCTTCTAATGAAGACACTTGCTGCCGTGAAACTATCTTAGAGAGAATTTTCCTGACTTTTTTCAATTTCCTGTTGTGTCTATGGAAGAGGAAGTAAAATAAAATCCCAGCAGGACAAAGTGGGGCCAGTAGGATACAGATGGCACATAAAACCTGAAAGGGTTTGTAAACCTCTCCTACTCTATTGAAAATAGAAAATATGTTTGGGCTTCAGATATACTTTAAAGACTGCGTAGAGTCTATAGTTTTAATGTGGGGTTATACCTGGGAGACTAGCAGTGAGATCCCATTCCCAACTCTTCTATAATAAACATGCTTGGCCAAACCTTGCCTACCTATAGATATACCTAATTGGTTAAAGTGGCTGCCCACCACCTGGGAGGTAGTAGAGGGTGGGGACAAGGCTGACTTTTTACTGGAAGAGTCAAAAGTTGCATATGAAATCAGCTGCCCAAATCTCTGGATATACTGATTGTGTTGACATTATTTTTTTTTTTTTACTAAAGGTAACATCTTTTTCTAATCATATCTTAAGTCTGAATTGCTTAGGTGAATGACTGGTATACTTTGAACGAAGATTACTATTGTTTAGAGGCAGAAAGTATAAAATATCCTTTTTTCTATTATCTGTTCACTCATTAGTATAACATTATAAAGGGAAAGCATTTCCATTCAGCATTACTGACAAGACGTTCTTGAAGGCTGCAATTATGGCCCTAAATGAGTGTACAAGCTGTCAGTATCTTATGCTGCCCCTGGGGATGCGATTAGGTAGGATTACTCTAAGATAGCAATGTCTGCTATTTCGTTTGTACATTCCCTTCTTAAAGGGGCCCAAGGCACTTCTCGTGTTATTGTTTCTGAGTGCATAAAAGACAACTTTTAAGGAAAGCCACTATTACACAAATATGCCGCTAATCTTTGGCATGAGAAAAAATGATCACAGAAAAAATGACTATACTTTTTTCCGGTGGAGATAATCCTAATGAGAACCCTACACCAGCTTTTCTCAACCAGGGTGTTGTGACATCCTAGGGTGCCTTCTGGCTTTGTCAGGGGTGCCTTCAAATTTTTGCATAGTGTCATACATTTCCATGGTACAGGCAAGCCGGCAACTAGCAAATTTATGATGCTAACCCAGTGCGAGTTGCATCCAAGGCCACCCCCAGCATTCAGAAGAGGACAGAAGTCCGCCTCTGTCCAGACCTTTGCCACCTCCTGCGCTCTGCCATGCTGTTATACCTGTTGGTAATAATTATAAGGTGGAATTCTGATGTGAAGGGAGGACTGAGGACTCTGATGTGAAGGGATAATTGAGGACTCTGATGTGAACAGGGGCTTCTGATGTGAAGGGGAGCTCCTCATGGGGAGGGGAGCTCCTTATGTGAAGGGGGAATCTGATGTGAAAGGGGACTTCTAAAGGTAAGGGGGTCTCCTGATGGGAAGGGGTGACTTTTGATGTATAGAGGGGAACTCAATGTCATTTTTTTGTTTGCTTTTTTTGCGAGGGGTCGCCCCTTAAAATCCATACCAGGCCCATATCTAGGATAAGGGTCTGGTATAAATTTTGGGCGAAACTACACGTTATTTTGTACATTTTTAACTTTAAGCTTTTTACATTTTAGACTGGGGTGCCTTGAGATTTTGCATATTTTTAAAGGGTGCTATGACTTAAAAAAAGTTAGGAAATGCTGGTCTAGACCAGCGTTTTTCAACCACTGTGCCGCGGCACACTAGTGTGCCGTGAGATATTATCTGGTGTGCCGTTAGTCAATATAGGCACAGAGGTAAATTTTTTAACATTTTCTAATGGTGGTGTGCCTCGTGATTTTTTTCATGAAAAAAGTGTGCCTTTACACAATAAAGGTTGAAAAACACTGGTCTAGACAACATGGAAATCAGCAATAACATTTCCATGCACCTGCCAAGCTATGCAAATTTTCACCACAATCATTATTTTGAGGAATTTGCATTTGGATAATGATCACTAGCTGCTTATAGCAAACTGCATTTTTCCATGTGTTACCATATGATGCATGGTGTGGTGCTTTGCGTTTAGAATGGTAGCCCAATGCACCTAGCCAGTGCATCACAACGCATATAGGTTTTAGCCCACCACAATGCTCAGATGTCAAATAGTGTGGCAGGTCTGTTAAAAATGGTATTGTGGTGCTTGGCCACTCCAATAAAAATGCCTTACTGCAACGCACATTAATGGATGAAGTTAACAGGCATGTGGTTATGCAATGTAAAACAGGGGAAAGGTCTGAAGGTGCCCTTCAACACACCTTGGTCTGGAATCCCAATGGCTGTCCTGAGCACCATAATGAAGCCAGTTATTTTAAATAACACTGTATTGTTCAAAGTGAATGAATATGCAGGAAAATGAAGACTGACATCTAGGAATGCCTGCAAGTATCCCTGCAGATTGGTTGTTTTCTTGCTAATTTCTTTCCTGTTTTCCAAATTCGCATAATTATCGCAATTTGCCAAAACAAACATTCAAACTGCTGATTACCTAATTTTCCCAATTTGCTTCTTGATTCTTTTTTTTCCACCAATCTAATATACAATGACCACCTTGCTCTGCGGGTGGATAAGGGGGCTTTAAAATAAATAACACTTACAGTCGACCCCCACGAAGTCGCGGTTCAGAGTTTGCGGCCTCAGTCATTCGCAGATTTTCCCCATATAGGGGTAACATCTGTATTTTACATTCTAGCACTGCGGGAGACATAGCAGTACAGTACTGTAAGGAATACAGGTTTACCTTTACATTATTGTTTTTAAGGCTAATGTATTAAGTTGAATTTGAAATTAAATTAAAGTGTTTTGGGGGCATATTTAGGGTTTAAACTATAAAAATAGGCATTTCTAGGCATTTTTTTGACCATATTCAAAATTCAAGGCTTTTCACAATTCGCGGGTGCTCTATGAACGTAACCCCCGCGAATTTCGGGGGTCGACTGTATTATTCCAGTATATATGGTTCATTTAAAGCTCAACTAAACCTTCGGTTTAAATCAGCTAAATACATTCCTGGTGCATAAAAATAAAAGGTATTCAATATCTTACAGTTTATTTTTTTCATTAGCAGCTACAACTTGAGTAGAAAAGCCTATCACACTGTGGAGAAGGACCCTTGCTCTGGAAGCAGAGGTCTCATTGCAGGGGTCTGGCATGCCTCCCACTGAGTCAGATATAGGTCTGCAATCAGCAAAGCTCATGCTCCCCACTGATTGGAAAGCTCTAGCGCTGTCTCAGCACGTGCTGTGTCAGACCTCAGCAGAGAGACCACTGATTCCCCACGAGAGCAAGGGCCCTTCTTTACAGTATGCTGGCAGGGAACATACTTTTTTACTCAGGCTTTAGAAAGAAAATGTACTTTAAGACTTTGCAAACATTTTGTTTTGGCGCACCTCGAATGTATATAGCTAAATTAATGGTTTTTGGTTAATTTTACTTTTTTTTAAAAAAATGTATCAACAAAATATGAGCCATTCACAAAACATGAGCTCAAAAACCTCAGGAGCACAACTGGGAGACAGGGACAGAGCATTCTCAGCCTTTAGCAGGGAGTGCCTGACCTTGATGGTAGGATCCCCGGGTAATAATAAATGATTAATTATTATTATTAATCAAAAAAAGCTGCAGATTTAAAAATACTGAAAATGACCTGAAATTACATTAACATGTCCAAGCTTATATAAGAACTTATATAAGAGACTGAGTTCATATATACGGTAAATTGCAGTGCATGCTGTGCTTTGTGAAAAAGAAAGCTTAGCATCACCTTTTTTCTAGTTGGCCCCTCTGTTTAACTAAACACCCTGAATGAGTCCGTAGGAGCTATCAGAGGGATAGGTTTATATTTCTCCTCTGAATCATTCAGCTGCATTGAAGTTGAAGAATCCTGAATAGCAGTACATCAGATTACACAAATTGTTCAAAGAATAGTAGTAGATCACTCAATAGCAATGACGTGCGGTACGCCCCGCTCCCAGCCTGCCGAAGCCCCACCCCCACCCCCAGCTTGCTGAAGTCCCGCCCCCAACCCGGTCACCAAGCTATTTTGAGGGAGGGCGGAGGGAGGGGACAGGGAGGGTTCTCCCTGTCCCTCCCTTGCTCATTACTGCTGAGGCATCAAGATCAATGTCCTCAGTGGGTTTTTTTTTCTTTTTTTGATTGGACAGCTTGGACCAATGGCGCTTTGCCATTGGTCCAAACTGTCCACAGAGCTCACGCCTCTAACACAGAGTAGAGGCTGTGACAATATAATGCTAATATGTTGCTGTGAAAGAGGCTGTGACAGCTCTTGCCTCACTAGTTAGGTTACACAAGCAGTGAGGAAGGCCGCTGCTGTGTAACCTACATACCTGTCAAAAGCCGACTGCAGAGCAGCCTGTAGTTAACAGGCAGCACTCCGTCCATGACAGGTTACATAGCGGGGAGGCTTTCCCTGCTGTGTAACCTGTAACAAGCCAATCTGAATGGGGAAAAAGCTGTCAGCTTCGGACTTGAAGCTGACAGCTTTTTCCTCTATAATACTAAGTGACGCTCTGCCTCACCTGCCTCCCCTTACCGCACGTCCCTGCTCAATAGACACCTGCAGCTGCTGCCTTTATTGCTGCACCTGCTAGATGCAAATATATCTATATTCACTATTTTAAATCAGGAATCAGGCAACTTCAAACCTCCATCTGTGGTAAAAATACAAATGTAATTATGTCTCTGTCTCTGGCAGTCATACAATGCCTCATGCTACGTCCACAACAGCTGAAGTGCCCAGGTTGCCTACCCCTGCTTCAAATTCACTTAGCAAAAATGCATTTTTGTCCTGAACATTCAGAGATGGAATCTATACATCTTTCTATGCATTCCCTTTAAACAAGACATGACCTGACTATGTTTGAACAATGCTATAGAAGTGACAGAATATGACTTGGTGCAGCAAGAAAAAACTCCAGCTCATCTTCTGCCTTTGGCTGCCAACAATTATCACTGCTTGGAACATGCCATTGCCAGTATGTTCAAAGCGGCTGCCCAAAAAAATGATTGGCAGCAGCTAAATTATTTAATGTGCTTAGGAAAAACAAATCCATATGATTCACCTCTGCACTGGCAATCTGAAGACAATGCTTGTAATTAACAATATGCATTATGCTGTATTAATGACATCCTTCAGTGCTGGGAGAGCGTTCCAATTCCCTCGAAACTACACAGTGTTGATGGCGGCACAAGCTGCTTGAAAACAGAAGGCAAAGATGCCAAACTGCGTTTGTGCCTGCACATGACATCATTATATGGCAGCTCAGTATTAGAGGATTTGTCGCAGGACCACCAATCTAGTTGGACTCATAATATATGTCATATTTTTTTGACGGCGAAGGTAAAAAGCAATATTTTCCAGAAACAACATATTTGAAGAAAAGCAGAGACACGTTCAGTGCCTGGTCTTGATGAATAGGGAGCCGGCTTCTCTTCTAGAGGCTGACTTAGCAATTGCAGAGTGACAAGGAACATTTAACTTTTACTCTGGGACAGCACACAAAGAGATGGTCCATTTCTCAGGAACTGGTTGTGCTATTATTATTATTATAATAATACTACAGGATTTATATAGTGCCAACAGTTTTACAAAATATGGGTGATTGAGCAGTTACAATCCGGGGTATCCCTAGCATAATCGCCAGGAAGGGAAGGGTTTCATGGGGTGCCGGATGGTGCACGCTTATGGCACTCTGGCCAGTATCCTGTTGGCGCACCACCCAGCTTAGGCCGGCATCCCACCCAGCTCACTGACATCACTGGTTGCCAGGAGCTGAGTGGGATGCCAGACAGAGCATCCCAGGTTACTAAGAGCTGGGAGCGTAGATGTGCATGGCCCTTACATATCTCCCCACCTGGCTCTTAGCAACCTGGGATTTTCTGTCTGCAAAGGGGGAGGCAGGCAGTGCCATGTGACCCAAAGAGATGCCGACTGAAGCAACAGTCTCAGGCTGCCTCATTCTAGAGACAACCCTGGTTACAATACCATACTAAAGGATTAGAAGGATCCTGATCATGAACGCTTATAATCTACAATGAGGGGAAAGTAATACAGAAGATAATAAGTGTGAGGGATGAGCTGATTGAAGGAGTAGATGTACGGTTTTTAAGAGGGGGTGGAATAGGCTTCCCTGAAGAGGTGAGTATGCTGTATTCAGGCAGGATCTTCTCTGTCCCTTGACACGAGAATGAAAGTTTCTATGGAGGGCAACCATGTGTTTTGCTGATAAGGCCAGAGTTTAAATTCCTTATAGTGGAGAACATAATGAGTCCATTTCACAGTGGTGAAGAGTGTTCCACAAATCTTTGATCTCTGATTTCACTTGTTCTTAAGAATTTCTAGTAATGTGTTGCAATTTTGCTGATTACCCTGCACAAGGGTTCCAAGAACTCATACATTTTGTTTATTAAACCTAATCAGTTAAAGCAAATATTGTCAAAATACAAGAGTTGTGTATGCTCCTTTGAATCTTGGTGTGCTTTGTATATTTCTTCCAGATGTATCCATTATTAAAAACTTCCTGTTTTAAAGACCGGTCACTGCTGCTCCCTCTCCTTGTGCAAGGTGACTGGTCTTGCCTCCGCCCCCTCCTGTGGTTTTCTGCAGGAAGCCTGTAATGAGTGGGGCCAATCGGGTCCCTCCCACCGCTCTGTTCTCTGCATAACACAGAGATGACTGCTTTATAATAATGTAATCACTGGGTTTGCAAAGGCATTTGATGCATACAAAGTGGATTGATATCCTTTGTGGCTATTGAGAAATATATTTAAATGAAAGACAGTGTGCCTGGATTCCAGCTTTAGATGTACAATAACATTTTAACAGTCTGAAAATGGTTTGGTATTTTGTAGTGGGAAAAAAGCCTCTGGGGAAGAAAGTTTATCCATTCCTCCAAATAATTATAGCATCTCAGCTTGTCATGCTGGTCGGGCTAAATATAACCCAGTTATTATGAAGGCTATCAGTCTTTGCAAGACATAACCTGACAGCATTACTGCAGGAAATGATATACCTAGGTAACATGGGCCATTACGTACGTGGAGAAAGAATTTCATGTTCGGTGTTTTTATAGATCACACGGTGTCACTTAGCCAGAGCTGTAAACACACACAAACACAAGACTGCCGGGGATTGTTTCTACTTGTAAATCATTGAGCAGAGGCCTTACTTCTGGATCTTTCTTAAATCTTTTTTACAGAACCACCATTGCTTAATGGCAGACGTGGAATCAGAAAACCTCCATTCAAAAACTTGCTATCTGAAAGGGGTTTATTCTCTATTTTAGGTAGTTAGAAGAGATGTGAAGATCATTGCCTTATATCCCACAGGACAGATTTTTTATTCATTCATGATATATTTTCTAATTTCTTCGGTCCCATTATCCCTGGATGCTTCTCACTTCTCCCACCTCGTGATCATGAAATAGCCTTTTAAAGCAAGCATCCAGTCATTGGTGTGAACAACAAATTGCCTTCAGTCTTCCTGATGAAGCGCATACAGTTGCAAAACATGTCGAAGATTGGGCCCACTTTGGCCTATACCAATGTTGTGTACCTATGTGTAGGACTAGTATGTACATATGAAAATAAATATTTATATAATGTGGGACCCTAAGGAGGTAGCACAATGATGGCAATAGGCACTCAGATGATTATAATTGATATATATATATGCACCTTAATTATGTTGATTTTAAATCAATAAAATTGATCTTTTTTTATTAATTAATTGTTGTGTGTTCATAGATGTGATATATGGTGTGACACCTTAAAAGCCCCATATCATTATTGCTTTGTGATTTACATGTTTAAATTTAAATTAGGGGTGTGGTGTTGATATCCCTATTGGTATAACTTTTATATATTAGTTCTTATGTCCCAGTGGCCAATTATGGGTCCACATACCTGGATTTTGGGTATAGATCCAACTTGCATGAGGCTGTTTGAAGCTTCTTAGCCTTCGTGAAGGTAAGATAAGAAAAATTTGACATATGTGGTGTAAGGATGTTGCTGTGTTGTCCTCACCTTCCTTCTCTCCTGACTCCATCACACTTTGTTGCCAAAAGGGAGGAAAGAAAAGCAAAAAGGTGGCCAACACAATAACCAGGAAGATACATAATTGATTTTTCATTGAATGCATTATTTGGTTTTATTGCAGGTGGGATGATTCACAAATAGGTAATTGTGCCAACTGCATCATTAGGGTAGAGGTGGACTACAATGGCTACAGGTGTCCATTCAAACTAAACTCCAGACATATACAAAAATACAAACATATGTGGCCCTATATTTTTTTAAATGATTCTCAGTTGTCAATTGCAGCTTGTATGAGTAGCTACATTTGACTTGGTAACCCCACAATCAACATTTAAACAATCCATGGTGATTGGATTAAGGTGTCTACCTATGCAGATGTAAATACTGGGATATTTCCTGACACTGATTGGAACTGAATAAGTGAAACATCTTCAACATTGCATAAAAAGCCTAGTTGAATATATGAACAAATAATGATGTGTGGGAGGCTTGTTACGAGCTCAGTTCACCTGAGTTCACCCAAGCCCTTGCAGAACTGTGACTAACACCACGCCTCAATGTCCACTTGTGGCAGGGGGATTCCACACCATTTTTTGATATATAACTCTGGATGGGAAATGCCTGTACATGGGACATTCGGTTCCCCTGCCCCCCCCGGGGGGCCCCGGGGGGGGGGGGGGGGGGGGTGTCAGTCACAGTTGTGCATGGGCTTGGGCAAACTCAGGCAAACTCACTCACCAAACCCCCGCTCATCACTAGACTACTACTGCATACCAGTATGTCAACAAAGGAAATGTTTATAGAAGGAGAGAGCTGAGTGAACCGAGAATTTAATTTAGCAGTATGTGTCTGCTCCTTCACTTTATAGTCAGGAGACTTGAGGTGGAAAGAGGGCACCAATGTATTTCTAAACCATAAGTGGTGTTATCCACCTGGGTGGCCTGTGTGATAGGGGCTGTGTAAATCTCGGGACTGAATGGACAGAAATACAAAATCTTTGGCAGGTAAAGCAGCTCCATTATATGCATCTTATCTCTGTATTTAGCTGTTTGACTGGAATTAAGCTTTGCAGCTTGATTGATCAGTGCCAGGTTCTAGGAAGACTGTAAGAACTTAACATTACAATCAGAATGCGCGTTTATCAGATCTACCCAACATCCTATGTCTTTGGGCAACCCAAAACTTAAAGTATAATATATTCTTTTATATAATAAACCAAAGAAAAAGCATCAGTTTGATTATTGTGCATCCCGTATGACATCTGACTCTCCAAAACGCTGCATGGCCTTTATAGTCAAATGAGATCTCATGCCAAATTCAAGCTTTTCTCTCGCTTTCCTTTGTCCGCCTGGCTTGCCGATGAAAATGCACTTTGATTAAATCCATTCAACTTGTAAGTAATCCTTGCACTTTTTCTGTAGGATAAAAAGCCAGTGCTTGCCTCTTTACAAAGCTATTCCGCTAATAAGTGTGAAATACCTCCAAACACCTGCTAGCTTGAGAAAAGTTGATTAGCAATTAAGACATCTTGATGGCCATTAGCCACAGTAAAGAGTGTTGAGAATTGGGGCTTGGTGGGGCTGATAAATGTTGCATCAAAGCAATGTTTGGAGATCTTTCATTGATTCAGCAGCGCACACGGGAGTTGAAGAGTGAAAATCTCACAGCCCCTGTTCTTTTTTTTTTTTCTGAAAGTTCTTTATGTGCTTTAATTTCTCAGAACCCCCAGCTGTTTTATTAGAACTAAGTGTTAATAATTTCAATAAGAGCTCCATTAAAACCACCAAAGAACTTCTGAAGTTGAGCTGCACAATAATAGCAATCTGACAACCTAACAGTGAAAAGCATTGTTTAAAGTTGGCAGACTTTTACACATTTATTTCACGGCTGAAAGGGGGTTTAATCCACAATCACTTAACGGAGATAATCCAGAACAGCCCCGTCCAAGTTTGTCATTAAGGAATTTTTTTCTTTACAGGAAAATGGACAGTGAACGCAAACAATTTAGACGTTGCCATTTTGTCACCAAAAGATGACACTTTGCCACTCAGGTTCTTGCCGAAACAAGAGCCTACCAGATTAAAGCTCAACTGCAGGCGGGTATAAAAGACACAAATTAAAGCAGGAGTTAAAGAGACACTAAACTCAGGAGGCAAATCTTAAAGTTACATTCTAGTCCCTTTTAACAATAATGTATCTTATTTGTGTATCACTCGGCTGTAGATCCTCAAATCATCTCTGAATTGGTGCTGACACTGTCTTTCCTTCTGGAGGGTGGCTGCATAGTATTTGAGGTTGAAAAAAGACGCAGGTCAAACAAGTTCAACCTTTGTGTGTTGTGTGTTTTGTGCCTGCGTGTAAATAAGAGTCCCTGTGTGGTCTAGTATTTAGGTGTATCCGTACCCCTGTATGTTACAGTCTCTTATGATGGTATCTAAATGGTGGCTACTTTTGTCCCCTGTGGTCCCTGTTTGTGTTGTAAAGTAGCCACCGCTCCAAGCTTGTTCCCAGCCAGCCCAGTACCTCAGCAGCAAGGATCGTCCACCACAGCCTCCACACAGCATCAACGTGGGAATCTGATTCTTTCAACACCAAAAATCATCTACCTTCAGGATCTGAACCTTTCCACCACATCGCCTTCAGGACATCCACTAGCTCGCCACAAAATCTTCGCTAATTAAACCACAACTAACTTAAGGAGCACTAACACAGACCCTTTTCTCAACAATACAACAATACCACGAGTTTCATGATGCTTTCTCACATGTGAGTGTAATATTGTCTGTACTCCTCGTCCCATCACACCTAAGTTATTGCGCTAGGTTGTGGTGCTTCGGTTTCCTTCCTTTTTGTTTCCTTAGCACACACGTTGGACGTCCCTGGCTGTACTTATCAGGAGCTGCACACCAGCGAACGATCCCCCCAGAGAGCGCTAAAAATATTGGACTTTCTCTTTTTAACTTTTTTGTTCCCCATGGTCACTGTGTGTGTTTAAAGTAGTCAACACTCCAATCTCGCGTTTAGTTTACTTATTTGTATTCATTTAGTTTGTAAGCTACTAATCCACTCAGTTGCTAGCTCCCATCTCGACTGTTGCAACTCCAACAATGTTGTAAGTTGGGGAACGTTGACAGTGGCGGAAGGGCATGTGTCAAAGTCTAAAATGGTGGATAAAGCAAAAAAAGCTAAAATGCCAAAAGGTTGATGACCTGTCATGGAGATGGATATTGGTGGAGCTTTACAAGAAATTGCAAGGTGGATCCCTCACCTTCCTTTAGTTTTCTTTCATAATAACTACAGTGAAGTACCTATAGAGATGTATATTTAAGATGAATAAATAGGGAATTTATATCTGCAGCTCATTATTTTCGATGGACAGGCAACGATGATTATTGCGGCATAAAATGCTGAGCTCTTGGATGCTGAATGCTGAACCCCATATAAATCATATCTTATTTTACTGCGTAAGAGGTAAAAGGCTTTGGGCTGACTGAGTGTTGTGGTGGCAAGAGTTATAACAATCTCGTTTGACGCGTTAGTGTTTCTTCCAGGACCTGAAGAAACTGATGGAAATCTTTTAGGTTTGACAATTCCACTTGTTCTTGAAGAACCTCTTACAAGGCTGTCTTAAATCAGGGATATTAGACACCAGATTTCAAGATTCCTGACTGTAGTATGTTATGGTTCCTTGGGAGAAAATACAGGGAAGGGGAAAAGCAAATGTTAACGGGCTAGGTATAGAAATGTTTCTGTCCGAATCTGAAAATGCATATCCGTCCGAATGTCCTTCAAAACGAAACTAATTCGGACATGTGACTGTTCTCTGGCCAATGAGATGGTTTTTTTCTGGGCTGTTGCAGGTTGCGTTACGGGCACGGACATGTGGCTTTATTCCGAAAAGGAAATTTGAATGAATCCGAAATCTGAATAACGAACCAAATAAAATTTCGGATCCAAAAAACAAAAGGAATAAAAATCCAAATGGATCTGAAGCAAAACCGTTTTTTGTGGTATTACAAGTCTTCTGTTAACCCCTGCCCCCTTTTTTGTTTCTATTTTTTTTAGGCTGTATTATTTGATGGAGGTTGAATGGTCAGGGAGTTCCTTTAACTATAACTCTGCTTTAAATAATGCAGATAAGTAAATTTGTCTTATATTACAGTAGCCTGTAGTCTTCCTTTGTATGATTTACATACTGTATGCTTTTTCCAATGCCATAAGTAGGCAACACATTCCTTTGTCATTGTGAAGTATGAAATATACAGTAACAATAGACCGTTCAGGTGTATTCTGCCTACACTGGAATGATCGACAATGGAAAACAATAGGAAAACCTTTTATCTCAAACTGACATAATAAAGTAGGTTTGATTTAACTAAGTGCTCCATAATCACTTAATTTATCAGCCTTGCCAGGAACTGAACAGGTGAATGAGGTCATTGAGTGGAAATATATCTCTATGAGAGGGGCATCGATGAGACAGGAGAATGTTTGGCTAATTCTGTCAGAAAACCAGTGAAGCAAAAGGTAGCAAATCTAATTCAAACTTTATTTATATTAAAGGTATCACATATAGTGATGAGTGAATCTGCCCAGTGCCCAGTCTTTGCAACTTAAGTTCGATAAATACTAAAAGAAAAATTAGATAAAGTCAAATTGCATTTGTCTACTTATTTTCATTTTTTGGCCATTTGGAAAGCTGCTTGACAAGCTGACATGTGAAGTCTCCCACTGAGTGTTCTTTTGTTTGTTTTGGGTGTAATTTGTTCTTACTTTAGGTGTTCTAACACCTAAACAATAGACAATAGACAACAACAATAGACTTTGTTTCTTTTTTTTTAAAGACAGTGCACTATACATTTTTATTTAGTTTATATTCTTGATATTTGATGTTTCTTAACTAAATAACTACTCCAATGAAATTGTGCAATGTGTCATTAATTTGTATCTAAGTTGCTAGTTTCCTATTTTTTTTAAATTGAAATAACAAAACAAAATGAAACACAGAAAAATAAAAACTGATGTAAAATGTTTTACCCTTTAATTGGGGGGGTTTCACTTGTTTATTTGGTGTATTCTGTTGTTATTCAAAAGTTTTTTAGACAATAAAAAAACTATGTTTTTAATTTTAGCTTTTTTTGTATATATTACATTGACTTGATGTTTTTTGTTTTTTTTGTTTAACAGTAAAATAAAGACACACACACAAAATGTTTGAATGTGTATTTTTTCCAGTATATATTAAAAGACATCAAATAACAGTAAAATACACCAAAAACCCCAAGAAAACCATACCACTTACTATCGTTTACATTTGTCAAAGTGCTATTTTCATACTTATTCACACCTCCTGGCTAAAATACCTCAAGCAAACTACACTCAACAACACCTAAAGAGAATGCAGTTGTTGGATTTTTGGGTGAAAATTGACAACAAGAGCCTCTAGGGCCACAATTGACCTTCAAAAATGGTCCCCCAGTGACATTTACAAATGCAGTTTTATCTATGTACAGTTATTTCATATCTAATATTTATATTATTATATTAATATATTTTTACAACTACCAATACATACTCACAGTATACAAGAAAAAAAACAGTGAAGCCCATTATGTTACTTACATTCTAAAATATAGTTGTAAATATTTGTGGTGCATTGTGTTTTACAATTAATTTTGATGGATTAAAGGAGAACTATGAGGTGAGTGAAAATCACTCATCCTCATAGTTCGAGTCGGAAGTGAGTGAACACATACCGTTGTTCGCTCACTTTTCGATCATCTCCCTGCAGAGAGCGGTGACTGTCAGTCACGGCTCCCCGTAGGAATTTCCCCCCCTCCCAGCTCCGATCCTCCAGCGCTGAGTGGAGGAGCGAACGGGGGAGGGGGCGGGTACAGCTGGCTCTGCCTCTAGATAGGCAGAGCCACCTGTCATTCACGCAGCTGGGTGGATCTCGACAGCATTGCCGGCATCCGTCCCAGCTGCAGCGATCTCAGTATACTGCGAGCTGTGGCTCACGATATACTAAGCTTTGGGTCATGGGAGGATGCTAGTATATGTCCTCCTGTGACCCTTAAGAGAACTATGGGGAAAAACACTTACCCCATAGTCCTCTTTTAAGCCTGGGTTTATAGTGTGCTACTTCCACAACAAGTTGCTGATGACTCTTCCTATGGACCTGTTATTTGCAGACTTTCTGAAGGTTTACATGAAGAGAAAAGCATTGTAATAGAACTTTTCAAGTACCCCAAGGCTTCCTGAATGGTCATTAAGGTGATTATGGCTTTGATCTGGTCATGGTGGCTATTAGGGATTTTTTTAGGGAACCAAGCTGTTTTTTTGGTATCGAGTACGAGTACGGATATTTATATTTCGGTACTCGCCGATACTGAGTATCAATTACAAAATAAGATGCTTACAGGGAGAACTGTTTTGAAAGAAATTCATGAGAATGAAATTTCAACTGTATTTCTCTTTTGTATGTAATTTATACCGTAAAAATAAAGAATTTGATTTAAAAAAAACATTAGTCAAGTACAGTATAACGTTTTCCATATTTTTTCCTCAGCCAGTAGATGGTGACTGTGAGCCTTGTGCCGCAAGGTTTAGGATTGCTATAATGTTGCTGTAAATACAAATATGCATCGCAAGATCTCAGGTTTTACACACACACACATAAATAAGCTAAATTAGGTGAGGGACAAACCCTCTCTTCCTCTCCTTTAGAGACAGTACTGTCCAGATCCTTAGTGTGCAGGAACAGCCAGCAAGTGCAGAGCTTATGCTGGGCTTTCTTATTAGACAGCCCAGCATGTACTTCATACAATAAAACATGTATGTACCCCATGTTAAATGTTTATTTGTTAAAATAAATGGCTAATATACAAATAATAAAAACATTTTTTTACTGGGACATCTGATGACAACTATTTTACCTCTGACACCCAACGCCGACTGCTAGTCATTTAAGCAATACTTACCTATTTACAAATCACCCAGGTCAAACCCACCCCATGCAGAGTCCAACCTTTCTCCTCCTGCCCTACCCCCTCTGTGATACCCCTACGGCTCTCCCTTTTCATGTTGTTTGTCCTTACAGATGTCACTTGCGGATGTACCCTGCTTTTACTATAAAGTTTGCCATTTGGCACATATTTTTATACGCTGGAAACTTGGTTCCCTTTTTACAAGTCCCCTGAACTTTCTTCAATGTTATAGATCTTGACCCTCGCCATATCTCTTCTCTCATGAGTCAATTCCTCTAACACCCCTGTCCCATCAGAGAACTGTTATTGGTCACTCACACTGAATATGTTCACCCGTGATTGTCTGACTCCTTCACTGAAACATCCACGAAATACCAAGCACCATGTTTTCTATACTCCTGCTATCGCAAGCTACTACTGTTTACAGTCATTCCAAGTGCTATTTTATTATCCTGTATATCTTTGTACACATTCAGATGCATATATTTGCCGCAGCGGCTTACTGTTGTATGTATGTCTTTACTCTATTTTCAATAAAAAATGTATATGTGAAAAATTATATATTTACATTATTTTGTTCTCAATAAAAAAGGAAAATATTTAATCCTGCTGGTTAATATATCCTGGTGAAACACCGGCTGGCCCTTAGACCCTGAACCCTGGGGGATCCCGTGTCACCTACTCACTTGTGGGCTCACATCCTTGGTACCAGGAAACAGGTCCATCCAGTTGAACCTATGTGTGTGTATACATGTCACTAACAACTCCCATATCCCTATATAATTTGTGAACTGAGAAACTCATCTAATTGTCCTTTTGAAGTTATCAACACTTTCAGCTGGTACAACAGTCTGGGATTAAACCGCATTGCATCCAACTTCTTGTTGCGTTCACATGTCGTCTTCAGAGATCTAAGTTTAAACAGTTTTTTCTCTATACTCCACTCCCCCATTGATAAGTTTGTAAATTGCAATCATACCCCCTTTTAGGCATTTCTTCTCTAAGGAGAACAAGTTTACATTTTGCAGGCATTCATATTTCAGTCCTTCACCCTCTTACTAAATTTGTTGCCCTTCTCTGAACTTTCTCTAGTTCTAGAACATCCTTCCAGACGCTTGGTGACCAAAACTAAACCACGTACTCAAGATGCGGTCAAACCAGTGATTTACCAGTGAAGTGATAGAATTATGTTTTTATCTCTTGCAAAAATCCCCCTTTAATGCAAAATATATTCTGCTCACTTTGTCAGCTGCAGCTTGGTATTATCTGCTATTGTTGAGTCCGTAGCCTATAAGGACCCCCGGATCTTTTTGCATCCCTGACTTCCCCAGTGGAGAATCTGCTAAAGAGTATTTTGCATGTTCTTAGCTCCCAAGTGCATAACGTTATTTTTTTCAATATTTGGGTTGGAGTAAAGCACTTTTACTTACCTCATCCTCGCTCCCCCAGTGGCTAACGCTCTCCTCCCTCTGTTCTGGCTTGTGAAATATTCCTCAGCATCATCATATCTATTGCAGCTCTATGTAACCTGCATCAGACATGATGAGATCAGCCATTCTTAGATCGCTGGAGTGAAGGGGAGAAGAGGCTGCAGGGACCATTTTAGCAGCCTGGAGGAAGGCGGTGGGACCAAGGATCAGGTAAGTAACAGTGCTTACTTAGATCCCCTAGACCAGGGGTAGCCAAACTCCGACCCTCCAGCTGTGGTGGAACTACAAATCCCATGAGGCATTGCAAGATTCTCACAGCCACGACTCCCGGAGAGAGATGCATCATGGGATTTATAGTTTCACCACAGCTAGAGAGCCACAGTTTGGCTACCCCTACCCTAGACAAACAGAAGCACTTAACCCTTGCAGTGTGGGGGGTAACTCCACTGGTAGGATAGTTTTTTGGTTTACCCAGAGACGGGCTATAACTGCATTGTAATCTGCAAGGAGGTCAAGGACCTGACTGTACTGTTTGGGGGGCACCTGGATCACAAGCCAAGGAGAATTATATATCCTTTGGTACGTAAAGCAGTTCATATATCTCAACTACACTATATATTGAGCTATTTGCCATGAGTTTAGCTCTAAATTGAGTGAACTATATAAGTTTGGTACAATTGTATTATTTCTTGGATAGCATTACTGGCTGATTTGTTCCTTGTTGCCTGGAGTAGCTGTTAATGATGTGTGTAGCTCTACAAAAGTGAAAACATAAACAATAAACTCATTTACAACTTCTTTCCCTAACTTTATTGTACGCCATGCATTGAGATTAATGGTTTGTGTGGTATTGTTCAATTAACAAACAAATAGTCTAGAAGAAACAAAGGATGATTAATTACAATGGGCGACCTTGGCAAGCCTGTGAAGGTCATACTATAGTAAACAGCTTCATGAATGAGGAACAAAATATACATTTAAAAAGAGCCTTGTCCTGCGATTCACACACAAGAGTCAAGGTGGACGCTGGCCAAATTTCATACATCCGTGTTTATTGGCGATGTCGTTCTCATGTTTGCTAGCATTTTTCAGTATATGGATATTTTAAACTGAATCCCAACGTAAGTTTTAGGTGGTTGAAAAACATCACTTAAAAGGCGACAAAGATCCTTTTCATCGACCATCAATGACACTCTGTAAGTCAAATACATCTAAGATTTTCGGACAGGGCATCGCATTGTGTATGAAAAAATGAGCTCAGTGAAAAGGGACAGTGGTTTCTAGCACGGGCTGAAGTAGGCAAACAGAAAGGTAGAGGAAACAAAGTGCTATTGAAGGGATGTGTTTGAACTGCTGTTATAAGGAGAGTCAATAAGGTTGGACCATTGCAGTGTGGGAACATGGGGGAGTTCCCGGCGAAAAATGCATCTTAGTCTTTGCAAAGATCCACGGAGTACACTGCTGCAGCTTTAGATGTTATAGTTATTAATCAATGTTTTTATTACTATATTGGTATAATGAAATGATATATGGTGTATTCTTACTATTAGGGATGCACAGATACTAGTACAAGTACTCGCCCCAAATGCTCCGATGCCTAGCCCGATACTTCTGGTATCAGGAAATCGGGCAGCGCGTCATTACACGCTGCCCGGCTTCCTGATTGGCCGGGAAGCCAGCTCCACGCTCTTTCGTCACTTGCGCCCAGCTTTCTGATTGATCGGGAAGCCGGCTTCATGCACCCTCGTCACCCCATGATGAGGGAGCATGGAGTCAGCATCCCGGCCGCGTCATAACACAGCGCCCGGCTTCCTGATTGACCCGAAAGCCGGCCCCATGCTTTCTCGTCACCTAGTGACAAGAAGCATGGGGACGGCTTCCCTGCTAATTGGGAAGCTGGGTGGCGAGTTTTTACACGTTGCCCAGCTTCCTGGCTAATCAGGAAGCCACGTGGCGAGTCATTACACGCCGCCTGGCTTCCGAATGGGACTTCTGGTACTCGGCATTCGGTATCGGCGAGTACCGGAAAAAAAATATCGGTACTTGTACTTGATACCGAAATACCGGTAATAGTGCATCCCTACTTACTATGAATATTAAGATGTTAAAAAAACAACAAATTCCACTTAGCTATGCAAGTAGGGTACACACGGTACGAATTTCCCGATCAACCGGACAAAATTTGCATAGAGAGTGCCGCTTTCAGCACCCTCCGCCTGGAATCCCTCAATCAGCTGATCGAAGGAGCCGGTTGCAAAATTCTAGACTGAACAGTGTTTGCTGCCAACCAGCTTCTAGGTCCATTCAGGCATTCTGACAGGGGCCGACTGCCGACCGTCAGGATACAATGGAAACAACTGGGGATTCATCCACTGATCCTCGTAAGCGTTGATGGAGGAATCTGCTTGATTTTTTTTCATTCAGCCTGCGGAGCGAACGAAAAAAATAGATGTGTATACCTGACATGCAAAACAAACAAACAGACAGCGCCTTGTCCTCGTATATTACCATTTATTAATCAATGAATATACAAACTGACATAAAAAACTGCTCACATGGTCATATCTGAATGAATGATACATGGCAGACCCCACAAAAGATGCCTCGCTAGCTGACGTGCTTCGGGGGATTTACCCCCACCTCAGAGCTAACAAATTGTAAAATAAGTTACAAATAAATAGACTGGGTGAACACCATGTGACCACAAACCAAACCCACTCAATAGGATGCAGCTGATCACCATCTCCTCATTAATAGGAATTGCACAGTGTGTAGTAGCAATAGAGTGTGCTGATTTAATACAGTGAAGGAATAACTGACTGGTCACTCACCTCCTAATTGATACACAGCACCATACGCTTGCAAACATTTAAAACTCCCGCCAAATCGGCAGTGCACGTGGGCACAACCACAAAAGTAGTCGTACGCAGTAATCGGAGCTCCACCTGGCCGCCACACACATGTGGCAGAGTATGAGGCAGGGTATGAGACCGCCGAAGGCATATTGAACCTGCCGATCGGAGATAGACGTGTTTTGGAACGTAAGATATTACCATGTGAGTAGTTTTTTTATGTCAGTTTGTATGTTCATTGATTTATAAATGGTAATACACGAGGACAAGGCGCTGTCTGTTTGTTTGTTTTGCATGTCTTGTGAGGAAACTTCCCAGTGGCCTTTTGATGACGGCAGCCTGCAAACGATTGATGTTGGAGAACATTATTACGAGTCTGCTGAGCACTGTGGTGTGCAGTTTTTGGTGTACACCTGACAGCTGCTACTAATATCCATCACATGCTGCAACTGTGATAAAGGCAGAACGTCCACATTGTTTTTCAATGGGAAACTCTGGGATACGCAAATAATGTCTAAATACAAGAGGCATTGGTGTTACTTAAAGTGATATTTACCTCAAAAGGTTTTTAAGCTATTTAAAATGCTGATGAAATCACTTACAATGAATGCTACTCCTTGGTGTTTACAAGTTTTAGTTTACTGCATTATCAGCTGATCTCTTGATCCCTGGCCCTGATATCCTGTTTTAGGGGGGCTCCTTTTCCTTTCAGGGTCCTATGTAGACATCCTTGTGTGTGCTAATAAGCTGCGTGTGTCTCCACAAACACACAGGTAGGGCAAGACAAGATACTACCGTGCTCCTCCCTCCTCTTTGAAGACAGACTACCTGCAAGGAGTTTACAATCTAAGGCTCCTATCACACATACTAGGGCCAATGATATCACCAATATGTCAATGGAGTACTAGCAGAAACCCACAAAAGCACCAGGAGGACATGCAAACTCCATGCAGATTGGATCCTGGCTGGGATTTGAACCGGAGACCTCCATTGCTGCAATAGTGGGCAGTTAGAATGACCGACAGGCTGTACTGTGTGGCAAAGGCAGATTTGCTAATCACTAAGCATCTGCTTCTGTTAATGTAAAATACATACATTTTTGGTGCATGCCTGTAGATACAATGTCCATCATTTCAAGGGACTGACACTTTTTTGGAAACCAAATCCCTATGTGCTTTTTCAAAAATAAATAATATTAGGGGAAAGAATATATCTGCTCTTTAATTCTTTATGTATCCCCAACCACATTTACAGTAGTGAATCTGATTGGTAACTGTGAGGAACTTCACAGAACTAAAGGAAGTGGAACAAGGATGGGGATGACAGTCCCCCAACTTTTTGCTTCCAAAACACAACATCAACTACAGCTCCCATATTATGTATTAATAATAAACATAACAACAATAACAATAATAAGAACTACAACAAAAACAACAACAACAGTATACTACTACTACTACTACTAATATTTATAATAATAACAACATCAACAACTACAACAAAAACAACAACAGTATACTACTACTACTAATAATAATAACAACATCATCAACAACAAAAACAACAACAGTATAATACTACTACTATTAATACTACTACTAATAATAACAATAATAATACAAAATATATTCATTATTATTACCATTTTTTCAGATAACTCAAGTCTGATAAATTATAAAAGAAGGGGAAATTAGTATTCTTTTTTGTATTTACAATAGTACATAAATAAGATCTAAAAAAAAAACACACACATATAAAGCTACATACATTCACCAAACATTCATTACAGGTGAAGAAATCACTGTAATTTAAAACCCATGTAACAGGAAGATTCACTTCAATGAATATTTGCGGAATGTCACTGCTTCATAAATTTACTTCTCTGTGTCTAAAACTGTTGGAAAAATAAAGAAGTGATTTGTATATATATATACTGCATAAAGAGATGTATGTGATGTGACTGGGGATCCCCCATTTGTAACCTGCTGTGAATCTTTCTTTTTTTCATCCTGTTTTCACACTCAGAAAGGAAAGTTCACAGAGATGTGATCTTGGATAGAGGTCTGTGTGTGTGGGGTGGGAGAGGTGGAAAATGTGTGATTGTACCAGAGACCACCATAGACGCAGTTACACCTTATGAATACTGACTTTGTAAGGTAAAGGCCTTGTCTTAAAAATGTTAAAAGGAAACCTGCCATAAGAATCACATAGGTTGATATTTCTAACATTTGCTTCTGCAATTGCTACTTTGGCTGTCATCCTGATCCTTTTTGATTTAAAATAGAAGTAAATCCAAACTTTACATGTTTTGGCTTTTCTTCTCTTTTGGGTCAAAATGTACTCCCGTGATCCAAAGTTAGCATATAGTGGACTATTGCCCGCCATATGCTGACAGTGCAGAGCCATGCTGCAGATCTGCACAGAGCCCTGACCTCAGCCCTACTAAAATCCTTTGAATTAAAACACCAAATCTCATCCAACACCAGTATCGGATCCCCCCAAAAATGTTTTGACTGAATGGACACAAATTCCCACAGATACACTCCAAAATGTTGTGGAAAACCTTCCATGAAGTGTGGAGGCTGTCATATCAGTGAAAGGGGGGCAACTTGATATTAATGCCAATGGTTTTAGAATGACAAGCTCATAGAGGCGTGATGGTCAATTGAGCGCAAAGAATTTGCTTATAAGGTGTTCTTTCCACTATCTGTGTAGCAGCTGCCGTTCATATTTCACTAGCCACCAAGGACATACAATAATTAGTGGAGACCTTTATATTTCTGCACCTCACCAAGAATTTGCATTATATTTTCCACTGATCACCAGAAACCTTCAATCTCAAATGTATTACAGTCTAGGTTCTACAGGCTACACACAGAGCCAGATGATCAACAGGGCAACCTAGGCAAGAGCCTAGGGCTTGTTGGATGCCCAGGGTTTCCAGTTACGACCTTCATGTTCCTTCAGTAAACCAGTGGGATAGTGCAATTGGTCAAAGCTGTGTCTGTCACTTCGAAAGCAAGGAGGCACTGGCGGGCAGTTGGTGTTTTATGGTTCGGGCTATACCAGTAAAGACAATGCTCATGGGGAGGGTGTAGGAATTTTCTTGTGCCTATTGTACTCTTTTTCAGTGTCAGTTAAAGTGCCGAGGTTAGAGGAGGCAAATCTGTTACATCGCCTAGGGCCCTATTTATCTTTAACCAACCTCTGACTACTATGAATTTTCACTGGACACCAGAGGCTTCTAGGATATTTGCAGTAGGACACAGGGGACTATATTCCTTTGGACTGCCAAAGCCAGGGGAAATACATTCAAAGGTAATGAGAATATATTTTCCCTGGGACTGACAATAATCTCTCATTTCCACTCTGTTTAAAAGTAATTGCAGTCCTGTTTCTCTTCAAAATAAAACATTCTCGTCGATATGTCATAACCGTGATAAATAAAATGCATCACACATCAGTTCTCTGATAGACTTCTCGTATCATGTTGGAATAGAACCGAAAATGGTAAGATACAAAATAAAACGGAGCTGCATTTCTCATCCCAGACAGAGCCATATGTTTTCCCTACTAATGATCTGATCTTGTACAGGAATACAGAAGTCTGTTCCATTGTCTAAAAATAGTATCAGCAACGGAGTCATGTTGAGCGTTACCTTGTTTAAGAGCCCTTGTGTAAAAAGACCTTTTTCTTTCATGTAAGGAAAAATACTTCAGAATTCACAGCCGAATATGAAAATATAGATGGAGGAAATGTAGACTAAGTAACAATACATTAACACTTGGGGCTACTCTATTGTTTACACCTACATACTACCCCTAAAAGGGGGCACAGGGGCAACAATGATACCCACGTACACTGTGGCATTCAACGGTACCCCAAAAATGCCAAGAAATCATTTCCTACCCCAGTACACCTCCATCAAGGGATGTACACAATAATCAGAATAGGCCATGCCAAAGGAGATGATCAGAAACTGCAAACATGCTATAACTGAATGTCAGAGACTGCAGGCATGGTAAGCTCCCATTCACACTTGAGCATTTTGTTGTGTATTTCCCGAAGCTTGTCAACATTCAACATGAAGAATCCCATTATTTTCAATGGTGTCTGTTCACATGTGTGTGCTGTGTTATCACCTGTTGCTTGTAGCTTGGCATTTGAAAAAGTATATAACTTCCTTTCATGTGTTTTTGGCCTCATAGACTTCAATTAGGTGCCTAAAAACACATGGAAAAAAAACACATAATGTGTGTTTTTCACATGATTTTGCCCTAGAACTAGTAGCCTAATAACTAATTTTTTATTTGCCAAGAACAAAGACGCTTAAGCCTTAAAAAACAAAGCCTGAAAATTGTTCAAACGCATTACACATTCAAAAAACCCCTTCAAAATGCTCACACTCAAGTGTGAAAGGGGGCTTATATTCAGAGACTTAACAATCTACAGGTGTGGTTGTTATTCGAGGCATGGACCGGGAGGCAGTCAGAATCTGGAGGTTGGTTACAAGATACTGGTAGAGATCAATGCCATTTGAGCCTCTTTACATATCAGTGCTTCAACATTTATGCTCCTCCCAGAGCCCTTAAAACTACTTTGCTGCTCTCCATTGACAGATCCATCATAAAACATCAGAGTAAAGCTGGCCGTACACCTATAGATTATCTGCAGATTTTCTGTGGTCAGCTGGAAAAAGTGCAGCAGATTCCTCTACCTACGCT
Organism: Nanorana parkeri; assembly: GCF_000935625.1. Lineage (NCBI taxonomy): Eukaryota > Metazoa > Chordata > Amphibia > Anura > Dicroglossidae > Nanorana > Nanorana parkeri. The sequence goes on along the minus strand of NW_017306440.1, from coordinate 43,968 downwards.
AAACTGTGTGGATGGAGGAATCTCCCACTGGACCAAGCTTCAATATCTTGCTAGTCGGCCCCGCAGGCTCTCAAAATACCTGAACAATGCCTGCATCCAATCAGATTATTCAGCGGGGCCATCTCGGAAGACACTGAAGCTTGGCCCAGTGTGAGATTCCTCCTTCCACACAGTTACAATACGTGGGTGCAATGACTCTGGGCTTCATTAAATTCATTAGAGGACTGTCACTGGATCCCTGATTGGTGAGTCTGTGGGGGAGAGTACTGAAGGGGAAATAAGTACAGCAGATAGAGACACAGATAAATGTTGCCCCTCCAGACCGGGTGGGTGCACTCACCATCTTTTTTTCTTCCAATCCCTTGTACTTCTCTTTGAAAATCAGGACATATTGCATGTTGATGTGACGCCGTGATGGATTGGCTGATGGTTCAATGTGTTCCACTTGTCAAGCTTCCTCAGGAACCTGGATGATGACTATTTAATAAAAGAAATTAAATAAGAAAATATTTCTATGTTTCCATTTGCACAGTACGAATGAACATGCAATTTTGCAGGGTGAATGGCTCTGTGAATTGCTTATAAATACACTCCTGAGTTCTGCAGCTTAAAATACCCTTTGCTGCAGCACTTGCAGACTCACACCTGGCCCAATGGTCCGAAGCCCTCCTTGAAAATAAAAAAGACCAGCATATTTATTACTGTAAATGCATTCTGATTGCATTAAAGTTATAAATGGTGAGGGTTCAGTTGGGCTTTAACTTTGGCCTTCCTTATTTTTTTTCAAGGAGATGATTACACAGTAAGGGCGATAAACACAGAGGAAAAAAAACAATTGCGTCAAAGCGTACCTCACTTTCCGCTACTAGAATAAGATAAACTGAGGGTCTTTGTGCCGCTGTCCCGATATTCTGTAGTCAGAAGGAGAACTGTACCTTGTAAATTACAGATGTTTTTTTGTAATACAAAAAAATATACCATCTGAAAGCTTGTGCTTGCCTGCTGTACAGTCAGCTACTGTCCCTTGTATTCCACTGGATCTCAAGTACATAAATGAAGCAGTTGTTTGGTGCGTGATATGCCCATTGGGCTTATAAAAGGCCAGTTGTATTTCAATGGGTCATAGAAATCTCAGAAAGTGCGTATGTACACAGGTATATTCCATAGGGAAAATGCTGATTTAGTCACAGAAAATTAAATCTATCACAAGGTTTGAAATGCAGCTCGTAAATCTCTCTTTCCGTCTCTGAATACAGAGATTTATGTTCTGCAACATTGCCGCTTAGCTCTGAAAAGATGTAACGATTTTACTTCCTAAATCGGGGGGGGGGCCCGGGGGCGCTGTTTTCTGAGGGTTAACAAGCTAAGGAGTTCAGGTTTATTACTTCTGAAGAATGGAACTAAAAAAAAAATGTATTGTCTACATTTTCATAAATACAGTTACATCTTCATGGTGTCACTGCCTTGTCTCCTGACAAATGAGTGATCTCTGTAAGCTAGCTACACACCCCTTAAAGAGAACATATAGAGCTGATTTATCACTCTTCCACCCAGGCATGCGCTGGGAGACTGCTGTTCACATGTGTGGGGGAGTGGGTTACAGAACACATAGAGAGAGTCCGGAACACACTGGATCGCATAGATCAAGCTGGGGAGTGCTCTGGGGTGGGAGGGGTTGTGCCTGTGCCATTCATATCAGTGGCACCACAGACATGCCCCCCTGCCCGCAGTGCGATCACTTGCAGCGGAACGCGAGGTACAGGAATGCCCTCCGTGGTGGTGGAGTGCGATCAAAAAAATAGTCCCCGTTGACTGTCAACGCTTTTAGGCAAAGCAAAGGATAAATCCACAGCACACAGGCAACAATCTATGGGGGTCACATGAAGCAATCTCAGGCAAAGCCAGGGTTAAATACAGTGTGTTGTAAAGTAGCCATGGCCCCAAGCTCACTTCCGTGATGGACTACAAGCTCACATTTAGTTTACTAATTTGTATCGCGATTATAGTCCATCAAGGGAGTGAGTTTGGAGCGGTGACTACTTTACAACACACACAGGGACCATGGGGAACAGAAGTATCCCCCCTCAAGAAGGAAGGACAGTGTCAGCACCAATTCAGAGATGATTTGAGGATCTTCAGCTGAGTGATACACAAATAAGATACATTTTTGTTAACAGTTAAGGTACTTGAATGCATTTTTAAGATTTAACTCCTGAGTTTAGAGTCACTTTAAGTGGTACCCACATGTGAACTGTTCCAAAAATCACTCTACAAAATCACAGAGAAGACCAATTCTGAAGAATTCTCTAGAGAAGACCAAGACTCATTGGTGGTGAATTAAAGATGTTTGACCAACACAACCTGGACTCAGCCCAAGTTGCTGCACTTTCCAGTGAAAAGATTCCAGCACTCATGAGAAAGGTGAAACCATCATCTCATGCCTTCTTTTGGAGGTCTTGAATTTGGGCAGGAAGCCACTTGTCCAAGACAAAACCATTCCTTCCTATCTGTCGGAAAACAGTTCACAGAAGCCCTTGATGAAAACAAACTCAATCCAAGCATTTGCAAGTTCCTCCATTTGAAAACAGGTAAAAGCAAGCTTATCCTGAAACCCGGCCAGCAGAATGTAAGTCAGGCTTAGGAAACACAGTACGCTCGCTGCATCGTTCGCCTGTATTTGCCTTAATGTAGAAATCCCAGTAGTGCTAATTACTAATCTCTCTCCGCAGTGTTTCTAAGAGGCGACTCACCAAATATCCCGCTCAGTAGCAGCTCAGGCATGTGGTTACCAGAGCCATTCATCAGCCTGACAGTACATGTTTTCACATTCATAATGACGCTTTTTAGAATAATGTAAAACAACCAGAGTATATAATTCAGAACTTTCAGAATTCATAAATATTGAATATGTGATTTATTACCTGCAACAGGGGGGCGGTTTGGGATTTCAGACGCTTTATTACAGCAGCGGAGTAAGGCAGATGTTGGAGTCAATAGCTAATTGTTTGGGAACAAAGGAAACTTGTCACAGTTACCAATGATGGGAGGTATTTTTTTCCCGCTACAAATGAGCAAACATTTCTGTTATCATTTTATTTTTTGCTTTTTTCATTCACTAAATGAAGTGAGCTCAGCTGTGTTTCAAAGGCAGGATATCATTTTAAAGTCTGAAGCTGTTGAAACCACAAAATGTAACCAGCTAAGAATACATTCCAGACACAAGTGTTGAGTTTGCATTAAAGTGCAATGCCAGCTAATATTTTATTAAATGAAGAAGGATAATAACCTCTGTCAGGATTTTATATTTCTTCTAATTTCCTGTGCCAGAGACATTGGTCACAGGGACAGGAAATGTAGTAAAATCTCCTAAGGTGGGACCAGAAAGCAATTGAAACAGTTTGTTTTACTGGGGAGGGCTAGAAAAAGAACCTATCGTGTTTTTTGATGTCTTCGGGTCTAACTTTCCCGTTCGTATCATCCCCCAGGGGAGCTTACAATCCAAGATTCACACAACATTCACCCAACAGTCTTTAATAGAGTCAGATGAAAGTTCAGGCAATCTTTGCACCGTGCTGAAATGTTTCATAGTACAATGGTCCTTCAATGGTGTTTTCCTGCACTAGATCTGAAGTTTTTAATGGCTTCCAATGGATTAGGGCTAGTTCACACCAGATGCAGTCCGTTCAGTTTGGCAGCTGCATCCAAAATACATCACATTGCTTTCCTATAGGATTTCTGGTGCTCTGTTCACAGCAGTGACGTGCGGTGACGTGCGGTACCTCTTGCTCCGGGTGAGGCATTCCCCAGCCCCCGCTGGCCGAAGCCCCTCCCCCACCGACCATAGATCCGCCACCACCGGACAAAGCCCCACCCCCAACCTGTCTCCAAGCTAGTGTAAAGGAGGAAGGGAGGAGCCTCCCTGTCCCTCACTTGCTCCTCACTGCTGAGGCGCTCCATCCATGACAGGTTACACAGCCGGGAGGATTTCCCTGCTGTGTAACCTGTTAGATGCCGATCTGAATGGAGAAAAGGCTGTCAGCTTTAAACATGAAGCTGACAGCTTGTTCCTCCATAATTCTAGGGAAGGCTCTGCCTCACCTGCCTCACCTGCCTCCCCTGACCGCACGTCCCTGGTTCACAGCAGTGCAGTCTGTCCCAATGCAGTCAGAAACAATATTGCTTGCCCTATTGGATTGCAACGGAATGCATCACAACACATCAAAAACGCATGCAAACGCACCTGAAATCCCATTTTAAACAAAAAAAGCCAATGAAAAAAACGCATCAATCGCAGTACAATCGCGTTAAGGCTCCATTCACATATAGTGTTTGCGTTTCCCGCACGGTTTTCCTTGCAGAAGACTGCACAGGACACAAACGCTTTATGTGAAACAACTGCACGGATTACGCTAGTTTTGCGGCTATTTTATAGCCGCGAACATGCGGAGTCCGCCATATTATCGCGCTTGCACTATTTTGGGGGAGTTTAGTACAGTGCGGTCCCTGCGATACTCTGAATAATGCACATTGAAGTGTATTGTTTTTTTCTGTTTAGAACAGCTCAGTGTGTATTTGGACAGCCGAATACATGCAGACAGCCACTCCAGTGTGAATGTAGCCTAAAATTGCGGTAAAATCACAGCAAAACGCACTGCATTGCAGCTGCGCAGGCGCACGCAGTTCTGGTGTGAACAAGCCCTTAAGGGGAGGCACTGGTCTTGTTGGTGCTTACCATGCCTTGCTTTGGAGCACACCGATCCAAAATTAGCACTTTCAGGCTGAGCTGATTAAAGTGTTCTCTTTTATGTCTCCCTCCAAATCCAAAGTGACACTAAACTCAGCAGTTAAATCTTAAAAATACATTAGAGGACCTTCATTATTAACAAAAATGTATCTTATTTGTGTATCACTCGGCTGTAAATCCTCAAATCATCTCTGAATTAGTGCCGACACTGTCCTTCCTTCCGGAGGGGGGCTACTTTTGTTCCTCATGGTCCCTGTGTGTGTTGTAAAGTAGCCACCGCTCCAAGCTCACTCCAGGCCAACTCTCTCAGCTTAGCTTCCCTGAACTTGCTGCCTAGTGCAAGATCACAGGGGACAGAGCAGACTCCAGCAGCTGCTCCATCTACTAGCTTAGAGAAGGAAAGAGGGGAGCAGAGAGGGAATGGTTTGCCTTGCTGTGTCTGTGTGCTTGTGGAAACACGTACAGCTTATTAGCACACAAAGGGGTGGCTTCATAGGACCCTTTTGCAGGAAACTAAAACTTTTTAAACATCAAGAAGCAGCATGTAATCTAATCAGCATTTGAAATAACTGAAAAACTTTTTGACTTTGATATCACTTTAGATCACCATATTGCCTGTTAATTACACGTACATGTACTTTCAGATTAATCACAAAATGTGTTCACGGATACATTTTGTTTAATGTGTAACTTTTTCTTTCAATATACGGGACAGTTACAGGCTACAGTTCTGTTCCTAGCTTTCATCATGTCTTAGTCATGGCAGCAAACCCCAAGAGACAATCTCAGGACCTCACGTGAACTTATTCGCTGCAAGATGTTAATCTGAATCCTGAAGTGTTGTAGAGTAAATAGCATCATAGTGAGAAAGTAAAGATCTTTTTTTTTCCCCCTGTACATTTAATTTTCTCTGCTTCCCCGTGTAAACACCGATGACATTTTTTTTCCTCCCCACTCAATGGCCTGACATGAAAATAGAGAAGCCCATTCTAGCGGGATCTTTTATTAAGCCGTTCTCCCTCCTCTGAGCTGCTTAAAATTTGTGTGGCCAATACATAATCATGTGCCAAATACCAGATTAGCTGTAGACTGTCAGCGACAAAGAATTGCAGAGAGGGGACGGCGGAATGTGTAAAGAAATATTTGGGATTAATGAAAAGCCGCCAAGGTTCTCCATGAGAGTCTTGAAAACTATACTATTTTCTCCTGAGGAGAAATCCCCTCATTCTCTTTCTTGGATGCGCTCGGCCAACACGGAGCACTTGAGTGCTTAACATGCTGGGAGACTCGGAGTCTGAAGTTTTAGAGGGTGAAGTGCTTCTGGGAATTCGGTAATGGGAAGTGAAGTGGATGTCCTGCTTGTCTGTATTGTGACACATTTTCTGCTTTATTTTCCAGCATCTGGCTTCTTTTTATCATTTTGTTTTGAAAGGAATTGTAGGGCTATCCTTATAAGCAAGCATGTCCTTTCTACATTGACAACGGCGTGTATATTGTACATCCCTAATTGGGATTGAATGGGGAAAGCAATGCAGATCTCAACAACTGTACAGGGTCATTCCATGCAGAGCCGATATTTCAGCTTTTGGTAGATGCTAACTGGTTGAATTCTTCTGTCTTTGAAGGACTCGAGGCAATGAGAGCTTTGTATCTGAGTTTTCATGCCACCCGGCTGCTATGGTCAAATTGAGGGCATCAGAAGAGCACTGGAAGGTGCTCCAAGGTGCTGCAATATTAAAGATGAACTCTGGGTAAAGAAAAAAAATGTACCCTTGCCCTGCACTGCAAGAGTTAATGTGACATTAAACTCAGGTGTTAAATCTTAAAAATACATTCAAGTACCTTAACTATTAACAAAAATGTATCTTACTTGTGTATCACTCGGCTGTAGATCCTCAAATCATCTCTGAATTGGTGCTGACACTGTCCTTCCTTCTGGAGGGTGGCTACTTTTGTTCCCCAAGGTCCCTGTGTGTGTTGTAAAGTAGTCACCGCTCCAAGCATGCTCCTGTGATGGACTACAATCTCATGTTTAGTTTACTAGTAGTTTGAATTGAGATTGTGGTCCATCACAGGCGCGAGCTTGGAGTGGTGACTACTTTACAACACACTGGGGCCATGGGGAACAAAAGTAGCCACCCTCCAGAAGGAAGGACAGTGTCAGTACAAATTCAGAGATGATTTGAGGATCTACAAATAGGTTACATTTTTGTTAATAGTTTATTAATAGTTAAAGGAGAACTATGAGGGGAGTGATTTATACTCATCCTCATAGTTAGAGCCAACGTGTGACATTGAAACTGTTGCACGTCGGCCATATAGATCTGGAAGTGAGCAAACACATACCGTCACTCGCTTACTTCAAGAAGTCTCCCTGCAGAGAGGGGTGACTGTCTGTCACCGCTCCCCGAAGGAATTCCCCCCTCCCCTCTCCGATCTTCAAGCGCTGAGTGGAGGAATGGACGGGGAGGGGACGGGCACAGCTGGCGCTGCCTCTAGATAGGCAGATCCCGCTGTCAATCAACCAGCTGGGTGGCTCTCGACAGTACTGACGGGATCCGATAGCAATAGCCCGCTGTATACTGAGCTTTGGGTCAGGGAAGAATGTTAGTATATGTCCTCCCGTGACCCTAAAGAGAACTATGGGATAAAAAGGTTACCCCATAGTTCTCTTTTAAGTTACTTAAATGCATTTTTAAGGTTTAAATTCTGAGCTTGGTATCACTTTAAGTGCTCCGTTTATCTAGGGGGCTCAAATAAACCTGTTTTACTTACCGAACCCTCAGTCCCACAGTGGGTAATGTTTCCAACTTTTTGGGTGGACAGTATCTAGCATGATTTATAATGTTCAATTCTATTTCATTGATGGTGCTTAATGGGTATTTCCACTTTCGCGTCCAGATTGGGATAACACCTATTTTATATTTGTTACATGTTCTCATTCACATAGCATAACTTATGAAAAAAAAAAAAAAAATGCTGATTGAATATTACTTGCTCTATTCTAAAATACAAGTTTTTCTCTAAACTGAATTTTCCTTGAAATACAAGGGGGTGGGGGAGGTTAACATAATTAACCCCGTCTATACTGCGCTGGAAAATCTTATTATTAGTTGTGAACACTGTCTCAAAGGGTTAAAGTTCTAGAAGCATTGCATATTAATAATGGAAATTTCACTCTGTCCCTTGTCTTTACATGGGGACAGACAGAGTTTGCGGTCAATGTGAAAATTAGAGGAATGCTCGCAATGGACGCTACATAGAGACATCTAAAAAGTAAGAAATATTTTTTAAAAGGCAGCCAAGTGAATAACTGAACCGAAGTGAACTGAGCCGTACGCAGTTTGGTTATTCACTTCGACCATGTACGGCTGATTTAATCAATTGGCTGGCTTCGGCTGGGCCGAAGTGAAGAAGCCGTTCGCCCCTATTCGGCATTCTGCTCGCCTATTGTGCTCGCTACCTCGGAATTATAAGGAGGAACCCCACCCCCAAAAATGGGTGGAAAAAAACGGCTGTAACTACAGCTCAGCTTTAGCATATGCGCTCGGCTGAGCCGTTCACCTGCCTTCGGCTGCTGTACGGGCTATTGTGAATAGCCCATAGAGCAGCCCCTCCGTTCTACTGAAGTGAGCGAAGGATCAGCCGAAGGATCAGCCGAAGGATCAGCCGAAGGCTCCTTAGTGAAGAACCCTCATAGCGAAGGTTTCTTCAACTTTGACTGCAAAAGTGGAAACACACTTTAAGTCTTGAAAATTAGAAGATTGTTGATAAATTAAAGATTTTTGGTTATACAGTGTTAATGGTTATGGTTAAAGGGGTAATAATTATTAAGGAAGAACTAAAAGTAAAAAGAAGAAAACGTAACCCTTGCAGTGGGGCTACCCCTTCTCTACAAGGGTTAAGTGCTCATTTTGGTCCGGGGATTAAAAAAACGAGGATATACTCACCCGAACATCGGTCCCAACTGGACGCTTTATCAATCGCTGCAGGCACTCTCCTCCTCCATTCTGGCAAAGGAATGTCCCTCGGCATCCTCAAGTCTAATACACTGTATTAGAGGTGATGACTCAGGAGCCATTAGACTGCTGGAGCGTCTTATCTGCCATAGAGATGGAGGAAGCCATCTCCAGAAACTTAGATATTTTGGCCCCAGTGCTCTATATGGAAGATGCAGGGGCATGCATGCTGGGGGTAATGTATCAGTAGTGTAGACAACTTTGGAGCACTGGGATGACCAGGGCTTTTTTTTTTAGCTAATGGTATGTCTGCACATGGAGTCTGTTATCTATAGCATGGGTGTGATGAGGAGGGCAAGGGGTGGTATAGGGTACTTTTTGTTGGTTCTCTTACGCTCAACAAAGCAGAGTGACATATTACTACAAATGCCTCTTTCAGTCACTCGATCAACTGCGTTGAGCAAAATCACCCCTTTATACGATGTGACATCTCTAGCCCATGGTAACATTATACAGTGTACACACTCTGGGAACAAGCAGGGACTGTGAAGTCTGGCTGGGAAAAAGCAAGTGTACATAGAATTACTGAAACTCGGCTGCCCACTTTAGTGTCTACGGCACGCTACATTTAACATTCTGTACATGGCCCCTGTCCTGAAAAGCCGTTGTGCATCTGTCATCCTGTCCGCGTTAAGCCATGTTCCTCAGTTCCTATAAGAAGACCATCATATCTCCATTCAGCTAGAAGAATTGTTTTCTCACTGACGTGGCCTCAGGCTCATTGTCAGAGATGGTGTCATGGGAAACACAAGTCCGGCAAGGGAACATCTTAATTCTGAGCCTGAAAGGAATAGGCACAGCAGTTGGAGGATGCAGCACAAAACTAATAAATGAGTCCAGGCTTGTTATTGCATTGGCTGTACGGCCACTGTGAGACTGCAAGGGTTAGCGTGGTCTATGCTACAAGCAGCAATGCAGTAAGTGAGCATCTACAGCATGTGGACCCCAGGCTCCTTATCACCTGGCTAATCATATAAATTAAGCCATATTACTAGATTTGGTCATGTCACTGCCACCTCTTTAATGTATATACTAGGGATCCACCAATACCGTTTTTTCAGTAATGTACATGCCGCCTTGCTTCCTGATTGCCCAGGATGCTGGCTCCATGTTGTTTGGCCAGCTTGATTGTGATTGGCCGGGAATCAGCATTAAGCCGGCTTCCAGGGCAATCAGGAAGCCGGGCGGCAAGCAATGATCCACCTCCCAGGTTCCTGATTGGCCAATCACCATCGAGCCGGCTATTTGCACGGGAAGCTTACTCCATTTCTCCCTACGGCACTGCCAGTCAGAGCAAATCTTCTGACCAGAAGCTCCGGTATCGGGGAAGGTATCGGAGCATTTGGGGTGAGTACGAGTACTCCCCCAAATACTCAGTAACGGCACAGATAACAATACTAGTATCAGTATCAGTGCATCCCTAGTATATACAGTTGCTTGTGAAAGTATTCACCCCCTTGGTGTTTTCCCTGTTCTATTGCATTACAACCTGAAACGAAAATAAATTTTTTGGGGTTTATACCATGTGTGCCGCCCCAATAGGGGCATAGAATATGAGATGCATAGCCTCAGTTAATATTAGCATTGTTATATAGGTTAGAATGTATATAGTGTGATTTGCCTAACTATTTTCTCATAGCTAAATTCATGTCTTATCCTATGCTGCCATCTAGTGGCCTTTGTGATATCACACATGTCTTTTCTGTATTTCTGTTCCCCATGTGACGACATATTTCCAGTTTATGTATGCCCCTCCCTTCTTCCTGTGTGCAGTACTTCCTGTGTCATGGCCACAGTTAAGAGCCACATGTAACAAGGACACACATGTGATCTGCACAGTACGTAGGAAAGGCATCATTTTCTGACCGCACAATACTACAACCGTTCAACTGCTGTTCCTATCATCTGCTGTAACCCTGATGTTAAAGAATAAACACCTCTTTTGAATGAATCGGTATTGACGAGTTCAGCTATCTGACGAGGATTGTCCGCAGTGAGTATATCTGCTTATACAGGCCAGGCATAGAGGTCTCAGCAAGGGATATATCTCGCTATCACAACGATCGGAGTCAGAATACCATGTGACCATTTAACTGTTTAACTGTTTGATGTGGCAGGAGGGTCATGTTAAATTTGATCCGTAAAGCCAAAGTAATAAAAAAAAGTTTTTGTTTTAGAGTGGGGATATCCAATGGTTTTACCAGACACGGAGTTAGGCAAAATCTCCAGCAGCACTTTGGAGAGAAATAAAATAGATTTTTATTAGCAGAGTAAGGGCTCATTCAGACAGGGTGCACGTCCACACAGCGTGCACGCCTGTAAAATGGCACGGTGCCGGAAGCAGGCCCGGATTTCCCACAAGGCCACTGAGGCCCGGCCTCGGGGCGGCAGAGCGCAGAGGGGCGGCAGCGGTGACCTTGTGGGGAAGTTGCGGGCGCCGGTG
>NW_017306440.1:32367-32675 GCF_000935625.1 Nanorana parkeri | reverse complement strand
TAAAAAAAATATTAAATAATTAAATACAAAAATAGAAAGGTGATTAAAAAGTTAAAAATAAGAAAATAATTATAAAAAATAAACAATAATAAGATAAAAACTATAAAAAAGTAAATTATAAAAAAGTAAAAAGATAAATACAAAATCTAAAAAAAATTAAATTGATTAAAAAATGTAATAAATACAAATTTAAAAAAAATAAGAAGAAATAATTGAAGAAAAAAATAGAAACAGTATAAAAAAAATGTAAACTAGCCCTGCCCCAAGGCCAGGTTCCACAATACGCCCCCCCCCCCCCCCCCCCCCCC
>NW_017306440.1:27422-32306 GCF_000935625.1 Nanorana parkeri | reverse complement strand
CCCGCCATCTGGTTGCCATTCTCAATTGATGGGGAGGGGGCGTTGGCGGCGCGGCGTAATGTGGAACCCGGCCTTGGGGCGGCAGGAAGAGTAAATCCGGCCCTGGCCGGAAGGGACAGGTGCTGCATGTAATTGTGAGCAGCAGCCTTTTCTTCCATATGGGAGGATGTGCCTGCACGCAATAACATGCGGTCACATGCACACCTGAACCTACACATATGTCCCGGTCTGGGTGCCAACACTTGGACTTTGACTGTGTACATCCAAGTGTGGGCACCACGACCTACACATAAGTGCAAGTCCAGGAGGAACTAAGAGGAGCTTAGGACCTCAGTCAGCTTTAGGGTGCTGTTTGTGTGCGGCATGGGGCTCTAATACTTCACCACACCATTCAAAACACACTATAAAAAAACTTTTATTTTTGTTTTGAATGGTGTAGCAAACAATAGCAGACAAGGCAAAGTCAGACCAATATGAGATAACACTGCTTGCTGATGTTGGCTACTGCACTTAAAGCTGGACTCTAGGCTGCCCTTAACCCCTCAAATTAGTCATTTATGGCCCCAGGCAGACTCGCTACATGTGTGAGTGTGCATAGTGCTTTTGTTCCAATTGTTATGCGTCCACATAGGGCAGACCATTCATTTTGATTTTTTTTTTTACTGCACGTTTGTTGTGCATTTTTCTGCCTGGAAAAATATACGTCTTGCTTTTGCTGTGTTTGGGTTGCCATTAACAATAATGACACCACAAGTACGACATGCAACAGATACAAGATAGTTAAAAGGAGCTTCTATGACCCTCAGGAGCCATCTATAGTCCATTACACCTTTAAAGCTGCCTTTCTCATTAGCTCCAATGCATTTCACTAAGATGACAAAATTGTGCAGAATCCAATTTTTACAGAAATTTCAGGGAAATTAAAACTTTCATTGGCTTATTCCCTAATACTCACTCAGGGGCTACATACATGTCCTAGAGATCCCTCTGGAAGCTTTCCCCTCTTAGATGTTCTTGGTAGGATGGGCCCTTGTGTCATGGTCCTTTGCCCTGCTTAGATGTTCTTGTTAGGATGGGCCCTTGTGTCATGGTCCTTTGCCCTGCTTTATAAAAAGTGATGTCACTACAATAAGCATTACGGTAATGATCATATTTGAAAGAAACCAAACAATATAGACCTGTGGTCAGGATATCTACAGTTTTGTAGTAAAATAATTATTGGCAGACAGAGGTAGACACTCGCCCCCTCCTCCTGGATTCACACTCACAAAAACAACTTATTCTGATAGCAGCCGTTTATTTAATGTATGGATTTGTGTCACTCTCTGGAAAGACCTTACATATACACTCACTCCCCCTCTGATTTAACTGAAAACACATACATTTACAGTATTAGTCATTTGGTCTAAGATAGAAAAAGCTCACAGTTCATTAATAATGTTAAATTTATCTCACACATCAAATGAGCTTGTGTGATTGAAGGAAAATGGCTTGGACTTATCGTTGTGTGAGACAGATTTGTCTTAATACATGGAGAAAATCATCTACTACATAATGGCTGTATTGAATCTGTAACCAATCTCCTTAATTGGAAGCAGCTCTTCCAGTGTGGAGGATCAGGTAGAAGAGAGGTTAGTAGGAGCTTGTGGTTGCTCCCTGTTGATAGTGTTGACTTGTGTAAAGCTGACTTTCATCTTGCAACAGGAAAAAAAAAAGGGGCATAGCTGCATGTAACAAAGTGGACATGCTAAAATATTGACGCATTCTGAATAAATAGTATCGTGCCCGCTAGGGGGCGCGCGCGAGCAGAAAAAAATTGCCGTCTGGAGACGGCAACCCGCAGATGCTGCAGTGCCGTCCGTCCGTTTTTTTACTACGGGCGGACGGCAAGAGGTTAAGACAAGTGCTCTCAATCACCTATTTAGCTATAGGCATTGTGGATACATTCATCTTTAAAGTTCACACCAGAAGCACTGATATCTTAGCTCATTTGCTGTTGCTTTCTATTAAAGTAAAATCCTTCCAGCCCTCTAATCAAACAGCAGGTGTTCCTAAACTGTATGAAACCTTACTTTAGAGTCTTTGTCTTTGAGAATGAATTAATTCACAGTACAAGCTGATAGAGAGGTCGGGGATGGCTTGTTTAAAAGCTCTTTTTACTGATTGTTAAGAATACTGTATGTAACACTTTAGGCCTCATTCACACTGATGAGTGCCGACCCGTACAGATCCGCGTGGCGTGCATGGCCATATCGGGCCGCTCCTGGGAAGGACAGGTGCTGCGTGTGATTTGCACGCAGCAGCCTGTTTTTCTCTATGGGAATACGAGGCTGTACACCGCCGTACGCTCACCCTAACTGCTCCACCCTGTCTGCTTAACTGGATCCATCCTGTCTGCTTACGAGTACGGACACCCGCACCTGCATGGATGTCCAGTTCAGGTGAGCGTACGGCCGGAGAAGAGTGAAGCTGAGACATCCAGCCATATAATGTGTCACTTCTGGAACATATGAGGGACCACTGCTGGAAGATAAAAGGTGCCATCACTGGAAGATATATCGTGTCACTGCTGAATGACATAAAGTGCCATTGCTGGAAGATATAAGGTGTCACCGCTGAAATATACTGTCTAAGGTGCCATCACTGGAATATATAAGGTACCATCACTGGAAGATATATACACAGTCTGCCTCCTCAATGTGTTGATGTAGTGCATAAGTCCATCCCACTCTCCTTTGTCCCTTTTGATCTATGAACCCTGCTTGTGATGCAGGAGGGGAATTCTTAAACCTACTGACCATGGAGCTTCTTGCAGTTTCCCCTCACTGGAAACACCTGCAATCAATTATTTGTAGGGTCCACATACTTTTGACCATATAGTAGGTGTGAAGGCACAAAGGTTTGGCCATACAAACAAGGAAGACAGGTGAATTAGGCAAGCTAAGTAACTTGCATGGTGTTGCCCCTAGCACTGCCCCCTTTATGGAAGAAATGGTCCTGTTTTTGGAGCAGAAATTACATTTTTTAAGGGACTATTATTTTCAGGGTCAAGTTTAAAGAACCTGGAAAACTAGGGATAGTAAGTTCATGTATATACAGTATATATTGTACGGAGGACAGGCTCAACTGGTAAAAACATACATGAGACAGGGACGCCTAGGAACATTCCAAGAAGGTTTCTCCTTCTCTTTTATTCAACAAGCCAACAAACACGCACAGTTTCAATGCAGGAGGACTTTGTACAGCAAGTCCATAGCATAAAACAAACAAAATATCTGCTCATCAGAGCCATTAACTAAACTCAGGTCAGTTCCTCACTAACAGGGTGCCCCTTAATGGGTTCCCCAAAACAAACAGGCAACACTAGTTTAATGTATTGTCAGCACTCGGCCTTTTCACCCAGCAGCTCCCACAGCAGAGAGAGCGAGGGAGAACCTTGAGCATCGGTCACCTCACATATATAAACTCTTGTGGACAGCTTCGACTAATGATGGTGTTTTGCTACAAGGTAAGCTGTCGACCTAGGAATTAAATCTTCATCCCACCCAAAGCTCTATAAAGCCTCATTGCTCCAGGAGTCAGAACACAACTTAATAGGATTCCGAATTAACCAAGAGTGTGTTTTCTCAATTTCAGAAACAAACTCTGGAGTCCCTCACCCTGTGAATGTGAGAAACCTACATGCGACATATACACCATCCACAATCCTGCCAGCTGCTTTCTCACAATACATATATCTGCAGTAGGTACCTTACTCTGTCTGTAGTATGCAAAGAGAACATTTTTGCAGAACACAGAAAAACCAAAGCAGAAAATGATGGAGCAGAAGCAAAGAGACATACTCCTCTGTGTGTTCTGTGCATGGTGTATATGTGGAAGTTACAATAAATTAACCACTGAATGGTAAACCCATTAAAGCAGTGGAAAGTTGGGGCAGTGACGTTGGTATGGCCTGACAGAGCAGGAGAAAGTGATGTGAACAGAACTATCAAAAGCTCTGCCTGGAAAATGAAACAGCGACAGAACACATGCACTAATTGATATTAATGGAACTGGGTTTTCACGGGAAGACGTGTTTAGGTTTTAGGTGGAAAGTGTTTACATTGTAGTCAGCGTGAAGCCTGGATACAAAGCAGACTGTGTAATTAGAGTGTTTGGCGTTGACTTATAATGATGTTTCCACCAATGTGTGCACCGTGGATACAACATATGGGGACAAGGGGCCGAAAATAAAAATAGAGACTGCTTTGTATTGAGGAGTCTTGAAATGAGCTTCCTATTTTGTTTAAACTAATCATATAAGTTGGATATAAACTTGTTTTTAAAGGTTTTTTATTATTATTATTATACAGTCATTTCAAGTTACGATCACTAGCTTTTTAATACTTTGTATTTATAAATGTGGTTTTCATACACTTTTATACTTTTAAACTGTTTGGAATAAAAAGACTGTTTTGGAAATTTTAAACTAGTTAAAAAAAATACCCTGAAGACCTTTCATACTTCGTTATGGTGATGTGTTTCCTCAGCCTTTGCTCTTTTGCAGAAACCACTGATAGAATCTTCAGCATCTGCACTTCCATGAGCAACTGGTGCCTGCATTCCCCATCATGAACTGAGGTTCCATCTGGTGCCTGCATTCCCCATCCTGTGCTGCAGTTCCATCTGGTGTTTGCATTCCCCATCATGTGCTGTGATTTCATCTGGTGTCTGTATTGACCCTGTGCTGCAGTTCCATCTGGTGTTTGCATTCCCCATCATGTGCTGTGATTTCATCTGGTGTCTGTATTCATCATGTGCTGCTGTTGCATCTGGTGCCTGCATTCCCCACCATGCGATATATTTTCCCCATCAGTCTATGCTGTGTTGCAGAAGGGTTTTCCT
>NW_017306440.1:26732-27346 GCF_000935625.1 Nanorana parkeri | reverse complement strand
AGTGGTTGCAGCTGGGGCTGGACAAGGGTGTGGTGGCAGAAATATAGTTACATAGTTGTTAGTCTAGGAGTCCAGGACTTGGTGAAACATGTCAGAGGGTCAGACCTCGGGCAGGACTCAGTGTCACTGATGCATTTTCAATAAACTAATTCAGCGTGAAGCGGAGTGCGGACGTTTTTTTCCTTTACTATATATTATACATGTTTGGTTGGTGACAGGACACACTCCTGCCAGCAAGCACCGGGCTATATTTCCCCTGCTAAAGCCATGGAGGAGCGAGCACCTGGCTATCTTTCCTCTGCTAAAGCCATGGAGGAGCGGTGCTTTATTCCTATGATTTGGTACATGGTTGTTAAAGTTAAATAAAGACACAGGTCCATGTAGTTCAACCTATGTGTGTGTGTGTGCATAAATGAGTAACTAAGAGTGCCCGTAGTTCAACCTATGTGTGCGTGTGCAGTGGCTTAACCAGAGTTATGGGCGCCCGGGGCAGAATTTTTTTTCCGCCCCCCCCCATATTATATAAACATCCACTAGAACTGTACCCCCCACCCCCACACATATATATCAGCTAAGGAACTACAAGTCCAAGCATGCCATCATTGTCCCTGTAC
>NW_017306440.1:5978-23847 GCF_000935625.1 Nanorana parkeri | reverse complement strand
GCCTGATCCAGCCAGCTCGGATCGCCGCTATGCGATCCGGGCTGGCTGGATCAGGCAGACGTGCCCTCCAATCAGGCCCTGTAGAGGGCCGCTCGCAGTGGCCTCGGAGGAGCGAGCGGCCACCCGATGACAGCCAGGTGAATGTGGCAGAGAGAGGGAGCCAGGGGCTTTGTTTAGCGGGGGTCGTGACGGCACCCACCCCTCAGTCCTGTGCCCGGGGCAAGTGCCCCCCTGCCCCCCCGGTTGTTACGCCACTGTGCGTGTGTGCATATATGAGTAACTAAGAGTACCTGTAGTTCAACCTATGTGTGCATATATGATTAACTAGGAGTTCCCATAGTTCAACCTATGTGTGCATATATGAGTAACTAAGAGTACCCGTAGTTCAACCTATGTGTGCATATATGAGTAACCAAGAGTTCCCATAGGCCAACTTATTTTTGCATAAGTAACTAAGAGTGCCCGTAGTTCAACCTATGTGTGCATATATGAGTAACTAAGAGTGCCCATAGTTCAACCTATGTGTGCATATATCAGTAACTAAGAGTGCCCATAGGTCAACCTTTGTGTGCATATATGAGTAACTAAGAGTGCCGATTGTTCAACCTATGTGTGCATATATGAGTAACTAAGAGTGCCCGTAGTTCAAGAGTGCTGTACCCCTGTATATTGTGTTCACTGAGGAAGCATCCAAAAGTTTCTAGAGAGAGTCTATACCCTCAGCTGATATCACTTCCTGAGGAAGGGAGTTCCACAATTTTACTGCTCTAACAGTAAACAAATGCATAAACTTACATTTTTCAGTATTAAACCTTATCTGCCAGGTGGTTGCCCACTCCCCTATTTTGTCAAGGTCTTCCTGTAATGCTTGGTCACCCTGCAAATTTTGGTATCATCAGCAAACACTGAAACGGGGCTATGAACACCAACCTTTATGTTGTTAGTAAACAGGATGAAGAGCATTGGCCGTAAGACAGTGCGCTGGGGCACGCCACTCCCAACCCTAGACCATTTAGAAAGTGAGTCATTTATCAATACTATCTAAGCTCATTCCTGTATCCAGTTCTCTATCCATACACATCATCATCAATGCTTCTAGACTATAGTTTTCATATTAGGCATGTATGGGGTACTGTGTTAAATGCTTTAGCAAAACCCATATACACTACGTCAACTGGCTTTCCTCCATATTCCTCCTAGAATGTTAATAGGTTTATCTGACAATAACAGTAAGTTGCATGGTCAGAGTTAGATACAGAGACAGGAGAACTGGTAGGATCACCAGGTATTTCATAGCACAAGTGACTTCAGGGACACAAACAGTAAGTGAATGTTTAATAAAGGAATTAAGCAATGCAGGGTCAGTGTTACGGTTCATGTTCCCATATACAAAGCTTATACTCCTTAACTGCTTCCTCAACAGTGTATTTCCATATTTTTTTACAAGCTTACAGATGTGCTATAAGCTAAGCACATTCAGATGTAGAATATATAAAATACACTTTTAAAAGATTGCATGTTTCCTTAAAAAAAAAAAAAAAAGACTCACGTACAGTACATGTAATTGCCACAAATCTGCCTTTAGCTCAGTAAATTACAACGCTTGCCCTTCACACTCCCAACATAAATACAGTTAGGAGCTACAAATGAAAATTACAGTGCATTACAAATACTTAAGCATAAAAATAATTGTCTCTTAACGTTCTGGCAAATGGCTGCTGAAAGTTCATAGATGTTCATTATAATGTTTATAGAGATTCATTATTAAGCTCCATAATTCTCCCAGGGTCAAGACCTCCATAAGGGTGATGACTTTATAATGTGATATTTATAACTGATGTATAATTCTTATCACCATCTTTATTGCTTGGGATATGCACATCACATTTATTTAGTTACTTTGATCTGTTCTGTATTGTTTAATGGCGTTTTCCTTTTTTTTAATTGAAATCTTGTGAGATTAAGCCTGTGTGCTTTCAGCCTGCAACCTGCGGACCAGTAATTGCTGCTGGCAGTATGCATGGGAACAGGATGACTAGTGCGATACAGATGTTAGCTTTCATCTCCTTCCAAACACAGAGAGACTATTCTCATCATCTGCTGCTATGAAGCTGGCTGCCTGTTCATCTCTTCATTAAGTGACAGGTACAATCACCCACAATTGCATTGCATTGTCTCTTTATAGAATCATGGTTCCAGGGAAAATGGGATAAAGAGAAATCTGATAGACGGGGATTTAAATAAATCTCGAACATTGAGATCAGACTTAACTAAGAAAATACTTTTGTTGGCAAAGGATGACCACAGTTTTATGGTCTTTATTTACCAATAACAGTGACAATGAAGCCTGAGTTTCCAGGAGACCTCATCACCGGTGTTTTCTACTGTAGTATGTTAGTCTGTTATGCAGAGGATCCTGGTCTAGGAGAGGTGAGTTTGCAAATAAGTATTTAATTTTAATTAAGGGAGGGTTAGTGTTACGGCTACATGGAGGGTTATTGTAAGGGTTACATGGAGAGTTAGTGCTCACATTATAGGGAGAGTCAGTGTGTGCCTTATAGGAAGGGTTAGTATTAGGGTTACAGGTATGGTTAGTGTAAGGGTCACATGGAGGGTTAGTGTTAGGGTAATAGGGAGGGCTAGCATTAGGGTAACAGGGATAATAAATGTTAGGGTTACAGATAGGGCTAGTGTTAGGGTTACAGGGAGCAATAGTATTAGGATTAAAGGGAAGGGTTGGTGTAAGGGTTACAGGGAGGGTCAGTGTGAGATTTATAGGGAGGGTTTGTAATAGTTAGTGTGAAGGAACAGGGAAGGGCGTTAAGAGTTGCATAGAAATTTAATGTTAGAGTGAGGGTTAGAGTTGGGGTAACAGGGAGGGTTAGTGCTGGATTTATAGGACGGATTCATTTTAGGGTTACAGGAAGAGTTAGTGTTAGTATGGCATGGTGGGTTAGCATCAGGGTTACAGGAAGGGTTGGTGTTAGTATGGCATAGTGGGTTAGCATTAGGGTTACAGGAAGGGTTAGTGTTAGTATGGCATGGTGGGCTAGCATAAGGTTTATATGGAGGGTTGGTATAATCATTATAGCAGGTTTAAAGAGAGATTTTAATATTAAAGGTTAAATGGAGGGTAGGTTTAGGAAAAGTACAGTGAAAGTAAGTGTTAACATTACGGTAAGGGATAGTGTTAGGTTTACAGGTAGAGTTAGGGTTACAGGGAGACTTAGTATTAGGATTAAAGTACAGAGTTAGAGTTGGCGTAAGAGGGAGAGTTAAAGAATGTTTCAATGGAGGGTAAGTCTGGGGGTAACAAGTAAAATTAGTGTTAGAGTTATAGATAGGGTTAGGGTTACAGTGAGGGTTATTTTTGGGCTTACTGTAATGGTTAGTGTTAAAGTTACGCACAGGGTTACACCGACGGATCTCTTTAGGGTAACAGGGAGGCACAGTGTTAGTGCTAGCTTACAGAAAGTGATAGTATAAGGGGTATGTAGGGTAGTAGGTCACTCCTTTCTATGCCATGAGCTCTAGACTGCAATCTAACCGTACTGACCTCTCATTCCTGCATGCTAAGGTACCATAGTTATAGGTACTGTTATCCTGGCTAATTTCTTTGTGAACAGTTAATACTTCGCACATACATTTGTGAAAAAGTAAAACTTAAATGTTGTGCTGCTCTTTACACTTTATGATTCAATATCTTGTGAAAGCATGTGTTCAGAAACATAGAGGAACATAGGTGTGAGCATCCACAGATGCCGGACAATTGAGAAAGGCATCTGTGGATGGATGGGGGTTCATAGGAGGTTCTTTATACTATACATATTACATGGCTATTATGTCTACCATTTATGGCTCTTTTTTAATTGATACACTAATAAATACTGTTGTATTTTTTACGCATTAACATGAAAGGAATGCAGAAGAAACCTAATGTTTGTACTTCCCAAAGACAGAGCCCAGAGAGCTCCAAGAGAGCTTCAGAAAGCCGATAGGCCTTACTCTAAGATAAAGGAAAACAGAACTGGTTTGGACCCCTTAAGACAGCTCTCAGAAGAAAGGAAAAAGTATAGAAAATATAGAATGCTAAAAGTTCAGTTCTCCTCTTATCCAAAGAATAACTCTGCTCTAAAAAAAATGAATTTTAGGCACATTGCATATATGTCACAAACATTTGAGCTGTCATAACTATAATAAAAAGGCAGCCAGCCATTACAGTGCATATAAATTAAAATAAACCCACACACTGAAGCAATTCAAACTGAACATATGAAGAAAAATATATAGGCAGAGATCCAAACTGTATCTTTTGCGGACCCCCAATGTCACCCGGACAGTCCCTATGCAAAAGGATATAACCCAGGTTTTAGCAGTCAATACTTGTTTACACAACCTACATGCTGAGATTTTCATCTTATGCACAAACAGTTTTTATGGCATATATGTTTTGTAATTGTGAGGATGAGAGGGATGGAGGTTCATAGTAGGTCCTTATACTATACATATTACATGGCTATTATGTCTACCATGTATGGCTCTTTTTAAATTGATACACTAATAAATACTGTTGTATTTTTAACAGCTTATATGGTCACTATTCTGGTGTCTTTAAAGTCCTACAGGGTTATTCATAAAAGGGTGAAGAGTTTGGAGAAGACAGGAGAAGTGAACAATCTAGGACCAAATAGCTGATTTGGAAAAATTATCCAATTCAGCTCACTTTCCAGTTCAGCTATGTTGTCCTAGATTGTTCACTTCCCCTGCCTTCTCCAAACTCTTCACCCTTTTGTGAATAACCCTGCTAGTAATTTGCACAATTTTGTAATACAATACATTGGGATGTTAATAGGAAGGGTTAGTATTAGGGTTACAGAGAGGGTTAGAGTTAGGGTTGCATGGCAGAGATCCAAGTTGTATCTTTTGCCGACCCCCAATGTGATCCGACAGTCCTTCTGCAAAAGGATATGACCCGGGTTTTAGCAGTCAGTACTTGTATACACATTAATACTTCCATCTCCTGAAGAATTTGATGCAAAGTCTACGAAATGAGTCAAGTGAAAAATGGTTCCAGAGCCTACATATTGAGGTTTTGGTTATGTCATATACAGTATGTTGGTAATTGTGATGATGAGAGGTATGAGGGGATTATAGGATATTCTTTATACTATCCACACTACATGTCTAATAGGTCTACAGTGGCGTAACGACCGGGGGGCAGCCGGTGCGCTGGCCCTAGACGTAAAGCTGAAGGGGGGCGCCGGCCGAAAATGGCACTTTTGGCTAAATGCCGAAAGTGCCATTTTCCTGCCGTTTTGTCGGCGCAGCCGTGATTTCTTTCCTCCCCGCTGGGCGCTGCTTTGTGTCCCAGCAGGGAGGAGAGAAAGTGACAGCCAGCCGAGCGCTCCGGGAGGAGACCGCCGTGAGCTGCCGGTGTCTCTTCTCCCATACCGGCAGAGCGGTGTGGGGGCGGAGACAGCCAACGCTGTCACAGGAGGCTGAGCTCTCCACCGTGCTCCGCTCGATCAGCCTCCTGTGACAGTGTGTGTCAGAGAGGAGAGCAAGGTACAAACACTCAGCGATCAGTGATCGCTGAGTGTTTGTAGACAATTGAGGACATGGTATGGTTACTGTATCCTCAATTATGAATGAATGGGAGTGATCTATATCACCTCCTGTTCATTCATAATTGTAGTTATAGTAAACATGCTATGTTATCAATGAACAGGAACACTCATAAAGGATTCCTGTTCATTGATAACAGGGGAGACAGAAAAAGAGATTGAGGACTCAGTGTTCTCAATCTCTTTTTCTATTTTAAAAGGGAAATATCAGGAGTCTGTTAAGACCCCTAATATTTCCCTGAATATAATCCTAACAGGTGTCTGTCTATTTCAATGTGAGTGTGGGCGTGTGGGCGTGTCTGTGATACTGTGCGTGTGTGTGTGTGGATCTGTAGTGAATGAGTGTGAGTGTGTGTGTCCGTGTGTGAATGTGAATGTGTCTTGAAGGGTCATCCCTCATCCTTTTATCCATGCTTTTACTTTAAAATAACCTATGTCATGTTTACCTTAAAAGTCTCTCTGATTAGCATAAGGGAGTGCCATACTTTTATTAGCTGAGTCATGTGTTCTCCTTCTATCCCATTTTGGGTATCATAGTCTATGTCCTGAGTAATGTGGTTTATTCTTCAAACTCATTTTAAAGGCCAAGTCTTCTTTGGGCATTCCCAACAACTGTTTCAACTATACTTAGGTCTGCCTGTCAGGCTTACTGATTGATTACCAATTGTAAACTCAAAATCAGCAGTATAGTAAAACTGAATCTCCAAACTTGGATAGATTAAAATATAGAAAATCAATCATCATTTAAGGTTCACACATACATATTTCAATATCTCTGGATTTAACAGATACATTAATAAATACGGATGTATTTTTACAGCTTATATGGTCGTGTGACTATTTAAGTACCTGTAAAATTCCTAGAAATTTGCATATGTTTGTAATACAATAAATTGGGATGTTGGTAGGGGCTTTTGTTGAGCAAACCCACACATATGTAATATAGAATAATATCTATAGAATATTCCATTCCATACCATGAGTGCTTTTGATTTGATTTGGATACATATAATATACAAGGTTTCTACAATATGTGGGTGCACTCTTTCCTTTATGTTTTACAGCTTCCATGAGTTCTCTTCTCAGTTCATGAGCTGCCCAGCTTGACTTGATAGACATCCTTTGGCCGTTCTTATATCTTTTTTATTACAGGTATTTATATAGTGCCAACAATTTCCGCAGTTATTTACATACAGAACATTCTCATAAGTCCCTGCCCTTGAGGAGCTTACACTCTAAGGCCCCTATTGCACACACATACAGGGCCAATTTGACAAGAGCCAATTAACCTTCCAGCATGTCTTTGGAGTATGGGAGGAGACCAGAGGACCTGGAGGAAACCCACACCAGCACAGGGAGAACATTCAAACTCCTTGTAAATAGAGTTCTGACCGGTTGTTGAACCTGGGATCCCCAGTGCTGCAAGGTAGAAAAGCTAACCACTAAGCACTGCATATCTGTGGTTATGCTTTATTTATTACATTGAGGAGGCTTTTTAGTATCAATTATCTGCTATATTTGCGCTCTCTGGCTACACTTCTAATGTTCTGTATAGAATATTGCAAGCAGCGATTACTCTAGAATCCTACGTTGACTACGACATTCCCATTGATGTGACAAATGTTTGAAATGCTCCCAGTTTCAGAGCATTGGGAAAATGTTGGACTTTTTAGGTGCGCAATATGAATAATTTTTTATGCGCATTTTAAAACAATTTTTCTTGCCATTTATAAATAAAGCGACACAAATATTATTCATCATATTGGAAAATCAGGACATAACTCCTCAATAAGCTTATCTAAGGATAACCGCTTTGTATGGAGATTGTTCTCTGTTGCTATAGTCACAAAATGTTATGCAAAGTGAGTTGTTTATTGAAAAATGCCGGCGTTCGTCTACTCGGCTAGAGTGAAAAGTTTTATGAAAATGGAGCACTTAGGAACAGATGTTGGACCCTTTCTGTGCCAAGGATTCTTCTAAACGGTAAGAAGTCATCATTTTTTTAAATCTAAAGCAACAGCTTATCGTGCTGCTGCTGAATTATTTCTCGCATTGCTTGAAGACTTGGTATTTCAACATTTATCTAAGGCTTCTTTTGAACTTAACACTGGAGAGAGAAAGAGTAACTTGACCATCCATGCTTCTTTTTCATCCTGCTCTGCACTGGCTGATGGGAGGAGCCAAGTGGAGCCAGCATATCACTGCACTAATACTCATCATACTCAATCATGCCTAGCTAAGCTAAAACACAGATTTGCCTGAGTGTGAACAGTAGAACACAATAAACTAGTAGGAGCTCTTATTCCATATTCCCTAAGCTGACCATACACTTGTATTGTTTTTCTCGTTTGGCCCCGTGGGGCTGAGGCAATCAGTGTGGATGGGGGAATCTTAATATGCAAACATTGTCTGAAGTTGATTGCATAAGAGTATTCTCCTCATTTTTGTTAGCTGCAGCCTGGTATTGCATGCTATTTCTACATCTGTGATCTACAAGGATCCCCAACTCTTTTTCCTTCACTGATTTCCCCAATGAAACACCTCCTATTGAATATTCTGCATGCAAATGTTTAGCACCCAAATGCATGACTTAACATTTTTCAATATTGAACCTCACCATATTGCTGCCCAACCACCTGTTTGAGATCGAGATCTTCCTGTAACATTGCTATATTCTGTGGTAAACAGCATTGGCTCCATAACAGAGCCCTGTGGCATACAATTAATAACCCCAGACCACTCAGAGGCTGAATCAATTACCACCACCTTTTGTATCCCAAAGCCACCTTTTATCCATGTACGTACAATTGGCTCCACACCAATAGACCTTCGTTTGTAAATAAAGAGTTTGTGGGGTACAGGATCAAATGCGTTTTCAAAATCCAGATAACTAACATCTGTTGCCTTACCTCTGTCCAAGCTACTGCTTACTTCCTCACAAAATGCCAACAGGTTGGTCTAACCTGTCTCCCTTTTGCTACCAAAACAGCCCATTGAGGCATTGACTCCACTAGACCTCTGAAAGTATGCTCTGTGGTATCTGACATCAAGCCGTCAGTAGCAGATCCTTTAAAGTGACATTAAAGGCAAATTTTTTTTCTGCCCCCTAATGCTGCTGTAAGTACTTAACTTATGTGATGCTTCTTGATGCGAACATCTTCCTTCCAGTCATTTCCATCAGTCCCCTCGGCACTGGTGCTGCTCTCTGATCCTGCACCGACTCACTATTTCTTCCTGTGTCTCACAGAGTCTGTCCTGCATGCATGCTCCCAGCGTGCGTGCATTCAATTTCACTGCCCTCGCAGCTTTTCCCCTTTGGTAATATAAAGTGCGCCTGCACACATCATCCTCCTGCACAGCCATTCGGGAAACTGTGTTCTGCATCCAGGAGTGAGCGTCGCAGACACAGGTAAATTAATAATATTTGACCACTTTTTTCTTTTTTAAATGTTGGGGAATGCTCTACTTCTTGCTAGCAGTAGACGTATGTAAAAAATAAATAAAAATGAGACTTTAATACCACTTTAAGTCCTGTAAGTTGCAAGGTGGGGCCTCCATGGATCAGGCTTGTTTTTCCAGCACATCCCACATATGCTTGAATGGATTGAGATCTGGAGAATTCGGAGGCCAAGTCAACACCTCACACACATTGTGTTCCTCAGACCATTCTTGAAACATTTTTGCAGTGTGGCAGGGCACATTATCCTGCTTAAAGAGGCCACTGCCATCAGGGAATACCATTTCCATAAAGGCTTATACTTGGTCAGCAACAATGTTTAGGTGGTATGCGTCAAAGTGGCATCCACATGAATGGTAGAACCCAAGGTTTTCCAGCAGAACGTTCCCGGAAGCACACTGCCGGCTTGCCTTCTTCCCATAGTGCATCCTAGTGCCATCTCTTCCCTAGGTAAGTGACGCAGATGCGCCCAGTCATCCACATGATGTAAAAGAAGATGTGATTCATTAGAAGAGGTCACATCCTTCTTCCATTGCTCTGTGGTCCAGACCTGATGCTCATGTGCTCATTGTAGGCACTTTTGGGGGGTGGGCATGGGTCAGCATGGGCACTACATAGCTACACAGCCCCAAACACAACAAACTGCAATGCACTGTGTGTTCAGACACCTTTATATTTGAACCAGCATGACATTTTTTAGCAATTGATCTAAATAGCTCTTCTATTGGATCGGACTACACGGGCCAGCCTTTGCTCCCCATCTGCATCACTGAGCCTTGGTCACCTATGAGCCTGTCACCGGTTCACTGGTTTTCCATCCTTGGACTACATTTGGTAGGTGCTGACCACTGCAGACCAGGAACATCCCACAAGAGCTGCAGTTTTGGAGTTGCTCTGACCCAGTTGTCTAGCCATCACAATTTGGCCCACAATTTGGTCAACGTTGCTCCAATCATTACACTTGCCCATTTTTTCTGCTTCCAACACATCAACTTCAGGGACAAAATGTTGACTTGTTGCCTAATATATCCACCCCCACTTCCACGAGCCATTTTGATGAGATAATCAATGTTGTTTACTTCACCTGTCAGTGGTCATAATGTTATGGCTGATTGATGTATATATTTGTGTCTGTGTTGTTGTTGTTGTTGTTACAGATTTTCCATTACTTCCTCTCTGGTAATCACATTGTCACCTGGACAAGAAGTAAAGGGAAATCCCTCTAATTGAGCCATGGAAAGTAGTAAAAACCTGTTCTAACTTTTCCCCATTCTATCCAAAACTACAAAAAGGTTGTGCCTGAACATACACTTTAATTCTTGGAAGTGGAGTATTTCACTACCTGCCGTATCTAGGAAGAAGAATTGGCCCTCTTGGTTCTATTTTTAGTATTCATTGATATGTATGACTGTTATCACCTCCCCCCTCCCCATAGATCCCATGAACAGTGTTTTTTACAAAAGAGGCTGTAGTTTTTTTTTTCCCCAGAAACAATAGTTGGGGTTATATCATGTGGTCAGTACAAATGTAATCTGCTTAGTGCTGATCTTCATTAATATGTCTCCATTCCTTAAAAACGGTCCATTCCAACATACTTTATAAACATGCAAAACATGAACCTTCACGGCTTACTGAACAAAAACTTTCCTACAGGTCAAATAAAATAAAAAAATCATAGGAAGCTGGAAGCCTCAGTTTTATCTCTTGCCACAGCAGGATTAACTCCCAATCATTCCCAGGCCCACTTGTTTTGCTATTTTTCCCTATTGAACAGTAATCTAACAGAGACAAGTCAGCTCTCCAAACAGCTGTCTGTTATTTGAACAGAGTCAGCTCCTAATCCGCCACAACTGCCACTAGAAGCCAGTGGAGAGGAAATGTTACGAGCGCCTAAACAAAGCTCCTGGCAAGAACTTGTGTTTAAGGGGCTTTTACCTTCCCTCCAGTTTCCAGGCAATGCTCCTGCAGAATGCAAGCTATCCAAAATAGAAATCATTAAGGAAAGAAGCATTGTGCATTGAAACAAGATGTCATCAGACTTCAGGCTGTATATCATTTCATCCATAGGTAAGGTATATATCATGTTTTAGGATGTTCCCGGTATCTTCCTATTTCACGAGTATGTCCATTTCTTGTGTCTAAACCAAGCAAGTACTATAATCCAAATTCAATATTAGAAGAAAACAATCCTTTACAATCTTCTATTTTTCGTAAAATATCTTCCTTTTATTTCTTAATTCCTTTTTTAGCCTTCCATCTAAACTCAGTAAACTGTGCAAATAAAAATAAAAGATTGTAATAGGTGGTAAGCTTTACAATCTGGTTAGAGCTAATTAAAATGTCCAAAGTATCCATTCTCTGTTTTATACAATTACATCCAATTTCCTGTAATGCATTTGATAGCCTGTCATTCCACACACATTTAAGATTTCCATACAATTCTAAAAATATAATAATTTTCTTCATCAGATGGTGCCTCATTATCTCTAGATGAATTATTCAGGTAGATGTATTAACCAGTTAAAGTGACATTAAAGGATACGTGTTTTTTCCCTCCCCCCAATGTTAATGTCATGTCAGCACTTACCTTAAATGATGTCTCTTAATCCGATCTTCTTCTTCTTTCCTGTCCTATTCAGCCTTATCTCCAGCGCTGCGGCGGATCTCCCATCCATCGCTGACTCCTCTGTGCTTGCTGGCACTTCCTGTACCACGGTGTCTGTGCGGGTGCATGCCGTCCATAGACCTACCTTGTGTCTCTCCACGTCTCCCGGCCGAAAATCTGAACTTCGCATGCGCCGGCACCAAGATCCTTTGCGGCCGCCCGAGATTTTTCAGATTTTCGGGCAGGAGCGCGCGGGGAAGACACAGCTAAGTTTAAACCGCTTTTAAATAGTTTATTTTTAATTTTTAACTCTTTGCAAAAAAAACGGAGGGTTTAATTATACTTTAAGCTCTTGTACCCGGACTTAGACATTATAACATTACAGGAGGACCAGGATAAAATAGGGGAGTGGGCATTACTGTGGCAGATGAGGTTTAATGTCGATAAATGCAAAGTAATGCACTTTGGAATTAAAAATAAACAAATGGGTTATACAATTATGGGTATGCCGCTAGGGAAGTCAGAAATGGAGAAGGATTTGGGGGTCATTGTAGACCACAAACTGAAAGGTAGTTTGCAGTGCCAGGCTGCTGTAAACAAAGCTAGCAGGGTCTTGTCCTGTATTAAAAAGGGGATGTATTGCAGGGACAAGTCTATAATTTTGCCACTTTATAGATCATTGGTTCGACCTCATCTGGAGTACGCGGTCCAGTTCTGGTCACCAGTACTAAGAAAAGATGTCCTTGAGTTGGAAAAAGTCCAGCGGAGGGCAACCAAACTAATTAGGGGTATGGAGGACCAGAGCTACTAGACAAGGCTACTAAATTTAAACATGTTCACATTGGAGGTGAGGAGATTGAGGGGGGATATGATCTCCATGTACAAAATGTTCAATGGTGGCAGCAACATTAGCGATAAACTGTTTAAAATTAACTCCATTACAAAAACTAGAGGCCACCACCTAAAATTGGTGGAAAAAAAATTCCAGCACAAGGGGCGAAGGGGGTTCTTCACAGTAAGATCAGTTAGGGTCTGGAACTCACTGCCACAGGCGGTGATTTCAGCAAATAATGTGGAATTGTTCAAGAAACTTTTGGACGATTTCTTAAGGGACCGTAATATACAGGGGTACAGGTACTCCTAGAATGAGATCCTAATAGGTTGGACTTGATGGACTAATGTTTTTATTCAACCTCAAATACTATGTAACTATGTAACTATGTACCTGTATACCCTTTATGGACCAAAAGCAATTTGTAAATTTTCACTATGGGCCTACTGATTTGGTGATAATTTAAAGTGTATTTCCACTTTTCCAGTCAAATTTAGGAAAACCCCTCCATATGTGTGTTATGTGTTCCTATTCACACAACATACTGAAAAATAACTTTACAAAAATATTTCTCACCTTTTAGATGTTTTGTTAAATCAGCCAAGATGGCTGATTCCAGGTTTTTCTTAGCCCTTTCACAGTGGTCTGTCCTAATGGAACGTCTTGGGACCGGAATTTGAGGATTGTGTTTTTCCGATAAGCTTTATTAGCATACAATGGAGAAACCAACTCAGACCCCTCACAGTCCCTCCTAACATTTCAAAGACATAGAAGCACGAATAAATTGTAACCCTTAAAATCCTAACCCAAGTAAAAGCAATGTATAATGCAAGAAACATTTTCTATTTTTTTTTTTTAGCTAATGCTATGTGAATGAGAACATGTAACACATATAAAATAGGTGTTATGCCAATTTGGCTATGAAAGCGCAAATACACTTTAAGATAACAAAGTAATACATATATAATCCTTCAAGTTAAAAAAGGCTTTTTTGGGTAATATTTTTCTTGCAAAATTATTTTGTTTTCTAGGCAATACTGTATAGACAAAAGATGAATCAAAACAAAAAAGGGGGCTTTTTTTTTTATTTAGACCAGTGTCAGTTTAAAAACAATAAAACTGTAGATGAAATGTATAAATTTTATTTGATAATTAGTCCCATTTGTAAAGACATTAAACTTTTGTTTCTGGTACAAAGCATTGAGAAGTTATTAGCACATGAAATAAAGGCATTTTTAAATTTTGCAACAGACATTTTTATTGCAACACACACACACACACACACACACACACACACACAAATTACCAACAAAATAAACGAAAAATTAAAAACAAATGAATATTAATGGTTAAAAAAAAGAGAAAAGCCATTAGCAGAAATATTATAAGTAAGGGAAGGATGGTGTTACTTAGGGCCAAATAAAAAAGAAACTTGAATATTTCTGGTTAAAAAAAATAGAATGAGCAGAAAAATAGGTAAGGGAAAAAGGGAAGGAAGGAGTAACTTAGGGCTGATTAGGGTTAATTAAGGGTCAATATGGGATTAAATAGGGACACATTTTATATAAGCAGGAGCCATTTTAAAATGGCACAGGGACAAAAGCTGTCCCCCCACAGCAATAGATCACTGCTATAGTGATCTATTGCTGGCTAAGATATAATATTTGAAGTGGTCTGTTGCTGCATAGCTTCATGGGGTTCTAGATGTGATCTCTACTGACCAGATCCTGCTCCCCTCCCCCTCCCATGGTGAAGACAAAAATGGAAAAGAAAGAATTAAAAGCAAAAAATTATATATATATATATCAGTCAGCAGCAGGAGAGTCAAGGCAGACCTTGGCTGAATCAACACTCCCCACCTGTACAGCAAGTCCTCCAGCACAGCAGTACAATTAAACCTTCACAGATCTCCCAGTATGAGCAATACGTCTGTGGCAGCAAGACCCCTCACTACAATGTGGTTTGCTTGGCTACTTGCGGTTGTGGGGTCCACTGTTGGGTCTCGTGGTGCAGGGTGCAGGATGCTAGAAGCAGTAACTCCTATGTGATGTTCGGCATGCACCGTTCACAACGGTCAGACGCTGAACAGCCAAATCTGCTCCCTTAAATCCCTCCTCGCCGAGCGTGAAGGGGAGGAGCTGGCTGCCGTCCTTGACGGCCCTGAATGGGCGGAGCTGGCTGCCGTCCTGGACGGCCCTGAATGGGAGGAGCTGGCTGCCGTCCTGGACGGCCCTGAATGGGAGGAGCCTGAAGCCGAGCTGGCCGTGTGCGTCCCCTCCACACAGCCCTGGACCGAGGACGGGTAAGACTGTTACAATGTCCCAACAATGATTTGAGAAGACCTGGATGTCATTTGGATATTGAACACAAAACTGTGAAAAAAAGTTGCCGTTGTGCCCTCTACAACCAGACCTGCTCTATTGCATCTTTAGCTATCACATGCAAACTGATTTTTTCCCCTGCATGCATTGCAATGTAGCATCATAATAGGGATTAAGCTCTTCTTTAAAAAAAAATGCATACATTAATTTTGACCTTTACAACCTTTGACCTCAACATTGTATAAAAATAACACTTATGTGATATAATTTTAATTGGCAGACTTTTGTATCAGCTTTTTTTTTTAGTTCTGTATGGTCAAACAAGGTAAAGGCAGCATCCATGAGATGATGAGAATGATTGCATCCTGGTTGGTAAAGGTGATACTAGGAGTCTGCAGGCAAATTCAATCAGGGGGATGGTTGTTCCATGGACATACTCCTACAGTGGGGCACCGGAGGTCATCCGAAGGGCTGCATCTTGGTCTGCTATGTGTATCTTTAGTTGTGATGATGGTGTTAAGTCTGCTTCTCTGACTACATTTAATTTCAGAAAGAGAGTGTTTTCCATTAGTATGCTGCCATGGTGTAGCGAGGTAAACTGAAAATTGGATCTAAATACTTATTATAATCTCCATGGCATCAAGAGAACCCACCCAAGTTGTACAGAAGATAGTTACAGAACAGAGACATATCAGGCTTTAATTTATGATATCATGGACCTATAATGGGTAAATGGGTTTGAGCCTAACCATTTGTATGCTGCCATAGAGATTAGTTAGGAAAGGAAAATTACACTAATGTGAGGAATGTCCTGCGCATGACCAAAGTGCCGTGTGCATCTATGCGCATGTCCGGAAACCCATTCTCAGGGCCAAAGGCAGACGTATGCAATACATGCATGCGCATCGGAGATTTGCGCGTTTTCCAGCGAAGAGTCGCACAGGAAGTGATGTCTTTGGAGCCATATTTAAACAGGCCTGTTGCACACTTCCATTGCTGCTTGATCCTCAGCTATTGCTGTGTTTTGTGGTTTGTGTCAATCTGTTGCTTCCTGTTCTTTGACCCGGCTTGTCTTGACCATTCTTCTGCCTGCTGATTTTACCTGCTTGACCACTGGCTTTGACCTTTGCTTGTCCCTGACCCCGCTTCTGGTTTTTAAATCTGTACTGCAATTCCTGAATAGCTTGACCTCAGCTTGTGACTCCGCCCCGACTTCTGTCTTCTGCTTTGGTACCTCTTACTTGCCCCCTGGGCTAAATGTTGCCAGTCAGCCCCTGCACTCCAGGTATGTGACAGCTAAGTATTTGATTACAATTTGCTATTCTTACTTGTAAAAGTTACTTGTAAAGTTGATTTTTCTACATTACAGGTGAAACTCGAATAATTAGAATATCGTGCAAAGTTCATTTATTTCACTAATGCAACTTAAAAGGGGAAACTAATATATGAGATAGACTCATTACATGCAAAGCAAGATAGTTCAAGCTGTGATTTGTCATAATTGTGATGATTATGGCTTACAGCTCATGAAAACCCCAAGAACCCCAAATCCACAACCTCAAAAAAGTAGATTATTACATGCAATCAATAAAACAAGGATTGTACATAGAACAATATCGGACCTCTGAAAAGTACAAGCATGCATATGTACTCAGTACTTGGTTTGGGCCCCTTTTGCAGCACTTAATGCAATTACTTTTGCACGATATTCTAATTATTCGAGTTTCACCTGTATATGCAGTACAAAGGTCACTCCTGAATTGAAAGAACAAGTATATGCAATGTAACAATAATGTTGTTACATCCTATTTCTGAACAGCTGCATCCTCTCCTGTGATATAGAGCAAGTTCTAGTAGTCATTTTAATAGCTGGTATTTGCTGCCAGTTGAAGCAAGGGAGTTGTGGTGGGGGATGAGGAACAGGGTATGTGGTATATGCCCTGTGTATTTGGTACTGGTTCAACCTCACTTTAATCTTTGACCCTCCTCCCCCACCCTCCAGGATTTTGTACCTTCCGGTGACCTTTCCTTTACTGGAATAAATCAAATGTAATGTACTTCTAACCCTAAATCTCATAAAAAATGACTGGAATGTTAATATCCCAACATCCATTGCACAGAAATAAAATATGCTAAGTTTCAGTTTGACAATGCAAAATTTCCTTCTCAATAAGAAGTCAGTTCATTATCTCTAATCCTTACCACCAAATGATGTGGTTCAGATATCAAATCTGTGAGTCATCCTCTGGGTCATTCGTCTGATATGTAAATTAAAATGAAATGACATTTATCTTCCTGATAAAGAGCTTAAAGGACGGCTGTCCAGCGTAAGAAGGAAATTTGTTCTGAACGTTTCTTTACAGCTTAGACTACATATTACTGACAATTAGCCTCAACAGAGGATATTAATGACTTTTATCTTTCTTGAAACTTTCTTTGTGGAAAAATGAATAAAATATCAAATATTGTAGTTACCGGCATGATGCTTGGGCAGCGGAATAAGACAAGGCAGCATAAAAATCCAATGTGTTCCATGCTTCCCTTTTGTCCTCTCTACTCTGTGTCTCCATCATCCAACCCCCTACATTGGTGGTTTGGAGCGAATTAGGGGTCGGATGGTGGAACACAGACATCAGACACACCTGCAAGTGTCAAAAGCTGAAGATACAGATGGAGGCTACAGCCCTGGATAGGAGCAAAGGGGGGAAACATGCTCTGCAGGACAGGTGAGCATATCATCTTTTCTCTTGCAAGGACCAATCAGCTTTAATTTTTAAAGCGTATCTAAGCTAAAAAACAAAAATTTTATATATTACAGCTTACCAGTCCTTAGATGTGGAGGCTGCATTGGCTTTTTTTCAAGTTTTTAATCCTTTATTTTCACCTGGCAATTCTGCCAGTAACACACGTCCAGAACTAGGATGACAACACTCACTCTCTCTGCTGTATCAGAACCACAAATCCCAGAGGCATAACTAGAAACCTCAGGGCCCTGGTGCAAGAAACCATTAACCCCCCCCCACCACACCA
>NW_017306440.1:0-5959 GCF_000935625.1 Nanorana parkeri | reverse complement strand
CCCCGGGACCAAAAACACAAACCCCCCCCCCCCCCCCAAAAAAAAACCCCATGATTTTGATACCTTTTTTTTCTTCTATTAAATAAACAGTATGTATGTTATGACTTTCAGGGCTAGTTCACACCAGCTCCAGTCTGTTCCGGCCTGATTTGGTGCAGGAACGCACTGGATCGCAGCCGGCTCACTACGTTCTGGGGTGGGAAGGTGCGTGGCGGTGCATTAAAGTCAATGGTACCACAGGCATGCCGCCCGTTTGCATTGCGATCACCTGCACCAGAATATGTGGCAAATCAATGCCTGTGTTACGGTGCGGTCAGAAAAAATTGTGCATGCAAATCGAGTTCCCTGACTGGCCAAACCCCCCGCTACAGCGTCTTCACCATCCCTCTGTCTGAACTGCGGTCAGCAAGTGTCCAAAACATCAGGGGCAGCATGAGGCAGCTGCGGGTGATGAACCCTGTTCTTCCTCTCTGGGCTCCCCCCAACTGGCTGAACACCAGGACCCGGTCGCAAATGCGTCTGCTGCGACCCTGGTAATTTCGTCTGCGATTAGTATCGGGGCATTTTCACAAGTACTCGTGAAAATGCCCAGTATTGGCACTGGTGCATCCCTACTTAATAATATAATGTATTACTGGGACTTGTAGCCCTGCATAGTTGGTGATTTTCTGCATTGCTGTATAATTATTATACAGCAATACAGAATACCACCAGCTATGCAGGACTACAAGTCCCAGCAATACATTCCAATGTAAATAATAATAGCAGCTTCTCCATCCAACCCCCCCCCCCCTCCTCTTCTCCCACCCACTTCCCCAACATCACCCTTACTTGACTCCTGCAGAAGGCGCAGCTTCTTCGTCTTTGGTGGCCAGGGGGCGGGACTGAGTGGAGTGGGTCCTCTCCCAAAAGAAGATTAGGACAAAAACTTGTGCTGTCTGGTGGTGCCTGCTGTGCTGTGTCGGCATCTGCTCCGCCAGGCTGAAGCTGACCGACACAGCGTCTCCATCCCTGCACAGCCACCCAGGAGCGAGCTTGGAGCGGTGGCTACTATACAACACACACAGGGACCATGGGGAACTAAAGTGGCCACCCTCCAGAAGGAAGGACAGTGTCAGCACCAGTTCAGAGATAATTGGAGGACTACAGCCGAGTGATACACAAATAAGATACATTTTTGTTAATAGTTAAGGTACCTGAATGCATTTTTACGATTTAACTCCTGAGTTTAGTGTCACTTTAAGTGCAGTTGCACTTAACTGATTGGGGGGCAGTGAAAGGAGCTGCCTTCAAGGTTCGGAAAAGCTTAGGTTTGGGCCAAGTTCGGTCCGAACCTGAGGTCATCATCATTAGGCATTACATACCCTTTAATGACTCTATGACTGGGCTCTTTGCTGTTTTCATACAACCTAGCGTGTGACAGCTTTGTTGTGAGAAAGCAGAAATTCATGTTTTTGTTCATTTATCTTCTGGCACAAAAATTGTAAGCTAATGCAACACAACTCCCAGATTTTCAGACTTCAAAACACACTCCCAAGGTGTCCAGCTGAAATGTTTCAGACTCAGATTCAGATGAAAGTTCTGAATTTCTGCTCTTTTTTTAATCCAGTATTTTTGTTGTTCTAAGAAATGCGACAAAGAAAGGGAGGGCAGAGCTGTAATCTTTCGCCTAATGGTTATCTCAAACAAACATTACGTTCACATGTTAATGACACATTAAAGCCTAGAAGACAGCAAACTGTTATGAAATCCAGACACCTCCCGTTTTCTGTTATTAATTCCAAAAGCAACAGCGAAGTGGGAGAAAAGACACTTTCATCTGTGTTATTTTTAAATCTAGGTATTCGATAATGATAAACATGACAGAGAACTGCCGTCTTCATCCAAAACTTCAAACCGGCAATAAAAAAAATAAAAAAAAATAGATGATTGCGTCCATTGTTGGCTGGAGTCAATGAAAACGCTGGAAAGTTGGCAATGTCATGGAAAACACAAAATAAATGTTGTGTGCACAAATGTACCCACAATGTATTTTTAACTGAAAGAAGAAGAAGACTTTCTTAGCTCCTTTCTGTTGAAGAAGGAAACTGTTCTTGGCAACAATGATTACTCTTTAGTGTAGAGTCTTCTATGTATTTTTGTCACGGTAAGCAATAAAAATAGGGCACAAAAAATATAGAACATTAAGAAAAAAAGGCCTTCTTTTGTCTGCGAGAGCAGAATTAGTGATACTACAGTTTTACTGCCAGCTCTAAAGATGCTTAGACGCTATTGTTTGTTGTCAAGATTACATGAAAAAGACATTACAGGGTAAAAGAAAAAAAAGTGAAAGTTTAGTAAAGACTTTCAAATCGTTTTCTTTGTATTTCTTTTTTACTACTTTTAATTATTTTAGTGTAGGAAGCTATTTTACTTTACTGGCATGCGAGCATCATGGAGGCTGCCATTGCTGAACTGTCTGTTTGAGAATTCTAGGTTCTTGCTGATGTCTGGATCCATTTAGTGGCAGACCTAAGGAACAAAGGGCCCTATGCAAGATTTTATCTTTGGCCCCCCCTCCCAGGAGCAGATTTCACTGGCCCCCCAACCCCCCGGCGGTCTCTACACCAGAGGAGCTTGCACTCTAATGCCCCCCCACAGTCACACACTATTATGATACATTTATATAGCTCTTACATATACCACAGTGCTGTATAGAGAATACTGAGCCAGTCACATTAGTTTCTGTACAGAGGAGCTTACAATCTAATGCAGAATGGCACCGGCTGAAGGGGGACCTCAAATCCCAGCAATACATTATACAGTAATGCAGAACAGTAAATTAATTTTACTCAGGACATAGTAACGCACTGGACTCTGTACTTAGTAATGCACTGGACTCAGGACTAAGTAACGCACTGGACTCTGGACTCCTCCTATCACAAATGTGCCCCCTGATTTATTAGAACAGTGGTTCCCAAGCTGGGTTATGCATACCTCCTGGGTACACACTTGGACTTTTCGTAATACTATGGGGAGGAGGAGAGAGCAGGCAGGAGGTGTGGGTGGTTCTCCCTCCTTTTCCTGTCCTGCACCTAGGGCTCTATCAAATCTGCAGTAATAGCCAGACATAGGGAGAGCCTGGACACATGGAGGGCCGGACATAGCGAGGGTCAGGCACAGGGAGGGCCTGGACACATGGAGGGTCTGAAACAGGAAGCGCCTCGACACAGGGATGGCCGGAAACAGGGATAGCCTGGACACATGGAAAGTGGGGAAGGGTTAGAATCCCTGGTCTGGTTTATACTGCAATCTGGGGCTCTGTAAGAGAGATTTACTCTCACTTCCTGTCCTGCTGACTACTTTTTAGCAGACAGGAAGTGAGGATACATTTCTCTAATAGATCCCTGATAGCAGTATAAACCTGACAGACGTTGTAATTTTACTCGACTTATCCAAAGCTATTTCTGGCCAATCAGATGTGTTATTTGGTTTAGTGCATGCGAATGGGTCTGAACATGAATTTTATTTACGGCAACATGGGAGCCGGCTACTATGTTGCTGTAATGAAAATTTGTGTTAAGTATATACATGTGTTACTAAAGATGAGGCTCCCAGACCCAAATGGCATTCGGGATCTGAATTTCAAAAATGCATTTGGGAGCTCCTGGATGAAATTTAGAAATGCGGATCCCGAATGCCATTCGGGTCTAGGACATTCAGCTTTAGTATTAATATCTGTATATGGGTGTTCTGTGGTATCCGCAGCGAATATTCGTAAACTTATCCAAAACTAACGAAAATTTGGATTTCGTCCGAAACCCGAACCAAATTGAATTTCGGATCCGAATCCCGAAGTCCGAGATTACAAAATATCTGAACCAAATTTTTCCGCAGCTTACATGTCTAACAAATTAATCCAGATGGTTTGCTCATCCCTAGCATATAGACATCCAACCAACATATCATTTATATGTTGTAGTCAGTGACCAAAGAATATGAGCCACATAGGCCAATATGAATGCACTGAAATGGTTTGCTCATCGCTGGCATTTATACAACCAACCAACATATAATTTACTGAATATTGAGCCTAGACTGAGTTTTCCTTTAAATTCTTCTTTTGCTAAAGAATCCCCCCCCCGAAAACTCTTCAGTTTTCATTGATCTGCAGTCAGAAATTCAATTGCTAAATCTCCTACACAGCACTTTCTAAAACACGTCTTTTGAACTTGGACTGAATTCTAAGTGGTCGGACTTCTCTGAAGGCCAATATTTACTGATGAAAACATGACAAGGTCCAACTTCATGGCTCTGACGACTCGCAGGCGTTCCGCGTATTTGTTTGACAGAAAACCATTCAATGTTTCTATTGATTGTCTGCTTTTACATAGTTCAAGCTTGAAAGCCGATGAATTATTTTTGAAAGGTAACATAAACATGAGATTTCAGTTTTCATTTCTACAGAGCAGCCAGAAACATATAGAAAAAACATACACATAAATGTAACATCTAAGAAAAAGGAGAATATTTGAATTTCCACAGGGTCTTGGGAAAACCATTATGGGTTTTAAACTATTACATAGAATGAGTTTTGTATATGATTCCGAGGTGCTCTATGAGAAATTGCTGAAGTTGGATTTTTTTTCTCAATCTTTTAAAATGTTCCCATGTTGCAGGATTTCTATGATATAAAAACGACATGTTCCAGTCTGTTAGGTGTGTGCCACTGGTGATATGTGTCTTCACTGGTACATGATAAGGCTCAACTTTTGAGAGGATATTTTCAGTCTGCAGTACAAAGGATGTCTGATTTTGAGTTATTATGGTAACATATAACATTTTGATAATGGTAAATGATACCATTATATGAATTGTTTTCATAATGATAACCATTATAATGGTAAACATTAATTCATGTTCACTGGACAACTTCACCTCACCTTTGGTGAAGATATTCTTTAATAAATCCTCATCCCTCTGAATGCAGGCAACCTGGTGTTATACTTACCTTCGGCCCGACTGGTATCCCAGTCAGCACCTTTTTATTCTGTACATGATGCCCCATCCATTCCTTACCTTACCATGCCATACTCATGACGGCTTCCAGTGGTTGATCTCTCCCTTGCCCAAAAGGTATATTTTATAGGATTGGCAAGGGCCCATTCAAAGTAATTGGGCGGCTGCCTTTAGACCATCTACACTAGTAGATGTTAATACAAACATTCATACAAAAACCTCATCAGAAAATTCAATAATGGCATCAGAGACTTGAATGTTGATTTAAATTTGTTTGACTTTAACACTTGATTTTGGAAATTAATGGAGTTTCCCCAATGGAACCACATCGACTGATAGAATTTTGTTCATTCGATAATTTTTTCTATCCTGCTCCTTTTTTTCGTCACTATGGTAAAAAAACAATCAATGGTTTGACCCTAATAACTATAAGAGAAGCCATCAAATGCCATGAAAACTATTTTTTTTTCCAAACAAAATTCTGCTGGTCTATGGCCAGCTTAAGTGAACGCACATCAGCCTATAAAATAATAAAAAATTAGCTTGTGCATAGGTGTGACTGGGCCCTGTTAGGGTTCAAAATGTTTCTAAATACCTATGATGGTGGAATGGCAAGATCAGACCCTCCACAAGTGCATGTAACCAAGGACTTGTCTTTCACAACATAATGCTCTGCCCTCCACCTCTCTCTGCTGTCCACAATCCAACACCTCAACACTCAGTTAAGGTCAGAGGCGGCTCTCTAATTAGGCGAGTTAGGCGGTCGCCGAAGGCCTCACGCTCACGAGGGCCTCGCGGCCGCCTAACTCACTTTTGCAGATTCACCGCATCTGACTCTGGCGAGTCCGTCCCTGGGCAGAGGGGAGCTGCAATTTTCTTGCGGGGAGAATGGGGCGCCCGCAGCCTTCGCACAATCCCCTCCCCTCCCCTATCTGACACTGCGGGAATCACGGGGAGAATG
>NW_017306439.1:1981629-1986935 GCF_000935625.1 Nanorana parkeri | reverse complement strand
AGTGAATATTTTGTCCCTGAAGTTGATGTGTTGGAAGCAGACATAATGGACAAGTGGGAGGATTTGAGGGACTTTGATGAGGACCAAATTGTGATGTCTAGACGACTGGGTCAGAGCAACTCCAACACTGCAGCTCTTGCGGGATGTTCCCGGTCTGCAGTGGTCAGGACCGACCAAAATTGGTCAAAAGAAGGAAAACCAGTGAACCGGTGACAGGCTCATGGGTGGCCAAGACTCATTGATGGACGTGGGGGGTGAAGGCTGGACCGTGTATTCTCATCCAATAGAAGAGATACCGGAGATCAAATGGCTTGGTGCCAGATACCACAGCGTACCTTCGGAGGTCTATTGGAGTCCATGCCTGGACGGGTCAGGAAAAGGGGGACCTACTCAATATAAGGGGGGTCATCCAGATACCTCAGCGTACCTTCAGAGGTCTAGTGGAGTCCATGCCTGGACGGGTCAGGAGAAGGGGGGGGCCTTCTCAATATTAGGGGGGGGTGTCATCCAGATACCACCGCATACCTTCAGAGGTCTATTGGAGTCCATGCCTGGACGGGCCAGGAGAAGGGGAACCTACTCAATATTAGGGTGGGGGGTCATCCAGATACCACAGCATACCTCCAGAGGTCTAGTGGAGTCCATGCCTGGACGGGCCAGGAGAAGGGGGACCTACTCAATATCAGGGAGGGGTCATCATGTTATTGCTGATCTGTTTCCGTGACTTCAGATGGTCTTGAACATGAACAAGAACCTTTATCTAGGTCCAACTATTCACCCGGGATACAGACAGGTATGTGAATGTTCTTCTGGATGAGCTCTGAGCTTGAACACCTGGAATCGTCCACCTCTATTGGCTGCACGTGGTTTCTTCTCCTTCCTCACACGCGCTCCCGCCGGATCATTCGCTCTGCCTGCAGAACTTTTTTTTCTGACCGTTCATTACTTCTTTGATATAAATCCCGGTTGTTGTGGAATTTTCGAGCACAAAAGAGGCGGAGTCTGGGGCGTTCCATCACAATATTTTTAGTCCTCCCGATTGAAAACTGATGCCGGGGGCCACCTCAGCCAAAACTTCCACAAACACATAAAGTCGGCGGCGAGTCTTTTTTTTTTTTTAGTTTCAAAAAGTTTTTTTTTTTTTCCAGTAAAGTACTTATCAAACGATACACTGACACGAACATCGCGCGTGTACGTACATA
Organism: Nanorana parkeri; assembly: GCF_000935625.1. Classification (NCBI taxonomy): domain Eukaryota; kingdom Metazoa; phylum Chordata; class Amphibia; order Anura; family Dicroglossidae; genus Nanorana; species Nanorana parkeri. The sequence continues at coordinate 1,985,733 of NW_017306439.1, read as the reverse complement.
GTGATGTAGACATTGGCATTGCTATATAACAGTGGTAACGACAGCAGACATGACATATTTTTAGCAGTCGCCCGGTAATTACTTAATTAAGGTGGGGACTGTCCCTCACAGGGCTTCCGCCACCACAGTGAGGGACATACAAAGAGGGGGAAAGACAAGAGTGGAGACAAATCGGGTGGGGGGAGGTATAGTAAAAAGGGGAAAAGAGGCGGGGATAGGTGTGACGCTCGGTCAAGGTCAGTCACAAGTCAGCCTAAAGGCATGAAGTGGGGATTATTATAGGGTCATGAGGCGTGTGTCAAAGGTTGGTGGTAAGAAGTGTTTCACCCAGGGTTCCCATAGCTTTTCAAACTGAGGCATGCGGTCGGAAAGACGCGCTGAGAGCTTTTCATGTGAAAAGGACCAATGAATTCTGTTTTTAGTGGCTTGAAAAGAGATTTTGTTGGTCAACCAAGCACAAGCTATGATATGTTTGGCAGCAGAGAGGACGTGGAGCATTAGCTTAAATTTAGAATGTGGAATGTTTGTGGGTTTAGCGTTGAGTAGTGCTGTTTGGGGAGTAAGGGGGATATGTGTGCCCATAAGAGTAGAGATCATTCTAAATATTTTAGACCAGTACGACTGGATGATAGGGCAGGACCACCATGTATGCATATATGTGCCGCTGGTAAGGCAACCCCGAAAGCAGTTGCCCTCACACCCTGCTACAAAGAATTGGGCTCGGGATGGGGTTATGTACCAACGTAGGAGTACTTTATAGTTTGTCTCAAGGACCCTAGCACTCCTGGAGCAAGAGTTGGTGGAGGTCCATATCTGAGACCAGGTGTCTTCAGGGAGCTCAAGCTCTAAGTCCTTCTGCCAGCGGCCCATATATGGGTGAAGTGGTGTGTGGGTGATTTGTAGGGAGGACGCGTATAATTGTGAGATAATGCCAGATGAATGGGGGTCGCATTTGCAAATTTTCTCAAAGGGAGACAAAGATTGAAGGTGCCCATTTAGATTACTGTTTGCTTGTATAAAGCTCTTGATCTGTAAATAACGAAAGATTTCGGATGTTGGGAGTGAGTGTCGGGTTTGAATATCCGGAAAGGGTACTATACCGCTAGTATTGAATAGGGAGTGAAAGCGGGTGAGGTCCTTTTCTCTCCATTTATGAAATATGGCTGGGGAGTCAAATGCTGGAGGGAAGGCAGGGTGGTGTAAGAAGGAGAGCATGGGTAGATGGGGTGAAAGGAAGCCGCATGAGTATTTAGTGGCATCCCATATGCGGAGCGAGAGACGTGTTATGTTGTTGGAGATGTCTCTCCTGTCCTTAGGGTGCATCCATAAAAGATTATCTATTGCATATGGGTCACAATCTATCGCTTCAATTGAGACCCAGATAGGCACCTCTGTAGTTGCGTGATATTTGGCAATAGTTGCCAATTGGGCTGCATGGTAGTACTTTTGGAGGTGTGGTACACCCAGTCCGCCAGAACGTCTAGATTGGTACATAGAAGTCGCTGGGATTCTAGGTTTTTTGTATGACCAAATGAAGTTAGAGATATGTCTCTGGAGGACTGTGAGCTGGTGCGGAGGTATTGGGACGGGTAGGACCCGAAATGGGTATAAGAGTTTTGGTAATAGTGTCATCTTGACCGCCGCAATTCTACCTAGCCACGAGAGAGGGTATGTGTGCCAAATTTTAAGGAGGTTCCTAAGTCTGGTGAATAAGGGAGGGTAGTTAGCTGGGTACAGAGAGGAATGAGAAGGGGTCAAGTGATGAATACCTAAATATTTCAAGGAGGATGGTTCCCATTGAAACTGATAATTGGATTTCAGCATTTCGAGTGTGTGTGGGGGCGACGTTATGTTGAGGGCTTTGGATTTCGAGGTGTTTAGGTGCAGTCCTGATAGTTGGCTGAAGGAGTCTATGAGAGTTAGGGAGGGATATGTGAGGGTTGGAAAGAAAGAGAAGGACATCGTCTGCAAAAAGACATAATTTGTGGTGGTGACCCGCGAGTGTAATGCCTGTGATGTCTCGGTGGATTCTAATTAGTTGGGCTAGAGGTTCGATGGCCAAAGCGAACAGCAGAGGAGACAAAGGGCAACCTTGTCTGGTGCCTCGGAGGATGGGGAAGGGAGCAGATCTATGGCCAGCGTACTTCACAGATGCTGTGGGGTTAGAATATAAAGCGGCAATCCAGGAGCAGAACCTCGACCCGAAACCCCATTTGTTAAGAATGTAGAGTAAATATTGCCATGAGAGGGAGTCGAAAGCCTTTTGCATGTCCAGAGACAGGAGCATAAATGGAACGCCACGTTGTTTAGCTTTTTCAATAAGGAGGCACGCTCGGCGCACATTGTCGCCGGCTAGGCGCCGGGGGATGAAACCAACCTTGTGAATAAGGGCAGGGATGATTAAGTTTAGTCTTGTCGCTAGTATTTTGGCTAATAATTTGACATCAATGTTTAACAAAGATATTAGTCTGTAGTTAGCCCAGTGGGTTCCATCTGAGTCTGGTTTCGGAATCATGCAAATAGTGGCTGCGAGGGATTCTGTTCTGAATTTTGATCCGTCTCGAACATCATTAAAGGCCGCTGTCAATAGGGTGCTAAAACTTCTGAGAATTTTTTATAATAGATGGCGGAAAAACCATCTGGGCCAGGTCTCTTATTTATTTTGAGAGTTTTTATGGCTGCTAGTACTTCTAAGTTAGTAATAGGGGCATCTAGTGATGTGCTAATGCCACTTCTTTGCTTCGCACTCCACTCTCCCCTCAGTTGTAGATTCCGCTATTATCCCATTCTCCTGGACTGACCACCATGGGGTGACTATCTCAATGTCCTCCCTTTGGTCACAACACATCGATCGCTCCTGGACCCTGAACGACACCCTCCTCACAGACAGTAATAGCCGACTAACTATAGAAAATGCCTTACTGGAATACATTCTACATAATAAGACCCCAGACATTTCCCCCACCACAATCTGGGAAGCACACAAACCGGTTCTACGCGGCACATGCATACGAATAGCTTCCACTCTCAAGAAGCAGAGAACGGCCCTCCTCCTGGACCTTGAAACAAAATTTAATGACACCTCCAGATCCTTTTGCTTACACCCTACGCCCCTAAACAAATCATTAGTAGAAAAGACCAGAAGAGATCTCAATCTTATTCTAGCTAGCTTCGCAGATAAAAGTCTCCGCCGAACCCAACATAAATGTTACCTTCAAAGTGACAAACAATCCACCCTTCTCGCTTTACTGCGTAAAATAGATTTACACCAAAAACCCCTCCGCCTCCGCCTTTCAAACAACTCCCTGTCAAGCAACCCCCACAAAATTGTCAAAGAGTTTTCTATACACTTATCCAAGCTTTATAACTCTGCCACCCCATTCGACCCCTCAGCGGCCTCAGCTTTGTTCTCTGAGGTGGTAATGCCTGAAATGCCAGAATCCATTGGCGAGTCTTTAACTTTCAGTCAGTATGAAAATAGCGTTTTCCTTTTGGAACTTCTCAATGTCAGGGGAGGTCATCCAGATACCACAGCATACCTTCAGAGGTCTAGTGGAGTCCATGCCTGGACGGGCCAGGAGAAAGGGGAACTTCTCAATGTCAGGGGAGGTCATCCAGATACCACAGCATACCTTCAGAGGTCTGAGGTTCAGAGACCGGGAGGAGAGCGGAGGGAGATCGCAGACTGATCTCCCTCCGTTCTCAGTGCACAGAGCCGCCACATCGCCCGGGATGGATGGCGGCGGCGGGGACAGCGAAGGCGACCAGAGGTAAGGAGGGGGCGCACCCTCACTTGAATCATACAAGCGATCGGGAGTCTTCGCAGACGCCGGACCGCCTGTATGTACACGGCCATCGCTGGCCGATTGAAATCCTGGCGGTTTCCCGCTCGCGCGAGCGAGCTGGCACAGGTATGAAGGGACATCTAAAGATGCCCACCCGCATCCAGGAGACTCTTTCAACGATTGGCGTACGGGAGGTGGTGTAAGTAACTGCACTTTAAAGTAGCTGCAAAACCCGAAATGATCGGCCTCGAGCTTTGCTGGAAATCAAAAACAGCTGCCATTTTTTTTTCTCATTCGTTATTCCATCTCGGTGCTGCCG
>NW_017306439.1:1980881-1981138 GCF_000935625.1 Nanorana parkeri | reverse complement strand
TTTTATTTCACTGGGAAATTCACTGGGAAAAAAACACACAAAGGATGAAAAAAAATTACACTAAGCAAATATCTGTAAAAAATAAATAAATAAATCACGGCAACTGGACATGAGAAAAACTAGTCGTATGACCAGCGAAATGTCTTAAAAAAATTACAGCAGGTCCAGTTGCCCTGATTTAATTTTTGTACAGCTATACCATGACCTGGATGGAGGGAGAACCTTCACAGACATATATTAAGCCACAGTTGTAACCA
>NW_017306439.1:1980450-1980650 GCF_000935625.1 Nanorana parkeri | reverse complement strand
CTGTAAAAATCCCAAAATGAATAAAGTCGCAGCCCTTTTAATAAAAGCGTCGCGTTGTATCGATGGAGATAAATACACGTGACCCACTGAAAGGTGAAGCCCAACTTTGCCCTCCGAGCCGCCGAGATTGCTTTCATTATCGCTCGCTCGCCTTCCACCGGTGAGCGTCGCACGCCCGCAGCTGCCGCTGCTAAGCCGGG
>NW_017306439.1:1980112-1980426 GCF_000935625.1 Nanorana parkeri | reverse complement strand
GCCTGAGGCCGTTATGCGCTGACCCCGGGAAAATATTTTTATGGGTGTTTATGTCTCGGGCTAAAAATGCCGGGCGGCTTCCATTACTACGGAATGCCTAGCCTCCAAAAATGCACTTATGGAGCTTCCAAAGGAGCCGCGCAGCCCTGTGCTTGTCAAAGGGGGGCGCGGCCAGTCTGAGATTGTGAGAGAATACCAAGCTAAGCTTATGGGGGGGAAAGTTAATAGCGTACGGGGCGTCATCTGATACTGACATTTTTATAGCGAGCAGCTTCCAAATTCCAGCAAGATGGGCGACGTGGAGATCTGTACAT
>NW_017306439.1:1975702-1977345 GCF_000935625.1 Nanorana parkeri | reverse complement strand
ATTCGACAAGGTAGTAAATAAATAGTAAAAAATAAATAAATAATAAACATTTATTGCATTGAATTGCTTTATTCATTAGTAACTATTGCAGCTACAACGTAACTTCCTTGCAGTATGGGCAGGTAGCTTACTCATGCCCAACCCATGCACCACCTCCTGAGGAACCGATGGCGCAGCAGATACCAGTGACCAGCTTTGGTTGAAGGTGTCACCTTGGCAAATGGACCTCCACACGCCGCCCCGCAGCTGGAAGAAAAAAGTATCACGGCAGAATTATTTTACTACTAGGAATTTTTCTTTTTACATTTTATATGTAATTTGTGCATTTAATGCAGATTTGAGATTCACAACTTCAAAATGCTTATCCGGAAACACGTGATGCATACTGGGGACTTGTAGCTCTCTAAAAAAAAAAAATGTAAATAAACCTTTCTTGTTCTCTGGAAGTGGTGAACCTCCTTGAGTTCAAATTGCCATCAAAGGAGGCCGGGACGAAAACAAGTTGAAAAATTGCCAGCCCCCGGCAGGTCCACCGTTAAATCAAAGCGAAGAATTTTACCAAAATATTGAATATTCATTTTATATAACTTTATAGCTCAGCCGAGTCCAGAACACACAATGTCTACCTATCAGGCGGTGCTGTCCGGTGTACGGTCCACTGGAGTCGTACAGTAGCCCAGGGTCATTATTTCATGATGTGGTGCAAAGAGCTGATGATGTGCAGTAACCCACAACTATTATATTCAGATCCGGTTCTTACGCGGTTTATTACATTTATTCATTTATTTCTTTATTAAAGGAAATTTCTCAATTATTGTAATTGGTTACTTCGCAATTAAATGTTGGCGGATCCTTGTAATCCTTTGTTATGGTATTGTATTGTAATTGTATTGTCTCGCCATATGTTGTAAAGTGCTGCCCAAACTTTTGGTACTATATAAATCCTGAATAATAATAAAAATAATATTACTACTACTACTACTACTAATAATAATAATAATAGTGTGTCTTTGGGGCAGAAAATGAAAGAAAATCTCCAATAAATGCCGACAAAAAAACAGGGGTAGTAAACATCAAAGAAATAAAGTTTTGGTCATAGATACACTTTAATGTCCACCCAATCAATAACCAACAATAATAACATAAAAACCAAGCAAAAAAGAATAATAAAATCAACAACAATAATAGTAGTAGAACTACTACTAATACTAATAATAATAATAATAATAATAATACTATTATTATTAATCATTATTATTATAATATGTATAAATAAACATGCAAAAAAAACAATTTTAATGCACTCATTATTATTATACAGGATTTATAGAGCGCCAACAGTTTGTGCAGCGCTTTACAATATGAGGAAGACATTACAATCACAATACAAGTCAAGACAAGATGGTAAGGAGGGCCCTGCCCCTGAGGGCTTACAATCTAAAAGGGAGGGGAAAGTGATACATGAGGAGGTAGCTGTGTGGGGATGAGTTGTATGAGAATGTGATGGTTGAGCGGTTGGGTTGAGGTGGAATCGGCTTCTCTGCAGAGATGAGTCTTAAGGGATCGCTTGTAATAATAATAATAAGTATAATAAACATACAAAAAAACTATTTCCATGCGCCTGTAATCCTCTCTCTCTCTCT
>NW_017306439.1:1973201-1974058 GCF_000935625.1 Nanorana parkeri | reverse complement strand
TAATAATACAAATAATAATAATAAATTAATTATTATTATTATATTAATAAAAATAATAATAGTAGTGATGATAATAATAACAACAATAATAATAAAATAATATTAATAAAAATAATAATAAAAAAATACAAATCATGATGATGATGATGGTGGACACTCTCTAGTAGATACATAATGTTCATTTTTGTAGCAAGAGAAACACTCACGTTAGCTTCCATGCAGCCACCAGAGAACTTCTGTTCACATGCAGATGAAGGTTTCTTGAGTGAAAAGGGAGAGTTTCCCCCGGCCCGGCATGAGAGTGGCTGCAGCTGCTAGCAGATGGCCGATATCTGGACCCCATCCCAGTAAATCTGTGCAGAGATTGGGTGGAAGTGGAACGTTAGAAGAGGGTGGACCCTGGGGAAGCACTCTGATCTCCGATGCTTGGAAGCACACATGATACTTTAGTGACATGATCTCTCTGTGAGCTGAGTGGACGCGGGCTGTGTGAATCGGAGTTCGGTAATCCCAAAATGACACCTGCTCACAGGCAAGGACATGGAGGGAGCACGTTCTTCCAGCCAGAGGCACACATTAATGCACCTCGGCTTAGCACACCAGTGTTTATGGTCACGACTGTTATCATTCAAGGGATGAAGCATGTCAGCTCCTTGTCCATCTCGGTGTCACGCTACATAACTTTCGCTCTGCGCCACGTAATTTATTATTCGGGACAGCGGGAGCACAAGATCGGAATTACCACGGCAGTCCAAAAGTCCTCCCAACCGAAGCAGTGTGTGGCCTTCTGACTGGAGGGTCACATGTCTCGTTCTATCTCATATCCCAAAAATTAAACGATTTGCCCTCATTTCACC
>NW_017306439.1:1968133-1972580 GCF_000935625.1 Nanorana parkeri | reverse complement strand
TAATAATAATAATAATATTAAAAAATTATAATAATAAAATAATAATAAAAATAATATTTGTAACAAGTGAAAAACTCACGTTAGCTTCAATGCAGCCACCAGAAAACGTCTTTTCACATGCAGATAAAGTCCCATCGAGGGGGACTGCGGTGGTTTCGTATTTGGTCAGTCCCTGGCCGGCTCACACGGGGGTGGCGGTTCTCGTTTGGCTTGAGTTAAAATGTTTCTGTGCAAACTTAATCCTTTGTAACGCCGTGCCGACCCAGTGCTGGACCTTCGTCATTCTTCCGTGACAGGAGTGAATACAAATATACAAAAATACTTCGCGTTGTAGGAAGACGCGCTCCTTGATTAACAATCTGTTTGGGTGCTTTCAGAAAACATGAGTCCAAGCTAGACAATCCACACAAGGACTCTTAAGGCATCAGCATACCAAGACATTTTGGACAATTTCATGCTCCCAACTTTGTGGGAGGAGTTTGGGGATGGCCCCTTCCTGTTCCAACATGACTGCGCACCAGTGTACAAAGCAAGGTCCATAAAGACATGGATGGGGGAGTTTTGGGGCGGAGGAACTTGATTGGCCTGCACAGAGTCCTGACTTCAACCCCATAGAACACCTTTGGGATGAATTAGAGCGGAGACTGCGAGCCCGGCCTTCTCCTCCAACATTAGTACCTGACCTCACAAATGGTCCAACATTCCCATAGACACTCCTAAACCTTGTGGACGTCTTCCCAGAAGAGTTGAAGCTGTTATAGCGGCAAAGGGCGGAGCCAACCCAATACTGAACCCTACGGACTAAGCCTGAGATACCATTACAGTTCATGTGCGTGTAAAGGCGTCCCAATACTTTTGGTAATATAGTTTATATCTAATGCAAAAATATGTATTTCGGATGGAGTAGGGATTGGTTAAAACCACTGTCAAGTTTTTACTATTTATTTTTTTGTTTGCCATCTCTGTCCTATGCAGGAGGTTTCCCTTCACTTCCTGTGCTGTAGGCACAAGAGGAAGTGAGAGGTCAGGTACTGATGTCCTTGCTTGCCATCATCGTTCCACTTCATCCCAAAGATGTTCAGTAGGGTTGAGGCCAGGGCTCTGTGAAGGACACTCGAGTTCCTCCACCAAACTGGTCACACCATGTCTCTATGGAGCTGGCTTTGTACACAGGGGACAGTCATGGTGGAATAGAAAAGGGTCTTCACCAAACTGTGACCACAAGGCTGGAAGAGGACAATTATCTAGACATGTGCACTGAAAAAAAAAAATTTTGATTAAACAAATGAAAAAGTTTTCCATTTGTTTCATAAAAAATAAAAAAAATTCTGCTGTTTCGGATTAGGAGGCAACGAGCCTCCGAATCCGAAACCGCACAATGAGAACGAGTGGCGGCCATGTATACACCAAGATGGGGGCACTCGTATGTTCGGGCGCAGCCATCTTTGTGTATACCAAGATATGCTCAAAAATGGCAGCGCGCCTGCGCAGAACGAGCCGGCGGCGTGTGACGTCACACTGAAAATGCAGAACGAGCAATGGCCATGTCACTGCTAGCTCCGCCCAAATGTCGCAGTATACTGTGACTGCCACAGCCAGGACGGATCCCGACATTACTGTCGAGATCCACTCAGCTGCGTGAGGCAGAGCCAGCTGTACCGGCCCCCTCCCCCGTCTGTTCCGCCAGTCAGCACTGGAGGATCGGACAGGGGAGGGGGAGGATCGGACAGGGGAGGGGGGGAATCCCCGCAGGGAGCCGTGAGTGACAGTCACAGCTCCCTGCAGGGACAGGATCGAGAAGTGAGCGAGCGATGGTATGTGTTCTCTCACTTCCCGATCTATTGAGCTGACGTGTGACAGTTTCATTGTCACAGGTCGGATGAGTGATTTTAACGGGGAACCCCACACATTTGTTTTTGTTTTTTTTAACATGGGGTCCCTCCTAAATATTCCTACCAGACCTTAAGGGTCTGGTATCACTTTTGGGGGGAACCCCACGCTTTTTTTTTTCTTTAGAAATCCCAGTTTTGCCACAGCAGGTTCTATACATCATAAGGATCCGCCACTTCACAGGCAGGTTAAGGGGACCCCCCGGGCACGATATTTAAAGGAATTTTTTTTATTGTTTCACTTTAAGTGATGTTACAATCAAGGCTCCTTTAAAAACTGTATTTTTTAAAAGTGCTTTTTCATTGATTTCTGTCCCCCAGGGCAGCACCCGGATCCCCATACATGTCCCCCAGGGCAGCACCCGGATCCCCATACGTGTCCCCCAGGGCAGTACCCGGATCCCCATACATGTCCCCCAGGGCAGCACCCGGATCCCCATACGTGTCCCCCAGGGCAGTACCCGGATCCCCATACATGTCCCCCAGGGCAGCACCCGGATCCCCATACGTGTCCCCCAGGGCAGTACCCGGATCCCCATACATGTCCCCCAGGGCAGCACCCGGATCCCCATACGTGTCCCCCAGGGCAGTACCCGGATCCCCATACATGTCCCCCAGGGCAGCACCCGGATCCCCATACGTGTCCCCCAGGGCAGTACCCGGATCCCCATACATGTCCCCCAGGGCAGCACCCGGATCCCCATACGTGTCCCCCAGGGCAGTACCCGGATCCCCATACATGTCCCCCAGGGCAGCACCCGGATCCCCATACGTGTCCCCCAGGGCAGTACCCGGATCCCCATACATGTCCCCCAGGGCAGCACCCGGATCCCCATACGTGTCCCCCAGGGCAGTACCCGGATCCCCATACATGTCCCCCAGGGCAGCACCCGGATCCCCATACGTGTCCCCCAGGGCAGTACCCGGATCCCCATACATGTCCCCCAGGGCAGCACCCGGATCCCCATACGTGTCCCCCAGGGCAGTACCCGGATCCCCATACATGTCCCCCAGGGCAGCACCCGGATCCCCATACGTGTCCCCCAGGGCAGTACCCGGATCCCCATACATGTCCCCCAGGGCAGCACCCGGATCTCCATACATCTCCCCCAGGGCAGTACCCGGAATCCCCATACATGTCCCCCAGGTCAGTCCCCGGACCCCCATACACCTTTTATGGCCAATGACTTGCATATAAGCCTTCTTAAAGGAGAACTGAGGTGGGTGCTTTTCACTCACCTCATAGTTCTAGCAGACCTGTGACAATGAGACTGTCACAGGTCGGCTCAGTAGATTGCGAGGTGAGCGAACACATACCGGCGTTCGCTCACTTCTCCATCCTGTCACTGCAGAGAGCCGTGACAGGGGAGGGGCTGGATTCCCCCCTCCCCGCTCCGCCAGCGCTGACTGGAAGGGGCGGGTACAGCTGGCTCTGCCTCTAGATAGGCAGAGCCAGCTGTCACTCACGCAGCTGGGTGGATCCAGACATAATTGTCAGCAGCTGCGTCTCAGTATACCGCGAGCTACAGCGGCATACTGAGCCTAGGGTGACGGGAGGACGCTAGTTTGTGTCCTCCCGTTACACTAAGGAGAACTATGGGGAAAAGCCTTATCCCCATAGTTCTCCTTTAAAGAGGACACTTGGTTTTGAAAGTTCGACCCCCATTGACTTGCATTGAGTTTGAGCTCGAATTCGAACGTTTTGGATGTTCTAAAGTTCGAATTCGAGCCGAACTCGGGCCTGTTCGGCTCATCACTATGTGTAACGGGGAAACCCATTAGGGGGGCACCCTGTTAGTCATGAACTGACATAAGTTTGGTGTGTGGCTCGGATGGGCAGAGCCTTTGTTTGTTTTATGCTATGGAACTTCTGGACAAAGCCCGCTGCTTTGCGGAAAGAAAAAAAAAACAGGACAAACCTGCTTGGGTGCCGTGGTTTGTGCGCGTTTTACTGCTGCAACTACCAGTTGAGTTTGTCTCCTTTACTTTTAGCCTTTTTGCTACCAGAGGCAGCCGGGTGGGAGGGCATTGGGGCAGAGTGACGCCATCCTCTGCATACCCCCCCGGCTTGGCATCGCATCCTGCCCAGCTCCTAGCAACCAGTGACATAACTGGTTGCCAGGAGCTGGGCAGGATGCTGACCAGAGCATTCCAGGATGCTAAGAGCTGAGCAGGAAGATGTGTATGACCCGTACACATCTCCCTGCCTGGCTCCTAGCAACCTGGAACGCGGGTTGAGAGGGGGGGGAGAGGTGAGCGGAGGGAGAGAGAAGAGAGGGAGAGATAGAAGGGAGAAGAGAAAGAGAGTGGAGAGAAGAGAGGAGAAAGAGAAAGGGGTGGGGAGAGAGAAGAGCGGGAGAGAGAGAGAAGAGAGTGGGAGAGAGAGAAGAGATAGAAGAGGGGGTGTGAGAGGAGAGAGAGAGAAGAGAGGGAGAGAGAGAAAGAGAGAGAGGTGAAAGGAGGGAGAGAGGAGAGAGAGAAGAGAGGAGAGAGAGAAGAGAGGGAGAGAGAGGAGAGAAGAGATAGAGAAAGGGATGGGGAGAGAGAAGAGAGGGAGA
>NW_017306439.1:1964963-1967472 GCF_000935625.1 Nanorana parkeri | reverse complement strand
GAAAGAGAGACAATGCATATAACTCTATGTAAGCCTCTTCTGTATTTATAAAGTAACATTACCCCCCGGACCCAAACTTTCCTAATTACGGTTCTGATTCGCTCCTTCTCAGCCGTTTGGGTCTTGCAGAGTGAAGTCATATTGAACATTTCTTACATCCCGCTAAGACTGTTAGTTTCGGATTGATTTTTGCATTAGGTAACAAGGGAGTGAGGAGATAAAGGTGATGTACCGCGTTGATGTCTTAGCTATTGTTGTTCTTTTTTTCTTCTATAATTGTATTTCTTCTTCGCGCACAGCTGCAGGCAACTCTCATTGAACATCTTGGCTCTTCCGAGGAGAAAACTTGGCTTCCCGCCACATCAAACCAGGTGGTGAAAATGTTAAAATAACTCTCTCTCTCCGCGAACCCTGAAAACTCGACTTGTCACAAAATTCTCCTTTCAGATCATTTAAAGGAAACGTGCGCTGAGAGAGAAACATGAGAGTTCTCCTCGCTGACCTTCTTCTGGAAATGCAAGTTACCTGGTGACCCCTGACCTCAATTCAGGGACAGAGAACGAGGGCCTAGCCAGCAAAATTTAGGGCCCAGCAAAGTCATGTTGCCAAAATCGATTTCACTTCGATATTAAAGCAGATACTCTCACCTGAGCTGCTTAGGTAAATTTGCTTAAAATGACAAAAAACACAATTTGTTTTCTTTATGTAAAATATGTATTTTTTTTTGGAGGGGTGTGTTTATTTCATATTATTATTGCTTTTGTTATTATTATTATTGTTATTATTATTATTGTATTTTTATTTATTTTGCATTTTTATCTTACTTTTTTCCATTGTCTGTTTTTTCTTTCTAATAAATACAATAAATGTGAAATAATGAAAATTCTGAGGGGCCATTAATAAAATAAGAAGAGATCCGGGATAGTTGGAAGCATCTTCTGTGACTCCAGGAGCCATGAAGAGCCCATTGCACACAAAAACAACAACAAACACCAAAAATCACCTTCATTTCACCTTCCGTATTGATTTCAATACAGTTTTTTTTTTTTTTTAACTTTGGGGAAAAGAAAACTCAATTTCATAGACATCATTAAAAAGCTGACAGGCATGTTAACCCTTCCACACTCAAGCAGCTACTTCCTGTCTACATGCACTTCAGCGATGGCTGCCATGGCATTTCTAAGGTGGGGTTCCTAATGGTGACAGTGGATCATGTCTGTGTAATGTGTGCTGAAACTTGTAATTTCCATCAGAAGCCCCTGTTATAGGGTGACAACACACTAGCACAATTGGGAGACAGGGGCAGAGCGTCACCCTATAACAGGAAGGGTCTGAACAAAGTCAGAACGTTGTCTACCTATAACAAGAAGTGCCTGAACAAGGGCAGAGCATTGTCACCCTATAAGAGGAAGTGTCTTAACAAGGACAGAGCATCGCCACCCTATAACAGGAAGTGTCTGAACAAGGACAGAGCATTGTCACCCTATAACAGGAAGTGTCTGAACAAGGACAGAGCATTGTCACCCTATAACAGGAAGTGCCTGAACAAGGGCAGAGCATTGTCACCCTATAACAAGAAGTGTCTTAACAAGGACAGAGCATTGTCACCCTATAAGAGGAAGTGTCTTAACAAGGACAGAGCATCGCCACCCTATAACAGGAAGTGTCTGAACAAGGACAGAGCATCGTCACCCTATAACAGGAAGTGTCTGAACAAGGACAGAGCGTTGTCACCCTATAACAGGAAGTGTCTGAACAAGGACAGAGCGTTGTCACCCTATAACAGGAAGTGTCTGAACAAGGACAGAGCGTTGTCACCCTATAACAGGAAGTGTCTGAACAAGGACAGAGCGTTGTCACCCTATAACAGGAAGTGTCTGAACAAGGACAGAGCGTTGTCACCCTATAACAGGAAGTGTCTGAACAAGGACAGAGCGTTGTCACCCTATAACAGGAAGTGTCTGAACAAGGACAGAGCGTTGTCACCCTATAACAGGAAGTGTCTGAACAAGGACAGAGCGTTGTCACCCTATAACAGGAAGTGTCTGAACAAGGACAGAGCGTTGTCACCCTATAACAGGAAGTGTCTGAACAAGGACAGAGCGTTGTCACCCTATAACAGGAAGTGTCTGAACAAGGACAGAGCGTTGTCACCCTATAACAGGAAGTGTCTGAACAAGGACAGAGCATTGTCACCCTCTAACAGGAAGTGCCTGAACAAAGACAGAGCATTGTCACCCTATAACAGGAAGTGCCTGATTGAAGTGACATTGAAGCTGATTTGAGATTCCAGTGATTGGTTGACATGAAGGAAGTGTTTTGCACGGACGTTCTGTTACCCTCCAGTGTGGAAGGTCCGCTGTGTGGCAGGGAAGATTCTCAGGAGTCTTTGGGGAGCTGTTTCCACTAAGTTGCAGCGTTTTCCATCGCTCCATCCTGCGTATCTCTGCGTTACTTCCTCATATATATATATATATACTGGTGGGGGGGGGGGTTTTGTCAAACCAGA
>NW_017306439.1:1961993-1964528 GCF_000935625.1 Nanorana parkeri | reverse complement strand
GGGGGGGGGGATTTATCAAAACTGGAGCACACAGAATCTGGAGCAGTTGCCCATGGCAACCAATCAGCATCTCTCTTCAGTTTGCTCGGGTAAGATTTGAACATGAGACAGAGAAGCTGATTGGTTGCCGTGCAAATCTTCTCTAGAGTTTGTCTGCTCCAGTTCTGATAAATTCCTCCCCACTGTGTAAACCTATATATACTATATACACCTCTTTGGGGTCCCGCCCATCACACGGCATTACTACATATACTATATACACCTCTTTGGGGTCCCGCCCATCACACGGCATTACTACATATACTATATACACCTCTTTGGGGTCCCGCCCATCACACGGCATTACTACATATACTATATACACCTCTTTGGGGTCCCGCCCATCACACGGCATTACTACATATACTATATACACCTCTTTGGGGTCCCGCCCATCACACGGCATTACTACATATACTATATACACCTCTTTGGGGTCCCGCCCATCACACGGCATTACTACATATACTATATACACCTCTTTGGGGTCCCGCCCATCACACGGCATTACTACATATACTATATACACCTCTTTGGGGTCCCGCCCATCACACGGCATTACTACATATACTATATACACCTCTTTGGGGTCCCGCCCATCACACGGCATTACTACATATACTATATACACCTCTTTGGGGTCCCGCCCATCACACGGCATTACTACATATACTATATACACCTCTTTGGGGTCCCGCCCATCACACGGCATTACTACATATACTATATACACCTCTTTGGGGTCCCGCCCATCACACGGCATTACTACATATACTATATACACCTCTTTGGGGTCCCGCCCATCACACGGCATTACTACATATACTATATACACCTCTTTGGGGTCCCGCCCATCACACGGCATTACTACATATACTATATACACCTCTTTGGGGTCCCGCCCATCACACGGCATTACTACATATACTATATACACCTCTTTGGGGTCCCGCCCATCACACGGCATTACTACATATACTATATACACCTCTTTGGGGTCCCGCCCATCACACGGCATTACTACATATACTATATACACCTCTTTGGGGTCCCGCCCATCACACGGCATTACTACATATACTATATACACCTCTTTGGGGTCCCGCCCATCACACGGCATTACTACATATACTATATACACCTCTTTGGGGTCCCGCCCATCACACGGCATTACTACATATACTATATACACCTCTTTGGGGTCCCGCCCATCACACGGCATTACTACATATACTATATACACCTCTTTGGGGTCCCGCCCATCACACGGCATTACTACATATACTATATACACCTCTTTGGGGTCCCGCCCATCACACGGCATTACTACATATACTATATACACCTCTTTGGGGTCCCGCCCATCACACGGCATTACTACATATACTATATACACCTCTTTGGGGTCCCGCCCATCACACGGCATTACTACATATACTATATACACCTCTTTGGGGTCCCGCCCATCACACGGCATTACTACATATACTATATACACCTCTTTGGGGTCCCGCCCATCACACGGCATTACTACATATACTATATACACCTCTTTGGGGTCCCGCCCATCACACGGCATTACTACATATACTATATACACCTCTTTGGGGTCCCGCCCATCACACGGCATTACTACATATACTATATACACCTCTTTGGGGTCCCGCCCATCACACGGCATTACTACATATACTATATACACCTCTTTGGGGTCCCGCCCATCACACGGCATTACTACATATACTATATACACCTCTTTGGGGTCCCGCCCATCACACGGCATTACTACATATACTATATACACCTCTTTGGGGTCCCGCCCATCACACGGCATTACTACATATACTATATACACCTCTTTGGGGTCCCGCCCATCACACGGCATTACTACATATACTATATACACCTCTTTGGGGTCCCGCCCATCACACGGCATTACTACATATACTATATACACCTCTTTGGGGTCCCGCCCATCACACGGCATTACTACATATACTATATACACCTCTTTGGGGTCCCGCCCATCACACGGCATTACTACATATACTATATACACCTCTTTGGGTTCCCGCCCATCACACGGCATTACTATATATACTATATACAGTTCCCGCCCATCACACGGCATTACTTCATATACTATATACACCTCTTTGGGGTTCCGCCCATCACACGGCATTACTACATATACTATATACACCTCTTTGGGGTTCCGCCCATCACACGGCATTACTACTGTGGGAACAAATATTTCGTCCCACATCCAGAGCGGTGTTAATGCATCGGGGAGCCGCAATGATGAAGCCCTCGTTAGCGTTTGCATTGGCTATCGCCGGGGGCGACGAATGTCTAGCCGCGGGGAGCCAGATTAACACTTCCTGCAAAGCTAAGCTTTTCTTTTTTTTCATCTCCTGGAGCGATGTTCCCGTCGTTACTTATCGCCAGGAAAGATTCCTCCGGACAGACGCCGCGTGCTTCCTACCCCTCGTACAA
>NW_017306439.1:1958515-1960857 GCF_000935625.1 Nanorana parkeri | reverse complement strand
TCCTCCAACCCCCCCCCGCCCCCCCGGCAAATCTTCCGGGGCAGGAAAATGTATCCGTCTCGGGGAAGAGGTGGAGGGAGTTGACGTGCGCACATTGTACGCATTGGCCGTCTGATGTTGCAAGGTGAGCGTTGGCTCGGCTCCTCTTGCTGGAGGAGCAACTCTCAGATCTGCCTATCGAGCTGCTTGGATGAGCGTTGTTTATGGGGCGGGGGGTGGGCAACGTTTGGCCCTCCAGCTGGGGTGAAACTACAAGTCCCATGAGGTATTGCAAGACTCTGAAAGGCGCGGGCATGACTCCCGGAGCCGGATGTATGATGGGGTGCGTAGTTTCACCACAGCTGGAGGGCTTACCTCTAGTAGAGGTTTTTTTTGGGGCTGCACTGGGAGTCCCCGGGTTCGAAACCCGATCAAGACACTATCTGCATGGAGTTTGCATGTGGTCATTGTGGTTCCCTGGATTTCCTCAAGGTACTCCGAGTTCCTTGGGGATCTCCAGCTTCCTCCGGGTACTCCGGTTTCCTCAGGGAATGCTGCTTTCCTCGGAGTACTCCGGTTTCCCCCATTCCACTCCACTCTACTCCACTCCACCATACCCCACTCCACCCTACCCTACTCCACTCCACCCTACTCCACTCCACCATACTCCACTCCACCCTACACTACTCCACCCTACCCCACTCCACCCTACCCCACTCCACTCTACCCTACTCCACCCTACCCTACTCCACTCCACCCTACCCCACTCCACCCTACCCCACTCCACCCTACCCCACTCCACTCTACCCTACTCCACCCTACCCCACTCCACTCTCCTCCACTCCACCCTACCCCACTCTACTCTACTCCACTCCACTCTACTCCACTTCGCTCTACTCCACTCCACCCTACCCCACTCTACTCCACTCCACCCTACCCCACTCTACTCTACTCCACTCCACCCTACTCCACTCTACTCCACTCCACACTACTCCACTCTACTCCACTCCACCCTACTCTACTCAACTCCACTCTACTCTACTCTACTCTACTCCACCCTACCCTACTCCACTCTACTCCACTCTACTCTCCTCCACTCCACCCTACCCTACTCTACTCTACTCCACTCCACTCTACTCCACTTCACTCTACTCCACTCCACCCTACCCCACTCTACTCTACTCCACTCCACTCTACTCTACTCCACTCTACTCCACTTAACTCTACTCAACTCCACCCTACCCCACTCTACTCCACTCCACTCCACTCTACTCTACTCCACTCCACTCTACTCTACTCCACTCCACCCTACCCCACTCCACTCTACTCTACTCCACTCCACTCTACTCTACCCTACCCCACTCCACTCTACTCTACTCCACTCCACTCTACTCTACTCCACTCCACCCTGCCCTACTCCACCCTACCCCACTCCACTCTACTCTACTCCACTCTACTCTACTCTACTCCACTCCACTCTACTCTACTCTACTCCACCCTACCCTACTCCACTCCACCCTGCCCTACTCCACCCTACCCTACTCCACTCCACCCTGCCCTACTCCACCCTACTCTACTTTTCTCTACTCTACTCCAGTCCACCCAACCCTACGCTACTCCACTCCACCCTACTCTACTCCACTCTTCCTAACTCTACTTCACTCTTCTTCACTCTACTTTACTCTACTTTGAATAGGAAGCTGGTACAACGCTATTAAATCATCTCAAATGCGTCTGCTGATGGGCCAAACATATCATAATTGGTAGAAGATCCTGTAAGAGAAAAGTGTTTTTCCTCTGTGCGCCTTTCTTTGTACCCAGACACGCCGCTATCTCTTCCAGCCGTCACTTTCCTCCGTGTGACTTGACGTATGCGGCGGGAAGGTAACAATAAAGTGACGTAACACCAGATGTTGGGAAGATTCGGTTTATCCTCTGTGAGGGTTTCGTCTATTGGCGGGATATTGTTGTCCCGGCACACGTGGTGTCCGATCGGCGATCGCCGCGGAATAGAAATCATTATTACGACTTTTATTTCTATTTATTTTAAAGGTTTCTAGTTGTCTATTGTGTCTCGTGTTCATTGTCACAATGTTTCCAGAGCTCATTGTTTCACTTTTATGAGTAGAAAGCCATTGTGTATTGTTTTTTCTTTTATGTCTTCGTCTGCGTATGAACAGTGACAGGTCTAAGGAAGATTTACGCGGTTATGCCGCAGGAAATCACGCGGTTATGCCGCAGGAAATCTGTGTGCCGTGCAAAGACTTAAATGTGAACGAGGGAGCTGCTGATGATGACGGCAACAGCGATTTTTCAGAGACATTATCCATCTCGCGTAAAATTTCACTGAAAAAAAAAAAATT
>NW_017306439.1:1956186-1958144 GCF_000935625.1 Nanorana parkeri | reverse complement strand
ACCCTACTCCACTCCACCCTACCCCACTCCACCCTACCCCACTCCACCCTACCCCACTCCACTCTACCCTACTCCACCCTACCCCACTCCACTCTCCTCCACTCCACCCTACCCCACTCTACTCTACTCCACTCCACTCTACTCCACTTCGCTCTACTCCACTCCACCCTACCCCACTCTACTCCACTCCACCCTACCCCACTCTACTCTACTCCACTCCACCCTACTCCACTCTACTCCACTCCACACTACTCCACTCTACTCCACTCCACCCTACTCTACTCAACTCCACTCTACTCTACTCTACTCTACTCCACCCTACCCTACTCCACTCTACTCCACTCTACTCTCCTCCACTCCACCCTACCCTACTCTACTCTACTCCACTCCACTCTACTCCACTTCACTCTACTCCACTCCACCCTACCCCACTCTACTCTACTCCACTCCACTCTACTCTACTCCACTCTACTCCACTTAACTCTACTCAACTCCACCCTACCCCACTCTACTCCACTCCACTCCACTCTACTCTACTCCACTCCACTCTACTCTACTCCACTCCACCCTACCCCACTCCACTCTACTCTACTCCACTCCACTCTACTCTACCCTACCCCACTCCACTCTACTCTACTCCACTCCACTCTACTCTACTCCACTCCACCCTGCCCTACTCCACCCTACCCCACTCCACTCTACTCTACTCCACTCTACTCTACTCTACTCCACTCCACTCTACTCTACTCTACTCCACCCTACCCTACTCCACTCCACCCTGCCCTACTCCACCCTACCCTACTCCACTCCACCCTGCCCTACTCCACCCTACTCTACTTTTCTCTACTCTACTCCAGTCCACCCAACCCTACGCTACTCCACTCCACCCTACTCTACTCCACTCTTCCTAACTCTACTTCACTCTTCTTCACTCTACTTTACTCTACTTTGAATAGGAAGCTGGTACAACGCTATTAAATCATCTCAAATGCGTCTGCTGATGGGCCAAACATATCATAATTGGTAGAAGATCCTGTAAGAGAAAAGTGTTTTTCCTCTGTGCGCCTTTCTTTGTACCCAGACACGCCGCTATCTCTTCCAGCCGTCACTTTCCTCCGTGTGACTTGACGTATGCGGCGGGAAGGTAACAATAAAGTGACGTAACACCAGATGTTGGGAAGATTCGGTTTATCCTCTGTGAGGGTTTCGTCTATTGGCGGGATATTGTTGTCCCGGCACACGTGGTGTCCGATCGGCGATCGCCGCGGAATAGAAATCATTATTACGACTTTTATTTCTATTTATTTTAAAGGTTTCTAGTTGTCTATTGTGTCTCGTGTTCATTGTCACAATGTTTCCAGAGCTCATTGTTTCACTTTTATGAGTAGAAAGCCATTGTGTATTGTTTTTTCTTTTATGTCTTCGTCTGCGTATGAACAGTGACAGGTCTAAGGAAGATTTACGCGGTTATGCCGCAGGAAATCACGCGGTTATGCCGCAGGAAATCTGTGTGCCGTGCAAAGACTTAAATGTGAACGAGGGAGCTGCTGATGATGACGGCAACAGCGATTTTTCAGAGACATTATCCATCTCGCGTAAAATTTCACTGAAAAAAAAAAAATTCACCACCTCAGGTAACCCTCGCTTAATTCGAAAAATCCACTTTATTTTTTTTAGAGGGTATATATATATTTTATTTATTTATTATTTGTTTTGGGGGGGGGGTTTTTTTTTCTTTTTATGTTTTTATATTTTTTTAATATTTATATTTAATATTTATTTATTTATGTTTCCTTCTCTTCCCTTTGTGTGTATTTTCTACGTGTGTGCTGCTCTTGTAAATGTTGTAACTTCTTTTCTATGACATCATTTAAATCATGAGGCTCGTTATGGGCTTTTTTTTTTGAAAAAATTACAGGTCCAGGATAATTAAAAGGCACTTTTATAAACCTCAGGAG
>NW_017306439.1:1939742-1956113 GCF_000935625.1 Nanorana parkeri | reverse complement strand
AGGCGCTTTTATAAACCTCAGGAGCCATTTGAAGGCCATTGCTAAAAAAAAAAATATTTAATAGAAGCTTCAACGTGTTAATGTCATTTCCGAAGGTATATTTATTCATTATAAATCTGCAGCTGTCATTAAAATAATCCCTGGTGATCCTGCCATGGAGGTCCCGGTTTTAGGCACTTCCTATTATAGGGTGACAATGCTCTGCCCTTGTTCAGACACTTCCTGTTATAGGGTGACAATGCTCTGTCCTTGTTCAGACACTTCCTGTTATAGGGTGACAATGCTCTGTCCTTGTTCAGGTATTTCCTGTTCTAGGGTGACAACGCTCTGCAACTGTTCAGGCACTTCCTGTTATAGGGTCACAATGCTCTATCCTTGTTCAGGTACTTCCTGTTCTAGGGTGACAACGCTCTGCAACTGTTCAGGCACTTCCTGTTATAGGGTGACAATGCTCTATCATTGTTCAGGCACTTCCTGTTATAGGGTGACAATGCTCTGTCCTTGTTCAGGCACTTCCTGTTATAGGGTGACAATGCTCTGTCCTTGTTCAGACACTTCCTGTTATAGGGTGACAATGCTCTGCCCTTGTTCAGGTGCTTCCAGTTATAGGGTGACAACGCTCTTTCCTTGTTCAGGCGCTTCCTGTTATAGGGTGACAATGCTCTGTCCTTGTTCAGGTACTTCCTGTTATAGGGTGACAATGCTCTGTCCTTGTTCAGGTACTTCCTGTTAAAGGTGACAACTCTCTTTCCTTGTTCAGGCGCTTCCTGTTATAGGGTGACAATGCTCTGTCCTTGTTCAGGTACTTCCTGTTATAGGGTGACAACGCTCTGTCCTTGTTCAGGCGCTTCCTGTTATAGGGTGACAATGGTCTATCCTTGTTCAGGTATTTCCTGTTCTAGGGTGACAACGCTCTGCAACTGTTCAGGCACTTCCTGTTATAGGGTGACAATGGTCTATCCTTGTTCAGGTATTTCCTGTTCTAGGGTGACAACGCTCTGCAACTGTTCAGGCACTTCCTGTTATAGGGTGACAATGCTTAATCCTTGTTCAGGTACTTCCTGTTATAGGGTGACAATGATCTGTCCGTGTTCAGGCACTTCCTGTTATAGGGTGACAATGCTCTGCCCTTCCTCAGGCACTTCCTGTTACAGAGTGACAACGCTCTGTCCTTGTTCAGGCACTTCCTGTTATAGGGTGGCAACGCTTTCTCCCTGACTACCACTTGTGCTCCTGCGTTGTCACCCTGTCACTTAACAAACTACAGGCGCTCTCCTTGTTCAGGGGCTTCCTGTTATAGGGTGACAACGCTCTTTCCTTGTTCAGGCGCTTCCTGTTATAGGGTGACAATGCTCTGTCCTTGTTCAGGTACTTCCTGTTATAGGGTGACAATGCTCTGTCCTTGTTCAGGTACTTCCTGTTAAAGGTGACAACTCTCTTTCCTTGTTCAGGCGCTTCCTGTTATAGGGTGACAATGCTCTGTCCTTGTTCAGACACTTCCTGTTATAGGGTGACAATGCTCTGTCCTTGTTCAGACACTTCCTGTTATAGGGTGACAATGCTCTGTCCTTGTTCAGACACTTCCTGTTATAGGGTGACAATGCTCTGTCCTTGTTCAGACACTTCCTGTTATAGGGTGACAATGCTCTGTCCTTGTTCAGGCACTTCCTGTTATAGGGTGACAATGGTCTATCCTTGTTCAGGTATTTCCTGTTCTAGGGTGACAACGCTCTGCAACTGTTCAGGCACTTCCTGTTATAGGGTGACAATGCTTAATCCTTGTTCAGGTACTTCCTGTTATAGGGTGACAATGATCTGTCCGTGTTCAGGCACTTCCTGTTATAGGGTGACAATGCTCTGCCCTTCCTCAGGCACTTCCTGTTACAGAGTGACAACGCTCTGTCCTTGTTCAGGCACTTCCTGTTATAGGGTGGCAACGCTTTCTCCCTGACTACCACTTGTGCTCCTGCGTTGTCACCTTTCAGGCACTTCCTGTTATAGGGTGGCAACGCTTTCTCCCTGACTACCACTTGTGCTCCTGCGTTGTCACCCTGTCACTTAACAAACTACAGGCGCTCATTTCAACACACATTACACAGGCACGGTCCACTGTCAGGAAACCCGCCCTGAGAAATGTCATGCAGCCATCGCTGACTCGAATTGGTTTTAATAAATTTCTCAAAAATTGCCAATTGTGCTAAAAAATCCGATTGACGTGGAGAGATTTCGTGGAACTCCAAACTCTCAGTCCTGCTCCTCCCTCCCGGCCACACTTGTACTAATATAGCCCGCGATGATTGAAAACACCTCCACATAGTCCAGACACATTTATGGCGTTTGGAACTTTCGCAGATGTTGGAGATTGGTGTAATTCTCTGTTTGATCTGCGCGCCTGCTCTGTGTCTGGGGGATTCCTATCCCTCCCATTAGGTACTTACTAAATCATAACTTCATTTATAGTGTGTGAGCAAGACGGCTTCATTACATTATACAGCAATACAGAATAATAGTATATGAATTTGCAACATCCGTGTCTGCCGCTCTGCTCCAGGGTGCCGACCTGATGTCTCAGGTGGGGAGGGTCTCAGGAGGGTTGTAGAGAGTCACAGGAGGGCTGTAGAGGGTCTTAGGAGGGGTGGTATAGGGTCTCAGAAGAGCTGTGGAGCACCTTAGGAGGGGTGGGGAGGGTCTCAGGAGCGGTTTTAGAGGATCTCAGGAGGGTCTCAGGAGGGGTAAGGAAGGGTGTGGAGGGTCTCAGGAGGGCTGTGGAGGATCTCAGGAGGGGTGTGGAGGGTCTCAGGAGGGGTGAGGAGGGTCTCAGGAGGGGTGAGGAGGGTCTCAGGAGGGGTGGGGAGGGTCTCAGGAGGGCTGTGGAGGATCTCAGGAGGGGTGTGGAGGGTCTCAGGAGGGGTGAGGAGGGTCTCAGGAGGGGTGAGGAGGGTCTCAGGAGGGCTGTGGAGGATCTCAGGAGGGGTGTGGAGGGTCTCAGGAGGGGTGAGGAGGGTCTCAGGAGGGGTGAGGAGAGTCTCAGGAGGGGTGAGGAGGGTCTCAGGAGGGAGCGATATGCGGGCCGTAGTACTTATGAGAATGCGACGCTCTGGCTGTAAAGGGGGGCAGCAGGCACACTGCAAACACTGTGCATCAGAGGGTCCATAGCAATGCTGCTCTGCCTGCTGCTCCTCGCAGGTGGCCCGAAGAAATGCCGCCTGAGGCTACTGCCTCCTTATAGGGACGGCCCTGTATACATATGATACGCGGCGCTTTTAAAAAACTAAAAGTCCTTCCGCTTGCGGTTTTGACCTCAACTTTAAATAAAGCCAACAAAACCACCACATTTGAAGCCAAACCTAGGGCAAAGGGTGAAAGAAAGCATTGTGAGTACCTAAAAACAACATCCGCCCCTTGAGGTCCATGCACAGCACACGCTGGAAGAAGATGAAGCAGAAGCAGGAGCCAATCTGTTGCCCTACAGCGCAACGAGCATGCTGATAGGGGGGAGAGCAGAGTGACAGCAAGATTAACTTATCAATGTGCCGCTCCTCCAGGGGCAAAACCTCTAAGTGTTACCAAACTGCAGCCAATAGGAAGAGAGAGCAGAGTGACGGTGAGTTTACCTTATCAGTGTGCTACTCCTCCTTTCACAAAAAAATGGCTTCCTGCCTTACCAGACCGAGCTGTGCTGTGTGGCATGGCTGGGTGAATCTCAGGACCGGATGGACAGAAATATAAATCCTTTGGCAGGTAAAACAGCTCCCTTAGCCGGAGTTCGTCTCTTACAGGGGCCCCCCTATGGGCAGAGAAGGGCACGGAGGCTAAACTAAAACGAAATAGGGGGCGAGCTGTCTGCAATGGTCGATAGAGGTGCAGCAGGCGAGGGACCCTCGTGGTCCAGCCATGACAAATCGATGACATGCGGCAGCGATAGGCTGGTGCCGGCGTCCCCGGGGGGAAAATATGAGAACAGCAGAAAATCCCGCGGGGGCTATAAATAATGTCTCATCGAGTTTCCCACTAAGATTCCCCAAGTGCCGCACTAAACATCGTGTTCCTTTAGGAGATCATAAATCTGTTGTCATGACAAACTTCGGGGTCCGCGCCAAAGTCACGGCCACGGCATCGGCTTCATAAAGGCGGATCAACTGGAAGGGAACGATGTACAGTATCAATGTATCATGGCCAAAGTTTGGTCCTCACCTGACTTTCCATTCCACAGCCATTGACATGAACATGGAGCTGGTCCTCCTTCGGGGGACTGTAGCAGCCTTAGCTCCTCTGGGAAGAACTTCAATTCGATTTTGGAGGGTTCCTTCGGGAATTGTCGTCCATTCGGCCAAAATAACATTCGTGAAGTCAGGTTACTGATGGCGCCAGGGCCGGATTTACTCTCTCTGCTGCCCCAAGGCCAGGTTCCTCAATGCCTCCCCCTCCCTGCCAACTCGCCCCAATGGAGAATGGCAACCAGATAGCGGGGGCGGCAGGGTTGGTTTTAATGTATTTTTTACTTTTTTTATTAAAAATGTTATATATTCTTATTTATTTTTTTAATTATTTTAATTTGCATTTATCTTTTACTTTTTTAAATAAATTTTTTTTATTTTATTATGTTTTATTTTTTCTATCACTTTTTTTATTTTATTTTTCAAAGTTTTTTTAATTTTAGTAATTCCTTACTTGTTTTTTTTTAATGTTTATTTATTTTATTCGTTTTTACTTTTTATCAATTTTTACGTTTTTAAACGTAGGCATGGTTAAGTAGGCTTTTCCTTGTTTCCAGCTGAGTAGATGCTTGCTTTCACCTCTTCCACCAGGTCTTGCGGACCTCTTGTGAGTCTACATCTCCTTTGTGCCATCTCTAGTCATGGTCAAGTAGCCTTTCCTTGTTTCCAGCTGACTACGTGCTTGCCTTCACCTCTTCCACCAGGTCTTGTGGACCTTTTGTGAGTCTACAGCTACTCTGTGTCAACTCCAGGTATGGTTGGGTAGGCTTGCCGTGTTCCAGTTGACTGCATGCTTGTTTTCACCTCTTCCACCAGGTGTTGTGGACCTCTTGTGAGTCTGCATCTCATGTGTGCCATCTCTAGTCATGGTCGCGTAGGCTTTCCCTGTTTCCAGCTGACTACATGCTTGCCTTCACCTCTTCCACCAGGTCTTGTGGACCTTTTTTGAGTCTGCATCTCCTGTGTGTCATCTCTAGTCATGGTCAAGTAGGCTTTTCCTGTTTCCAGTTGATTACGTGTTTGCCTTCACCTCTTTCACCAGGTCTTCTGGACCTCTTGTGAGTCTACATCTCCTTTGTGCCATCTCTAGTCATGGTTAAGTAGGCTTTTCCTGTTTCCAGCTGAGTAGATGCTTGACTTCACCTCTTCCACCAGGTGGTCTTCTGGATCTCTTGTGAGTCTGCATCTCCTGTATGACATCTCTAGTCATGGTTGAGTAGGCTTTTCCTGTTTCCAGCTGACTACGTGCTTACCTTCACCTCTTCCACCAGGTCTTCTGGACCTCTTGTGAGTCTACATCTCCTTTGTGCCATTTATAGGCATGGTTAAGTAGGCTTTTGCTGTTTCCAGCTGAGTAGATGCTTGCCTTCACCTCTTCCACCAGGTCTTCTGGATCTCTTGGGAGTCTGCATCTCCTGTATGTCATCTCTAGTCATGGTTGAGTAGGCTTTTCCTTTTTCCAGTTGACTACGTGCTTGCTTTCACCTCTTCCACCAGGTCTTTTGGACCTTTTGTGAGTCTACATCTACAATGTGTCATCTCTAGGTATGGTTGGGTAGGCCTTCCCTGTTTCCAGCTGGCTACATGCTTGCCATGACATCTTCTACAAGGTCTTCTGGACCTCTTGTGAGTCTGCATCTCATGTGTGCCATCTCTAGGCATGGTTAAGTAGGCTTTCCCTGTTTCCAGCTGACTACATACTTGCCTTCACCTTTTCCACCAGGTCTTCTAGACCTTTTGTGAGCCTATATTTCCTGTGTGTCATCTCTCATCACTACCAGCCCTGGGCCACAATCCTTCCATAGTCATTGAGATAGCAAACACCTCTTTCCTGGCAGCCTCAAGACTAAACTTGGCCCTTGTATCGTTTTAATATCCACAGTCTGAAATGGGGCCTCGTTCTTCACAGTAAGCTGTGCTGGAGACGGCTACAGTTGTTTAATTACCTAAATGAACAGCATCACGTAAGCCATAATCTGTTTCTAAAATCCATAGAACGTTTTTCTAATCACCTTAAACATCAGTACTGCACTGCACCAAGATATATATTCACTTCTTTAACAACTACGGGAAAAATCTTTAGCCAGTGAAGGGGAAATTTTCGGGAATCATTAATGTGATATAAGAAGAAAATATATTATGTATAAAGAAAAAGAAGGGAAAGGGCAAAGCTATACATAAATCAACTAGAACTCCTCAAGGAACATACAGCAGCTCCAACGGTACAGGACATTGGGAACACCAACAGATAGAAACATCTGAGATGGACACTTCAAGAACCATGGAGCAAGGAACTACTTAAACACCCTCAAAGGCTGTTGGAAAGAGGGGGCTGAAGTTGTATCTCGAGTTATTTAGGACCTCCAGTTGTAACTCACCAAGTGGAGGCACTCACTGACTCACCATACAGCTTTGCTCCCTTCTTTCCAATAACCTTTGAGGGCTGTCTCGTGGATTAGTGAGTAATAACTGGAGGTTCTCCATAACCCAGGACACAACCCCTTCTTTCCAACAGCCCTTGAGAGTGTTTAGTGAGCAGAGTGAGAGTGAGTAGAGAGTGAGTAGCTCCTTACTTAATGGTTAGTAAAGTTCCCATCCATGTTTACATCCACATGCTTACATCCATGGTTCTAGCAACCTCCACCTCAAACATTTCCAGCAATGCTTACATCTCTATGCCTACAGCCATGGTTCTTGTAGTTTCCTCCTCAGAAGTTTCCATCCATGTTTACATCCACATGCTTACCTCCATGGTTCTTGTAGTGTCCACCTTAGAGGTTTCCAGCAATGCTTGCATCTCAATGCTTACAGCCATGGTTTTTGTAGTATCCCCCTCAGAAGTTTCCATCCATGTTTACATCCACATGCTTACATCCATGGTTCTTGAAGTGTCCACCTCAGAAGTTTCCATCCATGTTTACATCCACATGCTTACATCCATGATTCTTGAAGTGTCCACCTCAGAAGTTTCCATCCATGTGTACATCCACATGCTTACATCCATGGTTCTCGAAGTGTCCACCTCAGAAGTTTCCATCCATGCTTACATCTCCATGATTACATCCAAGGTTCTTTAAGTGTCCACCTCACAAGTTCCAATCATGATAAAATATCCATGCTTACATCCAAGATTCTTGAAGTGTCCATCTCAGAAGTTTCCATCCATGCTTACATCCATGGTTCTTGTAGTATCCACCTCAGAAGTTTCCATCCATGTTTACATTTACATGCTTACATCCATGGTTCTTGTACTGTCCCCCTCAGAAGTTTCCATCAATGCTTACATCTCCATGCTTACAGCCATGGTTCTTAAAGTGTCCACCTCAGAAGTTTCCATCCATATTTACATCCACATGCTTACATCCATGGATCTTGTAGTGTCCACCTCAGAAGTTTCCAACTATGCTTACATCTCCATGCTTACATCCATAGTTCTTGAAGTGTCCACCTCAGAAATGTACATCCATGTTTATATCTCCATGCTTACAATGATGGTTAATGTACTGTCCACTTCAGAAGCTTCCATCCATGGTTACATCTCCATGATTACATCCATGGTTCTGGTATTGTCCACCTTAGAAGTTTTCATCTGTGTTTACATGCACATGCTTACATCCAAGGTTCTTGTAGTGTCCACCTCAGAAGTTTCCATCCATGCTTACAATTACATCTCCATGCTTGCATCCATGGTTCTTGTAGTGTCCACCTCAGAAGGTTTCATCCATATTTACATTCTCATGCTTACATCCAAGGTTCTTAAAGTGTCCACCTCAGAAGTTTCCATCCATGCTTACATCTCCAGGCTTACATTCATGGTTCTTGTAGTATCTACCTCAGAAGTTTCCATTCATGCTTACATCTCTCCTTTTGCTGGCTACCTAGTGAGCATGTCTTCTGTTGGCATGACCTGGTTTTTCACTGATACAGTTGTTCCTGGTGATATGTTCTGATCAAGTCCCTTTATTGTACTGTTTTTATCCATTTTTAGGTGTTTTCATCTGCACTCTCTGGTGCTCACTTGGCCTTTAGATACATATGGAGTTTGCAAGGATGAGCAGAGTTGCCTTGGCACCGGTGAAGCTCAGTACATGTGAAGATTTGATTTTAATTTATTTACACGTATAATTTATTTATTTATTTTTTTCTCCAGCTGGAACCCACCCAACGCACTTGTCTTCCAGAACAAACATTAGGCAATTGTTCATTTTATTTCTGAATTTGTTTCTTAATCTCACACAATGGTGTATGAGAGAGCCTGAGGGGCAACAAACAGTACACCCCGGCCTAGGTGCAGCAGACGCAGGAAAGTCAAAAGTTCACATGATCAAACGGGACTCTGAAAGATCCTCTCGACAGAAGACAAGACAAGAGGACGGCTGCAGAAGGCTTATTATGGTTGCATATATTGGCAGGCGTAGATGTGCTGCCACGTCACATTGCCAATGGTCACATTTCCCTTTTGTAGATAATAAATACCTCTGGGTGACATGCCTGTGGCTGTCAGAGTCTTGCAATGCTCCATGGGAACTGTAGTTCCACAACAGCTGGAGTGTCAAAGTTGCCTACACTTGGGGGGCTATTCACAAAGGAGCCGAAGGATCCAGCCGTAGCTTCAGCTGATCCTTCGGATCTCTTCGGCCGTCGGAGCCCTTTGGTTCAGTTGAACCGAAGGGCTGCTGTACCTGCTATTCACTATAGCCCTACAGCAGCCGAGCCGAAGTGACACCCAAAGCGGGGCGAAGGGCCGGCCATAAGCCCCACAAATGACAGCTGGGCGGAGCCAGCTGTGATCTCACGGCTGGCACCGCCCAGTTGTAATGACAGATCAGCGTCCCCAAATGACCTGGGGGTGCTGATCTGTCAATAAACAATAACAACTGGGCGGAGCCGGCCGTGATGTCACGGACGACTCTGCACCAATAGTTATTCATTGGCTGGGACCTGCTAGAAGACTCTGGCAGGTGCCGGGCCACTAGGAAACAGTTGGGAGGAGCTAGCTGTCACCGCTAGCTCCACCCAATTGTTTTTCTTTTTTTATTTATTATTTGTAACTTTTTTTTCTTTAAAATATTTTTTTTTGGTTTAATTTTCCAATTTTTTTACATTTTTAAAATATTTTTTCAACTTTTTTTTTCCCAGTCATTTAACTATTTTGCTATTCTGCTCGGTACCTCGGAGGTACCTACCTATTCGCTTACTGCCGTTCGGCCCCCAATGAGAATAGGGGCGAGCGACAGCAAGTGAGCTGCTGGAGTTTCGGCTCAGGTGATCCTGAAGTCCTTCTGCACTTTGGCTCAGTCGAACATGCAGAGCATGTTCAGCTGACCAATGGCAGCCGATGTCCGGCTGATTTTAGCCGGTGTACGGCTGAAATCAGCCGTACAAGCTAGAAGTGAATAGCCGGACAGCATTAGGCTCACTTCACTTCGGCTGGGTTATTCACTCGGCTGCCTTCGACAGCTTTCTGACTAATCCCCACAGATGTTCACATTGTGTTCTTTTAAAAAAAAAAAATTCCACTCACTTACTGTTATGTCTCTAGGACAGGAAGTGAGGGGACATTTCCCTAAAAGGATACCTACATCTTAGAGTGGTTTCCACCATTCCATACTCTATCCAAAACCTCAAAGACTCAAGATAACAAACCAGACTAGTTCGGTTAAACACTTAAGTTCTTGTATGCTCCCTCGGGAATATCACACCGGACCTTGTGGTAAAATGTAGGGGTTTTGTAAAGGGGTCCCAGGAAATCTGAGCGGGCCCTACATTTCACTGCAAGGTCCGCTTTAAGAACCCCTTTGGACCGGTTTGTACACTCGGCTGCAAAGCAATCTCTTCTGACAAACACGCTGGCCATAAACAACGTTCCTCCTGGCGTGTGGAGGACATCAAGATTTACTGCAAAGGAGGAATCTGCCAGAACTCCATAAGAGAATCTTCAATCTTGTCCTGAGAGCCGGCCATCGGAGTCCGGCCCAGGAACATGATGGAAAAGTCCTAAATTCATACAAATTATATTAATTAACATTCATCATAGTCACCGGGACGTGTAGCTGCTCCTGTGTTGACCTCGGCACCATAACTCAATAGTAGCAAGGTAGAGAAGAAATGTGATGATTTAGGTTTTGTTAGCGTGCTATGGTGAGGCCAACTAAACCATAAGACAGCAAGTTGTAACCTGAAACTGTCAATGCAACGCTACCACACCATTTATGAATGATCATGATCAGTAGCGTAACAATCACCCAGGCGGCCCCTAAGGGGCCCGGGGCACAGGGCGGCCCGGTCAGGACATCCCCCTGATGCCGTGCGGGCCTCCTGGGTCGCTATGGCATCTCAGGCTGCTGGCTGTCACTGGCGGCTGTGAGAAGGAACGCACCGCTATTCACATGTGCAGCGGCGTGTTCCTCCTCACAGTCGCTGCTGAGTCGGTGAAAACCAGCAGCTTCGGAGGAGGTGGCTGGGCCCGTCGTCGGCAGCGATCGAGAAGGCGGGGCCAAGTGATCGAGTAAGCGGGGCGTAACGATGGGGGAGGCGGGGCCCAGTGATGGAGGAGGCAGGGCCCGCAAGCGATTGTGGAGGAGAAGGAGGCAGACAGAGGACCATAGCAGACAGGTAAGAGGGCTTGACAGCCCACCTGAGACCCTGCAGAGCCCCCCATACTCAGGAAGGTACCAATTGCACAGGGGGGGGGGGGGCCCGGGACCTTACCAATTTAACTGCACATAGTAATCTATAATAAAAAAAATTCTGCTTGGAGCCCTGGGCCCCTCACATGAGTACTGGCTGTACCCCCCTGATGGTGACACTGGCCAGGGATTCAGATGTTTAGTCGCGTGACCCCATATGGAGTCACGACCAACACTTGAAGAAGCCCTGCTCTAATAGACACCTGGAAGCCACCATGAGTATGACTTATCCATAGCAATAAATAGGGGCATGCATGCACACTAAGAAGAGGACTTTTTCCACTAGAAAGGCTATCCGGGCACCAGGCAGGGCCCCACAATGAACATTTTTAGTAGGAATGTAAGTATTTGAGTTGTACCTGAGAGGAAGACCAGGCAGGGACACTTGCGTTGGAAAGGCTGTGCAGGAAGGTGGGTGGATCAAGGAAGAAGGCAAGCACTTGAGCGGGTGGGTCGGCGGCAGATACTATTGAAACACAATTCTACCAAAGGTACGGTTGTCCATTAAGTTCAGTTCTTCCTTAAAAATAAAGATGGAATTAGTATTATTTTTTTTTCTCATGTGCAAAAAAAAAAAAAATGTCATATGACTCCCCATTTATTGGTCCATAGCAAATTCTCATGATAGCTTAGGCTTCTCTTCAGTCCTAGTGCAGACTCTGCATGAATAAAGTTAGCACATTCCTTGGTAATCTCATGGCCATGACTTGGATCACACCCTTTGCTTATACTCTGCATCCCTGACCTCCGACTCCGAGGTGTAGACAGACATGTATGCAGCTCAACTGTCTAAAGCAAGAAGATACGGTGTGGTGCGAAGACAGACTGGAGCATTTGGAAATCCGATCCTTCTACATCACAGGACTTCCAACATTCCCCCTTCCCGACAGTGTATGCTTACCCTCCTAACCAAACCTACTCAGCATGCTCTTATGATTCTCTATTTTGCTGCAGATTATTGCTTTGAACGGAGGGGGCACATACAGTAGCTCCAAAATGTAATCGATAGGAGATGTCAAGTTCTGGGTAATTTAAGGATATTGTCTGGTATTATCCCATTTGGAAGACCATAATTACATTGTAATAATGCCCAATTGATAACATTTCCATTCAAATCAAGGCCCAAGCCTAGCCAAGATTATTTATTTAATTTTGGAGAGGGTTGAGAAGACGTGGAAGGCCATCTTCCAGTAGAATCCCCATTGGATTTTTATGGTATGGTGTGTATGGTGGCACTGAAGTTTCTCTAGGTCGTGCCCGGTGGGTAGAATGACAAATTGCGGAGATCGGTAGGTTGGCATGGGGTCCATTTGTTGGATGTACGCTGCTCAATTGTTGAAGGCACCAGTCAGGGTACTGCTTCTCAGCATAGATGGATGTTGAGTGAGGAACACCTTTTACAAAGAGTCTTTGTGTGTTGAAGATCCAAACGATTTTTTTTATTCACAATAGCAGTTAGTAAAGCACTGTGAGGACTTACCTGTTACCTCCAGCAGGGTCTCGCGCCGTCGGGTGGTCTCCTTGTGCAGTGCCGAGCCCAACGGCTGCTGTGTGTGGTGTCCGCTTGTTCCATCGTCCACAGCTGTACAGGAAGAGGCACGCACGAGCACTGGACCGCCTCTTAAAGGGACAGTGCACGCCCCTCCAAGGTCCGCCCCTGGATATGACATCATCTCATTGCCAACAGATATATAACCAGGAAGGGTGAGTCATTCTGTGCTTGGTTATTGTTAAGCTTGTTCTTAGAGTGCCTGGCGTTATACCTGTTTCTGCTTTCTATTACCGGCCCCTGGCCTGTGCCGTGACCCTGATACTTTGCAGCCTGCCCCGAACTCTGCTACGTTTAACGACTACGATTCCAGATTGTGATTTTGCTACCATGCTTTTGGACTGCCCCTGTACTGGCTACCACTACGCAGGAGATTGTGCGTTATCCTAGCCTACTTGAGTAGACTTGTGCGCCGTCAAAAAATTAGTTCCGTTTCGTTTCGTTCCGTTTCGTAATATCCATTATTTCGTATTTCGTAATTCGTATCCGAAACTCAATTCGGATTCGTACGAAATACAGATTTTCGTTAGTTTCGGCACATTTTCGTAACTTTACGAAGATTCGTTATGATGAAGTTAAAAAGCAAAAATACCTTTGTTAATATTGGAGTCGATGTGGTAGTTGTTTTTGTATCCGAAATACGAATTCCGTTAACGGATTCCGTATCCGAATTTCGTATTTCGGACTTAAAAAAAACTACCATCAACTCCAATATAAATGTACTTTGCTTTTTAACTTCAATATAACGAATGTTCGTAACGGAACGAAAATACGTCAACGGAATTTTGTATTTCGGATACAATTCAGAAACTGCAATTCGGATTTCAGATGCTTCCGAATTTACGAACTTCAGGAAAATTTGTACGAATTTCGATTCGTAACGAAACGAATCGCACATGTCTAGCGTTTTTCAGCGATGATCGAAGCTCTGAAAAACGCTCAGCAAGTGAAATCCCATGAATCCCTATGGGCTTGGTTCCCACCTGGGCGTATTTCAGCCCGTGGAAACGCGCTGAAAAACATCCTGCGCCCAAACAAGTACAGGAGCTTCTTTGGGGCGTTTTTCCACACGTATCCATTGGTATTCCCGAGTGTTGAACGAAAAAACTTGCTTAAAAACGAGCAGAAAAAACGTGCCTATGGTACGCTAAGGTGTGAACCCAGCCTAAACGCTACGCCACTGTGCTGCCCCATTGGGGATGAGCAAAGCATTCCGAAGGATGTGCACTCATGCTTGCAGCGGCTGCATACCATTATCCCGGAACAGCTCCATGATACCGACAACAGTGGACCATGTCAGCCTGACCATTTGTGGTCTCCCCCAGGAGTGCATGTGACATGGTGACAATGCAGGAGCACGCTTGGGAGACAAGGACAGACCATTGCCACCCTATAACAGGACAAGGACCATCATGGCGGGATCACCAGGGATTATTTTAATGAAAGTTTCACAAAATAAAATGATTTCAATACAATAATTTTTGAAAAATTGAAGCTTATTTGAGATCGCGGTGGTTGGTTTTACATCTACTTTAACAGCAGTCGCAGTAAAAATACAACATTGCAATACGCGGTAGTGAAAAGTAGATTTCACGCTGAACACCCCATGTCATATCAAGACAAATATGCTTTTATATTCCAAATTGTGAAAACATGTTATCTGTCATTTTATGGCTGTGAAAGAAGGACCTTGCCTCTCTGGAAGGCACGCAGCTTAACTTTCACTGGCTGTTGACAGGAGCTATAAATTTAGAAATAGACATCGTAAAAAAAAAATTAGGATCTCATTCTCAGCTCTGCTCCCTATGCTCACTTTTCACGCTGGTTTGACCGTTAACACGGCCTATCATCACGCCAGTCGAAAAATTCGTCACCGTAGACTTAATCATCCTCTCAGGACTCCCCAGCTTGACGAATGGAGCTACCAACAATCTGATTTATAGAAAAGAATACAAATACGGGGCTTGGGTTTCCTCTCCTCTGAGCCATTAGCAGGCGAGAGCTGAGGGCGCTTACTTACGGCTGCCAATCCAATTTTTTTTATATGGATGGCCCATCTCCAGGAAGAGCCGTTATTGCCCTTAGACGACATAGTTGCCCTTTTGCTATTCAGTATGTAAGATGACCTTTCTAAGTTACCTTTCACAAAGACATTATTGACTCCAGTTATCCTTAAATGCTCTTTTTGATTGATGATATCCAGTAGAAGTGAAGGAAATGGAGACTTTCGAAGCTTCTGTGAAATTTGGTAGATTTTAGAAAGTCCAATTCCAGCTTATTTTATATAAAAAAATGTAGCCCTCTTCCAGTAAAAATAAAAAAATGCATTGTTTGCCCCCAGACCACCACATACTCATTGCTTCATCCAGAATCTGTCCTCTTCAGGAACTAGTTTTGTATCAGATTTCAGTATCCAGTTTTGTCGCTAGCCCTTAGGAACCGGTTTTGGCCCCACTCTTCAAGGATTAGTTTTGTTCACACCCTTAAGAAACCAGTTTTGTCTCCACTCTTTAAGATCCAACTTTGTCTCTACCCTTGAATCAGATTTGTCCCCAACTTTCAGGATCCAGCTTTGTCTCCCTCTTTTGAGGAGCCAGTTTTGACCCCAACCTTCAGAAACCAGTTCTGTCAGGATCCGTCAGAAACCAGTTTTGTCCTCATCCGTCAGAAACCAGTTTTGTCCTCATCCGTCAGAAACCAGTTTTGTCCCCAGCCTTCAGGTTCTAGCTTTGTCTTCATCCTTGAGGAGCCAGTGTTGTCCTCAGCCTTCAGGATCTAGCTTTGTCCTCATCCATTAGGATCCATTTTTCCCCCCAGCCTTCAGGATCCAGCTCTGTCCTCATCCTAGAGAAACCAATTTGTGCCCACCGCTCCTGAAACAGTCTAGCTCCCACTGCTTTGGAAACAGTTGTGTCCCCTCCCTTGATAAACCAGTTTTGTCACCACTCTTTAGGATCAGCTTTGTCTCGTTTTGTCTCCACACTACAGGAGCCAGTTTTATGTTACAATCCAGGATGCAGCTTTGTCCTTGGGGAACAACTTTTGTTCCCACCTTTCAGGAATCAATTTGTCCCCACCCCTCAAGAACCAGTTCCGGCCCACCCCTCAGAAACCATTTTTTTCTTTCACTCTTTAAGAACCAGTTTTGTCCCCACCCTTGAGGAACTAGTTTTGTCCCCATCCTGCCAGAACCAGTTTTGTGCCACAATTCGGAAACCAGTTTTGTCGTAGCCCTTCAGGAGCCAGTTTTGAACCAAATTCAGGATGTAGCTTTGCCACATATTTGAGGAACCACTTA
Organism: Nanorana parkeri; assembly: GCF_000935625.1. Lineage (NCBI taxonomy): Eukaryota > Metazoa > Chordata > Amphibia > Anura > Dicroglossidae > Nanorana > Nanorana parkeri. The sequence goes on along the minus strand of NW_017306439.1, from coordinate 1,940,360 downwards.
TGTCTCCACCCTTCAGGATCCAGCTTGGTCCCCACCCTTGAGGAACCATTTTTGTCCCGACCGTGCCACAACCAGTTTTGTGCCACAACTAAGTAACCAGTTTTGTCATAGCCCTCCAGGAGCCAGTTTTGTGCCACAGTAAGGATGCAGCGTTGTCCACATCCTTGAGGAACCACTTATGTCTCCACCCTTCAGGATCCAGCTTGGTCCCCACCCTTGAGGAACCATTTTTGTCCCTACCGTGCCACAACCAGTTTTGGGCCACAATTAAGTAACCAGTTTTGTCACAGCCCTCCAGGAGCCAGTTTTGTGCCACAATAAGGATGCAGCTTTGTCCACATCCTTGAGGAACCACTTATGTCTCCACCCTTCAGGATCCAGCTTGGTACCCACCCTTGAGAAACCAGTTTTGTCCCCACTGCTCAGAAACCAGTTTTGCCCTCATTCTACAGGTTCCAGCTTTGTCCCTAACCTTGAGAAAACAACTTTCAGCAACCAGTTATGTGTCACTTTGCAGGTTCATAAGGAAATGCTGTAGGGAATCTTTCTCATAATACTATATGAGGAACATTCTCAACACCATTCACTGGAAGGGGACGGTGGAGGGGGGAAGGGGGG
>NW_017306439.1:1935797-1939595 GCF_000935625.1 Nanorana parkeri | reverse complement strand
GGAGTCTGCAAGTGGGCGGATCAGGCTGGAGTAGGGCTTTAAACAACTTAACTAACAAGGCTGCCATGAACCATTGAAATACAACGTCTACCTAGAAAAATGATAACCGAATAGCTATTCCCTAGAGGGAGATATATAATTCAGCAACGCCGGACTCATTTGTATGTGTTAAGCACTGAAATAACACAATTACTTCAATTACACAGACATAATTAAATCTGTCAAAGCTGCTTTAATGGCACCAGGGACTAGAAGTGCAGGCAATGAGGAACATTAAGGTCCCCGGTGGAATTCATGTGTTGCATCTAATTGGTCGAAACCGCATTGTTCAAATGGTGTTAAGTTACAGCGAACGCACCGCCAGCTGTGACTTAATATTAATTTTCTAGCTTGCTGTAGATATAAAAGATTGCTCTTTACCTAGCTAAGCGAGAAGAAATGCTCAGGTTAATCTGTGTACAATTTAATGCAACGCATCCACGTGTTCCGTGTGATCATTTTGACATAACATAATGAAACAATTTTCTTCATTATTACCAAGACTGAATTGCCACTCATGCACCCAATGGGTAGTCCAGGAGAGGAGCCCGTACAACTGTGCAAGACTGAAGGGAAGGCCGGAGTCCAGATTTAACCATTTCATACTCTATTCAAAATTTTATACATTTAGCACATTCCAGAGGCCCATTGGTCCTTATTTTTTATACCATCGACTCCTTGTTGCTCTCTAGGCCCATTGTACAATAGTTTTACGTTGTCAGGTTTACCCTTCCTGAGGCTCATAAGGCCCTCCAGTGGAATTACTAGCAGCGTTAGCGTGGCAGCTTGGCAGATTGGAATAGAGCAGTAAACACGATGGCATGGATACTTTTCCGTATACAATTTTCTTTTTCATGTTGTGATGTTTGGGGAACTTAGCACATATGGTGAGCGCTTAAGGAGCAGTCATGAAGCCGCTTTCACAGAACAAAGGACAGTCTTTTATTAATTCCAAAGGCAGACAAAGGAAATCCAACAAAAATAGCTTTCTTCAGCATACATTTCATCTCACCATTCACAGGTTATCCTGTTCAGTGTCCCAGTCCCAGGACCTTACTGTTTTCCTCAACAGGATCTCTTTGGGAATACTCTGTGCCCTTTAAGCAGCTTTCAGCAGCCTTTGATTTCACACCCTCACACCTTGGGTGCCTTCTACTTCATCCCAAAGGTGTTCAGTAGGGTTGAGGTCAGGTACTGATGTTGGATGAGAAGACTTGGCTCATCTTTGATGCTCCACTTCATCCCATAGGTGTTCAGTAGGGTTGAGGTCAGGTACTGATGTTGGATGAGAAGACTTGGCTCATCATTGATGCTCCACTTGTTCCCAAAGGTGTTCAGTTGGGTTGAGGTCAGGTACTGATGTTGGATGAGAAGACTTGGCTCACAATCAGCCTTCCAAATTATCCCAACGGTGTTCAGTAGGGTTGAGGTCAGAGCTCTGTGCAGTACACTTGTGTTCCTTCACAACAAACCGGTCAAGCCATGCCTTTATGTAGATGCTTATGCATGACGAGATCTGGCTCACAATCAGCCTTCCAATTAATCCCAAAAGGTGTTCAGTAGGGTTGAGGTCAGGTACTGAAGTTGGATGAGAAGACTTAGCTCATCACTGATGCTCCCCTTGATTCTAAAGGTGTTCATTAAGGTTGAGGTCAGGTACTGATGTTGGATAAGAAGACTTGGCTCATCATTAATGCTCCACTTCATCCCAAAGATGTTCAGTATGCTTGAGGTCAGGGCTCTGTGCAGGACACCACTTTAGTTCCTCCACACCATGGTCACACCATGTCTTTATAGAATGCATGGAAGGTCGTACAGCCACACCCAGTAGAGCAAATATGCAGACAGAGGAAACAGTTCCAGAGCCAAAAGACTAAGGGCTGAAGATCATAGAGGGCTTTTTAAGCAAGTATAGGTCCTATTCTTGCCTGAAAAGCCCTCTGTGATCTTCAACCCTTAGTCTTTTGGCTTTGGAACTGTTTCCCCTGTCTACATACATGTCTTTATGGAGCTGGCTTTGTACACAGGGGAGGGTCATGGTGGAACAGAAAAGGGCCTTCACCAAACTGGTCACACCACCTCTTTATGGAGCTGGCTATGTACACAGGGGACAGTCATGGTGGAACAGAAAAGGGTCTTCACCAAACTGGTCACACCATGTCTTTATGGAACTGGCTTTGTACACAGGGGACAGTCATGGTGGAACAGAAAAGGGTCTTCACCAAACTGTTACCACAAAGTTGAAAGAGCACAATTGTCTACAATGTCCCTGTATGTCGTAGAATTAACAGTACCCTTCAATGGACACATCTGAGCTCGATTACTTGGAGGGGTGTCTACATATTTTCATGTTTTTGGCCATATAGATGCGTGTGATGGACTGGAGTCCATAAACTGTTCACCATATAACATATTTTAGGTGCAGATAATCCCATTTAGGTTTTCTTACTGCCTCCTTTTGGCATGTATAGCCATTGGGTCGCCATAAAACTGAAAAAAGGAGAGAAACAGTCAAATATTATAACATTTATTTATGTTTATTATTAGAACGAGGTAAAACATTTGTAATACATTTCTCTAATAGATGATTGGAATAACATATCTAGGACCTTCTACAGTTTACCTCGTTAGAACATTGCCCTTGGACTACATCCTGATATGATAAATCTGCTTTGATCCCCCAACATGTGATGCTCAGTTTTGGATGGTCAGGTTTCAGTGGTCCTTGCAAGGCAGGTGTTGTGATGTACAAACCACACAGATGTATTTAGCAGGCACAAGGTCTTCACTGGAGAATTAATTTATTTCTGGGACAAGGGATTTACATGCATATGGCATGATTACATCTGGACGAACATGGGCTGATAAGGCTGGAAGACGAAGGATAGATTTTTCTTGCTGTGTTTCCTAGTAATCAAGCAATTTTTAGTACGTATTGTGTACATATAATCCTTTCACTGCCAACGGTTTAATAGACATACGAGTATGACTGGAAATGAGTAAAACATCTGTGCCAAAAATATTCTATTTAGTTACTAATAACATTTGTTAGTCTGTTAGCTATGAAATGATTAAAACTGGCTGTTTTTGTCTGTTTTCTATATATCATTTGTCAAAAACATTCACCGAACTTGAACTTTTAAATGTGAACGGCATCGAAGTCAATGGGAGGCAAACTACCGGTATGATGGTCACCTGTGCCCGCTGGAGGGCTGGTACACTAATGCCACAGATGCAGAGAGGGTAAGATGGCCAGACCAAAGGCCCTGATGTTTGGACTGGAACATTAGACCTGGTCAAAACCCACCCTACCTTCTTCCCCAGATGAAACCCTCCCCGGCCAGACTTCCTTCCCCAGTTGCAGAAATAGAAGTTGTCTCTGACCACCCCCATGTTCTGTCCCTGAACACAAATTTTGCCAAGCTCCTGGAGCTGTAACTCCTTGCATATAATCTATTGGTAAAAGGCCATAGTAGCAGATTCCCAGCTGCCATTAATTAAGACATTAGTCCATCAGGTCAAACCTATATTTTACATTCTTTTATTTTACTATAAGGCTATACCTGCACAATCACATTGGATTGAAACATAAACATCATGCTGGACCTCAATGGGTACAACTGTGGTGCTACTGGCCAATTTGTACCCACTGTTAGCTGAGGGCTGAAGCTCTAATTTTGTAGAAAAATTGGAAATATGGGCACAGGGAGTGGGGGGGATGTGGGGTGATGGTACCCCATCAACCCAAAATGTAACCAA
>NW_017306439.1:1926295-1933943 GCF_000935625.1 Nanorana parkeri | reverse complement strand
ACTCATTGAGATCTCTAACTACCTCTGGTGCTCAGAAAGACTGGAGCTCTGTGCAGTGAGCTTTCGATAGCACACCGGAGTAAGGACAGCTACAGTGCGGCACTGATTCTACTCCTTCAGCAGCAGCGATCGCCATGTCAGTTCTCTCTTCTCACGCACACACACACACCACTCCAACATCCCCATACAGCATACATTATATCTGTGCTCCATTAAGCTTTAATGGTTATGATGCTTAAAGTGATCGTTTAACTTATTTATCTTTTGCAGAGAAAGATAGCAAACAAACTATTTGTGGTTTTTTAAAGTGCACAAATCCCAGCGATAATAGATTATATAAAACGCAATGCAGAATACAGATTCGTGGGACGTGCACGGACGTATCGGGCCGTTCCCGGGAAGGACAGGTGCTGCGTGTGATTTGTACGCAGCAGCCTGTTCTTCTCTATGGGAGGACGCGGCCGTACGCTCAACTGAACTGCACATTTGCACGGGTGCGGATGTCCATACTAATACGCAGACAGGATGGATCCTATCTGCATCCGAGCACGGACACCTGCACCCGCACGGATGTGTATGGGCCAACTCTAAGCAGTGTGAATGAGGCCTTAGTGTTGCAGGGAAGCCGGGGTCTCAGATGGGCTGTAAAGGATCTCTGGTGGGCTCTGCAGGGTGTCAGGCTGAGACCACCCTAGGCCCTGCACATCCCACCATAGATCTTGCACTGCCCACCTGAGTCCCTGCAATCCCCACCAGAGACCCCCCCAGAGCCCACCATAGACCTTGCACAGAGACTCTAAGGTGGGCTGTGCAAGATATATGATGGGCTGTGGAGGCTGCTCCTCTTACCTGCAGCTCCCCAGCCTGCTTTCAGGACATGCCTCTTCTTCCTCCAGCCACCGAAGCATCTTGCTGGAGCCTCCGCTGGCCGGGGCCGTGTCTCCCATGGTCCCATCTTCTGTGCCCCATATCATCCTGTGCCTCCATGTTATCCTGTGTCTTCATGTCTTCCTGTGCCTATATGCCATCCTGTGCCCCCATGTTATCCTGTGTCTCCATGTTATCCTGTGTCTTCATGTCTTCCTGTGCCTTCATGCCATCCTGTGCCCTCATGTCATCCTGTGCCCCCATATCATCCTGTGCCTCCATGTTATCCTGTCTTTAGCACAGGTCAGCGCCCCTGCGGCCGGCGGGGACTCGTCCTTCAGATGCCGCCCGCAGCGGCAGCCCACACTGGTCTCGATCGGACGGCCGGAGCCGGACTTATGCCGGGCGGCCGGCTGTCAATTTTCCGCCCTGTTCCCTGGCGCCGTTAGGTCAAGCGCCCATGTTGCCTTGCGCTAGCGCCGGCCCTGCCCCTACCAGCTATGGCTTAGCAGCTCAGCTCCCCCTGCTTGCCCTTTTCTCTGCTATGGATGAGCCATACTCATGATGGACTCCAGCTGTCCAGTGGCTCAGGTTCCTCTGCTCCTCCTTTTATGTAGAGACTCAACAGCCCAGCTACCCCTGATCGCCGTTTTGGATCAGCAATGCTCATGACTGCCTCCAGTTGTCCAGCGGCTCGGTTTCCCCTGCTCCTGCTTTAGGTAGAGAATCAACAGCTCAAATCGCTCTGCTCACCCTCTCAGCAGTGACTTAGCAGCTCAGCTTTCCCTGCTTCCCCTCTCAGCAGTGACTCAGTAGCTCAGCTCCGCCTGCCCCTACCTACCATCCATGACTCCACAGCTCATGTCGCACTACTTCCCCTCCAAGCAGCTTAGCTCATCTTGCTCCCCCCTCCTAGCACTGGCTCAGCAGCTCATCTCCCCCGGCTCACACCTCACAGTTATGACTTGGCAGCTCCGCTCCCCCTCATAGTAGTAACTCAGTAGCTCAGCCTCGCCTGCCCCTTCTTACCAGCCATATTTCCACAACTCACCTCGCACTACTTCCCCTCCAAGCAGCTTAGCTCATCCTGCTCCCCCCTCCTAGCACTGGCTCAACAGCTCAACTCCCCCTGCTCACACCTCGCAGTTATGACTTGGCAGCTCAGCTCCCCTCTGCTCCCCCTCCCAGTAGTGATTCAGAAGCTGAGCTACCCCCACCTCCCAACCATGACTTAGCCGCTCAGTTCTCCCTGCTCCATCTCTCAGCAGTGACTTAGCAGCTCAGCTTCCCCTGCCCCTGCCCCTACCTACCAGCATGGCCCCACAGATCCCCTCGCCCTACTATCCCTCCCAGCAGCTTAGCTCATTCCTGCTCCCCCACCCAGCAGTGACTTAGCAGCTTGCTCTCCCCACCCCCACCCCCAACAATATAATGTACTGAAAATTAAGCTGTTAAAATACGGTGCTGCCCTTGATTTTCCGATTCTCCGGTGAGGCGCATTAACTTGTCTTCTACTAATATATAAGTGACATTCTTCGGATGAGATAAATAACTGCAAAAATCCCGGATCAGCAGAGGAAAGATGACATTGTCCATCAAAGCGCTTTATTTACTGTTTGCCTGAGGTTCTCTCGCCCATTAAAAACGTCGTTCATCATCGCGTCTCCCTCCGCAGAACGCTCCGAGTGAATACGACGAGCTCAATGGATTTCATTTCTCCGAGCTGCATGAAGGCACGGCTAAGGACTCGGCAAGTCCCGGGGCTTAAAGCCGAACCGCAGGCAAACAACGGGATCCAAGGATCAGATACATATAAAGAATGGTGGGGCGGTATGAGGAGAAGCAGAAGGCTGATACCGCCTTCATTCTGTCAGACCCACCTCCTATCAGCACTCTCCTCCTAGCAGCGTGTTCCTTGCCAGCACATGAGCGCTACAACTCACCTGCCAGGGTCGGTTAAGAAGGCTCCGGGGTGCTGTGAAAGGGGTGAGATTCTGTCTTGTTGGTTGCCTAAATCTGAGTTTTTCATCCCCAGGTTGGACCATTCTGTAACAAAACAGCTGAGGACTGTTCTAGAAGGGTTTTTAGTAGACCTCCCCTTGGGTACAGAGGTCCTCCCAAGTTAGCAGGCTGGATGCCGGTTGTAAAGCCCCAGGGCCTGGAGGGTGTGGGGCCCGCTTCCGTGTGTCCTGAAGTTGATATCAGAGAGCTGGAACTGAGCTACACAACAAGAACCTCACGTTTTGTGTAGAGTTACTCCAGTGGTAGGCATGTGATCCTTGAATTGAACCCCATTGAGAAACAGTCAGCCTTGAGAAGTTGTAGAATGTAGAAGCCTGGACGTCTGATTCAAGTTCTGGACCTGCTTTATTGCAAGATTCAAGCAGGGCTGCGAAGATCAAAGGTGTTATAAAGTGGAGGCAGTGTATGGAGAAAGAATTCAGAAAATACCCCAAGGTGTTCTTGGAAGGGGGTCCTACCGGCAAAGGTCTTCCAAAGTGGAGGCACTGTACGAAGAAAGAATTTTGAAATACACCTAAGGTGTCATTGGAAGGGGGTCCTACCAGCAAAGCTCAAAGGTCTTCTAAAGTGGAGGCACTGTATGGAGGAATAATTCAGAAAAGACCCCAAGGTGTTCTTGGAAGGGGGTCCTACCAGCAAAGCTCAAATGTTCTCCTTCGTGGAGGCACTGTACGGAAAAAGAATTCACCAACTTCAATAGGAGGGGAAGCTTTATATGGCACGTCTAAGAACAAGGTCATGGACCTTGGTTCATGACCCTGTGAAGTTGATTCAAATAAGGTATAAGTAAGTAATGGAATCTTCTCAAGGAATGGAGGGGAATGAGATGGAAAGGAGGGGGGGAACAAGGAAAGGAAGAATAAGTAACTTAGGGCAATAGGTCTCCCCACTTGAAGCTACCACCTCAATAGGAGGGGAAGCTTTATATGGCACGTCTAAGAACAAGGTCATGGACCTTGTTCTATGGCACTGAGAAGTTGATACAAAAGAAGTATAAGTATGTTGTGGAACCTTATCACAGAATGAATGGTAAGAAGATGGAAGGGAGGGGGACAAGGTAAAGTAGAACAAGTAACTTAGGGCAGTAGGTCTCATCACTTGAAGGCACCATCTCAGTAGGAGTGGAAGCTTTATACGGTACATCTAAGAACAAAGTCATGGACCTTGGTCTATGACCCTGAGAAGTTGATGAAAAAAAAGTATAAGTAAGTTATGGAATCTTCTCAAGGAATGGAGGGGAAGTAGATGGAAAGGAGGGGGGGAGGACAAGGTAAGGATGAACAAGTAACTTAGGGCAATAGGTCTCATTACTTGAAGGCACCATCTCAAAAGGAGTGGAAGCTTTATACGGTACATCTAAGAACAAAATCATGGACCTTGGTCCATGACCCTGTGAAGTTGATGCAAATGAAGTTGATATAACTAAGGTATAAAGTAAGTTGTGGAACCTTATCACAGAATGGAGGGGAAGAAGATCGAAGGGAGGGGGACAAGGTAAGGAAGAACAGGTAACCTACGGCAGTAGGTCTCATCACTTGAAACCACCATCTCAGTAGGAGTGGAAGCTCTATGGTACATCTAAGAGGAGGGTTATGGACCTTGGTCTTAGAAGTATTGGCATAGAGACCCTCAGGGTTTGGGTTAGTTGGTGGATGGACTTGTTAATAGTAATATAAGAACAATATTTGAGATCCCAACGAGGAACTTTCTAAGCAAAGGGGCCACTATGTGTCATGACAGCACATCTGCTATCCAAGGACCAACAGCTCCAGTTGGAATGAAGCCCATTGGTTGTGTGCTTTGGCGAAGAGGAGTTCCCAGGTGGCAGGTTTCTTTTGCTGTCTTTGAAGTAATTTCCTGATTCGCAGGAGAGCGCCTGTTTCTCCACGCAGTGTTATTTCCCCAAATAACGGACGTGTACTCCCATGTTTGTCTTTTGGTTTGTTCCCAAGTATTTTTTCTTTCATACCATGCGACCTGCAAAGATTGTTCTGCTTTTCATGAACGGCACAGGGGCGGGGTGAGGCTTTTCCACTTGATGACACCGGCTAGTCAAATATGTTTTATGATGAGTCCAATGCTTGGTGATCATTCAAAGTATCACAAAAGCCACGGATGCGTCATTTTGTCAAGTCATCTGCAATGAATAAAGCTGAGTTCCAAAAAAACAGCCACGTGCTTGAATCAGAGCTGTGCTATCTGCCAAATGAGCTGTGCTCCCATCCGTGCATTCCCGAGATTTACGCAGCTCTGCAGCTCAGTATTATTATTATTATATAGGCAGGGCCGGTGCTGCCACTAGGCAAACTAGGCAGCCGCCTAGGGCGCAGCCTCCAACACTTACCCCCCCCCCACGGTGCCCCCCATCTATTTAAAATTGCAAACACCAATAGCAGGCTGGCTATTGTACCTGCCCACTGAGCAGAGGAGCGAGGCAACTGAGAGGCAACTTTCATTCTCAGGTCCACTCATCTGCTCAGTGGGGGGTTTCAATAGCCAGCCTGCTATTGGCTATTTCAAATTAAAATGGCCAAAAGCAGCTCAGCTATTGCCCCCAGCTGACGCTAGCTGGCAGAAGAAAGGGGCCGCACAGGGGGATTGGAGGGTGCCCCGTGGAGAGGGGCGCAAGTAGCTGGTCTTGCCTAGGGTGCAAAATAGTCTAGCACCGGCACTGTATACAGGATATATATAGCGCCAACAGTTTGCGCAGCGCTTTACAATATAAGGAAGACATTGCAATCACAATACAATTCAAGACAAGATGGTAGGGAGGGCTTACAATCTAAAAGGGAGGGGCAAGTGATACATGAGGATGTAGCTGTGTGGGGATGAGTTGTATGAGAAAATGATGGTACAGTGGTTAGTTTGTGGTGGGATAGGCTTCCCTGAAGAGATGAGTCTTTAGGGATGGCAGTCAGAGTGGGAGATAGACGGACAGGTTGGGGTAAAGAGTTCCAGAAGATGGGAGAGACTCTAGATAAGTCCTGGAGGCGAGTATGGGAGGAGTTGATGAGGGAGTTTGAAAGCAGGAGGTCTAGGGAAGAGCGGAGGGGACGGTTAGGGTGATACTTTGAGACAAGGTTTGAGATATAGCCGGGGGCGGAGTTGTGGATGGCTTTGTAAGTGGTTGTTAATATTTGGAATTTTATCGTTTGGGCGAGTGGAAGCCAGTGCAGGGATTTGGCAGAGGGGGGTGGGCTATAGGAAGCCAGTGCAGGGATCGGCAGAGGGAGCAAGGGATGGAAGCCAGTGCAGGGATCGGCAGAGGGGGGTGGGGGATGGAAGCCAGTGGAGGGGTTGGCAGGGGGGGGGTGGAGAACCAGTGGAGGGATTGGCAGAGGGGGGTTGTAGACACTGAGCGGTTGGTTAGGTAAATGAGTCTAGCAGCTGCATTCATGATAGACTGAAGGGCGGAGGAGCCTGTGTAGAGGTCGGCCAATGAGGAGGGAGTTGCAATAGTCAAGACGAGATATAACAAGGGAGTAGATGAGTAATTTTGCGCTTTCATTGGTGAGGTATTTTGTAGATGTTACGAAGGTGAAGGCGGCAGGATTTGGATAGTGATTGGATGTGGGGAAGAAAGGTGAGGTCCGAGTCAAGGATGACACCTAGGACCTTGGCATGGGGGGAGGGAGGGATAGTTGTGTTAACAATCTCAAGGGAAAAGTTGGGGGAAGATGCACGGGGGGGAAGAAATATCATGAGCTCACTTTTTGAAAGGTTGAGTTTTAAGAAGTGTTGTGACATCCAGACGGTACAGCCCTGACTTTGAAGGTCCAGAGACTTGATTTTTGATGATGTAACCCTTGGGCCTCGTTCACATGGGGTGGCCAAGAGGCACTAAAAACAGGTGGTTGATCCACATTTTTACGGCTCCCCAGCCACCCAATGTGTACAGTGCTGTCCACGTTGGGCGGCCATGTTGCTTCAGCGCAGCAAAGATTGGACAGCAAGTCACATGACCAATTGATGTGAATGGTACAATGCAGCAACCCTGCATCATGGTCCATGTAAAATCCCCATCCCCAAAACAGACATTCAGTAGGCAACACCAGAGCCTCCTGAACGCCTGGAATCTACTGAGCTACTGCCTTCCGAAAAGCCACCGTGACTCCCTTCCCAGAGGGGCAGTATAGCCCGCCGCTCATGCGAATGAGTCCTTACAGGTCTTGCCCCTCCCCCATACTGTGAAAAGAGAAGCGGCAGACCCATGAGTTTATCTCTCTCCTCCTATCAGCATGTTGCTTGTTAGCATATGACCACTGCAGCACACCCAATTGGCTCTTAGTGCTGCTTCCCCCCTCTCTCAGCCTGAGCTCTGAGCTCTGCTGTACAGGGGCTGCTACCCATTCAAATTCAAGTACGCTGAAGGTAACAAGGTATTATGATTACAATGCGTCTGTGTCTTTTGGTTCGACTTGAAACTGCATATCGTCTACTAATATTTAGGAGGTCATGTACAAGAAAGAAACAGGCAAAGCAGCAGCAGGCAGCGAGCAGCAGTTATCATCCCAAGGAGGCTCAAGCGATGCCAGTTAATGTGCTCTTCGGTCACATAGCAACTGGCGGCGGCGGCTCTCGGGCTCCTACGCTGTCACAATAAGGAAGGACCGAAGCGTCCGTGGGATTCCGGAGCCGCATTAGGCGGTACACCGGGCTAACATTCCTACACTCGGGACCCAAGCCACCCATCCATTAAAGTCAGCTGACATGGCCGGAATGCAGATGCGTTCCTCCAGAAAGCCTCCCCGGGGGGGGG
>NW_017306439.1:1917999-1926211 GCF_000935625.1 Nanorana parkeri | reverse complement strand
CCCCGGGGGGGGGGGGGGGCTCAGCTAAGCATTTAAAGTTTACGTGCATGGTGCCGCACGGTCGAAAAGAGCGGGTGGGGCTAAAATGCGGGCACGGCGTGTATAGCTCATTGGCCCGGGAAAGCAGTGTGGGCGTCGGGGTGAAAGCCGACTCCCCCGTGCCCCTTTCTGTTATGTATATGTTACATCTTATTGGATTAGCAGGATAACTCGCGGGCAACCCGACCCGTCGGGGGCCGAGGCTGCGACCCCGAGGAGTAAGCATTGCACTAAACCCCCGGGAGCTTACTTGTTCAAAGTAGCGGAATACAAGCGTTCAATTAGGGCTCAGTGTGGGAACGCATTGCTGGTACGGACATCTGTTGTATTTTACGGAGGGGAAAATTGAATACATACATTTCCGTTAACGAAGGCAAAACACTGAGGGGATGGAAATGCCGCCAACCGTCCTAATTGGCGAAATTCATTAAATCGTAGATGGCGAGGCGAGTCTGCTGAACAGGCGGCGGATTTGCTTGGGAAACAAATAAATAACATCCAGTATGGGGAATGTTCAAAGCTCACAAAGCTTAAAAGTGAAAACCAGAGGTGTAACTAGAAATCACAGTGGCCCCATAGCAAAATGTTGTATGGGGCCCTGTAATTTCTAGTTATGCCACTTGCAGAGCCCACCTGGGATCTCACACAGCCCACCTGAGAGTGACCCTGCAGGGCCCGCTATAGACTCTCTATGGTGGGCTCTGCATCGCGTATCGCCAAAAAAACGTACATGTACCTTCTTTCTGTGATTGCCGTGCGGATGTCACCCCATTGAAATTAAGCGAGGTGTGAGGCAAACGCTCTGCTCTCAGGTGGGCTGCACACCTCTTACCTGTCAGCCCGGGCCGCCTCCGTGGTCGCCGGGCCCCGCCTCCTCTTTTGTCCCCGGGCCCCGCCTTCTCTTTCATCGTCGTGCCCTGTTGTCTCCTCTATCGATGGGCCCCGCCTCCTCTTACATCCATGGCCCCTCCTGCTCTTAGGTCGCCGCCTCCTCCTTCAATGCAAACGCCGGGCCCAGTCTCTTCTGCAGGAGCTGCTGGCTGTAACTGACACAGCTCAGCGGCGGATGTGAGGAGGAATGCGCCGCTGCACACATCGCTGGCAGGTTGTCAGTGATCTGACAGCAACGCGTTCCTCTTGACAGCCAGCACCCTGATATGCCATAGCGACCCAGGCGGCCCGCACGGCATCAGAGGCTGCCTGGGTCGCTATGGCGATTGTTACGCCACGGGTGGAAACGATGTTCATGAATAATCCAGGAAATGTAACAATCTCAACTGGCGACGAGATCTCCCAATAAATACAGAGCTAGGGGCGCGGGGACTGTGTATACAGTGGCGTCATCGGGGGTGAGGCCCGCACCTCGTGACACCATCAGAGGGGGTGACAGCAAAATGACTCGGGGCCGGTGCACACCTGAGCGATTCGTGACCCTGCGGCAATCGTGCACGGAGTCACCCATCACCGCCAATCGCGCTGTGGGTGCCATTATTTTCTAATGGCACCCCAGTCTCGCGGGGCGGAACTCGCGGTTTCCTGCCGCGATTCCACCCGTGCATCCGAACACGATCCTGCGTCGTGTATCGCCAAAAAAACGTACATGTACCTTCTTTCTGTGATTGCCGTGCGGATGTCACCCCATTGAAATCAAGCGGGGTGTGAGGCAAACGCTGTCTGCAATTGTCCACGATCCTGGGACGCTCACAGTCATTTTGGTGTCACCCCACTCTGAAAAGTCGGATGGGAGGGAACCTGGTGGCAAACCCTATCCCATCTCTTTCTCGCTCTGCCGGCGTCCTTCACCGAAATGGCCACCTGCAGTTAACGGCGCGTGACGTCATTATGGCTTCCTGGCGGGTGCTCCGGGTGACACTCTGCCTGGGGACGCCTCTCTGTATATATCTCATAAGAAGAGCAAGCCCCCCTTAAAGGGGTCTATTTATAGACAATTTGCAGGGGCGTTCACACTGTGAGTATCTGGGAATGTTCGCTCTATGCACCTATATGCCAAAACAAACTTTCTTTTGCTTACACATTTCTGAATAATTTCATGTAATGTCTCATTACGGCCACTAGATGGAGCTAAGGGAACATAGGAAGTCAGTATTGATTTTCTATGCTCCCCGGTGCCATCTAGTGGCCATAATGTGACTGTCATTTTGCAACAGGAGTAGCAACAGGGGGGCATTGTTGGCAGATCATCAGGGCATTGCGTATCATGATTGGCGCTGGATCTGAACAATGGCGTTGGTTTAACATCGGGGGGCATTGTTTTTGTTTTTTAACTTTGTTTAACTTTTTTTGCGAATGAGTAACTAGTAACTTTTTCATGTTATTCACCTATTGGATATTTGCAGAAATCCTTCAAAGCGGTAATACGGTGAAAAAAGACTGCAGACAGTAAACGTTAGTAAATCAAAATAAAATGATTTTTCCCTTCATATGCGCGTTCTGCAGGCAGCCAAGGATCCAGCCAAATTTCACTTTTACTCATTCTTATAATAAACATTCCATAATCAATAAATAATCCTGTGTATACCGGAATGTACCTATCACCCACAAGGTTAATGTGTAAACATATATGGGTGAGGGGGGGAGGGGGGGGGGGGACCCTGTAACTCTCTGTGGACGTTCCTTCATGTGCAAATAGAGGCAAAAACTAATGTTCTTAGTATATTCTATTTTCAGGTCAGCTGTAATGTAATGTAATACCACATTGTGGCTACTAAATGGGGCTGAAGAGCATGGGCAATAAATACTTATTTTTTATTATGGCCTCTAGAGGGGGCTGAGGAGCACAGGGAAGAAATACTTATTATTATGGCCTCTAGAGGGAGCTGAGGAGCACAGGGAAGAAGTACTTATTATTATGGCCTCTAGAGGGAGCTGAGGAACACAGGGATTAAATACCTATTACATTGGCCACTAGATGGGGCTGAGGAGTAAACGAAAAACTTCTTGTTATGGCCACAAGTGAAGCCTTTCTCAACCAGTGTGCCATGGCACCCTGGGGTGCCTTCTGGCTTCTTCAGGGGTGCCTCAGCATCACGTCTTATTTTTTTGGTGCAGGAAGGCTCTACACCAAAAAAATATGGTAAGGGGGGCTCTTAGTGTGAGAAAGGGGCTCTTAGTGTGAGAGGGGGCACTCTGATGTGAAAGGAGGGAGCTCCTGATGTGAAGGGGAACCTCTGATGTTAAGGGGAACTCTGATGTGAAGGGGGTCTCCTGATTTGAAGAGGGGACTCTGATGCGTGTTTTTGCATAGGGTCTCCCCCTTAAAATCGCTGTCTAAGATAAAGGTCTGTTATGGATTAAGCAAGGGCCATATGTCCTTTTTTTACATTTTAGACTGGGGTGTCTTGAGATTATGCATAATTTTAAAGGGTTAAACCTGAAAAGCTGCACTGGATGGACCTGAAGAGCATTAGAAATGAATAATAATTTTTATGGCCACTAGATGGCGCAGGGGAGCATAAATACTTATTTCCTATGCTCCTCTGCTTCATCTAGTGGCCATAGTGAGGTATTGCATTACATTCAACCTGGGAAAAAAAGGGAAAATATACAAAGAAGTTTGTTTTTGCCTCTATTCGCACAGATTTGCAGGTTGAATGGCTCTATGAATTGTTTATATTTGGACTGAATCTGATGTCAGTAAAATATATCAGTTATTACACATTGAAGCCCCTAAAAACTATATCTCCCAGCATGTGCTGGAGGACTATTGAGATCCCAGTGAGTTGTTTAGTATTATTAATGATTTTATTCCATTTAAAGGAGAACTATGGGGTAAGTGCTTTTCCCCATAGTTCTCCTAAGGATCACGGGAGGACATAAACTAGCGTCCTCCCGTCATCTAAAGATCAGAATATAGTGAGCTACAGCTCGCGTTGTACTGAGACTGCCGCAGCCGGGACGGATCCCGACGTTACTGTGGAGATCCACCCAGCTGCGTGAGTGACAGCTGGCTCTGCCTATCTAGAGGCAGAGCCAGCTGTACCTGCCCCCTCCCCAGTCCGTTCCGCCAGTCAGCGCTGGAGGATCGGAGCGGGGAGGGGGGGAATCCCTGCAGGGTGCTGTGTGTGACAGTCACGGCTCTCCGCAGGGAGATGATCGAGAAGTGAGCGAGCGACGGTATGTGTTCGCTCACTTCCCGATCTATTGAGCCGACGTGTGACAGTTTCATTGTCACACGTCGGCTCTGACTATGAGGATGAGTGAATATCACTCGCCTCGTAGTTCTCCTTTAAGTCTGGAATGCCATATGACTAAGACCAGGAAAAAGCTGGGATTTTAATACATATTTTGGATTTCCCCATTAAATTCTTGAACGGAGTTGAGCTCCGAGAAAGAAATACAATGAGCTTCTTTGGCGTTGTTAAAATTAAGGAAAAACTCATGAATAAAACATCTGCCGCGCACATGATGTCTGTTTTCTGGTATTACAAATTAGATTTGTAGGGCATTTAACAGAAAAAAACAAATGATATATTAACAGATTCTGGACGGGCCCCTTTGGTCAGTCGCACAGATGTCATTCGCTACAACAGCAAAGACATGGGATTCTCCACTCCATCAGCAGCCCATTAACACCATGAAAGATACCATGAGAATGAATAACGAGGACTTGTGGGAACGTTGATGACCGCAACACCTTTATTACGTCTAAATGTATAAATAACTGTGACTTTTGATGTTCGAATGTTGCAGCAACCAAGCCGACTTTGAAACATTAACTGTCCAACGAGCTAAAGCTTTGACACTCGGTCTGGATGACTTACGCGGAAGGAAATACAGACTGCCATCCACCGTTCGCCCACAAGGTCTGCAACATCGCCCCATGAAGGTCAACTGCTAGAAGCAAAGGAAAGCAGAAGAGTTCGGATAATCCAGAGGGAGCTCCGAGAGTGACTGCTGAAAATGACCCAGTGACCGGTTACATAATTGTGTTTTCCAGCCTTGTGGTCACAGTTTGGTGAAGACCCTTTTCTGTTCCACCATGACTGTGCCGTGTTTACAAAGCCAGCTCCATAAAGACATGGTGTGACCAGCTTGGTGTGGAGGAACTCGAGTGTCCTGTACAGAGTCCTGACCTCGACCCTACAGAACACCTTTGGGATGAATTGGAACACCAATGGTGAGCCAGGCCTTCTCATCCAACATCAGTACCTGACCTCAACCCTACTGTCCTCTGTGTACAAAGCCAGCTCCATAAAGACATGGTTTGACCAGTTTGGTGAAGACCCTTTTCTGTTCCTCCATGACTGTCCCCTGTGTACAAAGCCAGCTCCATAAAGACATGGTGTGACCAGTTGGGTGAAGGTCCTTTTCTGTTCCACCATGACTGTCCCCTGTGTACAAAGCCAGCTCCATAAATACATGGTGTGACCTGTTTGGCGTGCGGGAACCCACGCGTCCTGTACAGAGCCCTAACCTCGACCCTACTGAACACCTTTGGGATGAATTGGAACACCAATGGTGAGCCAGGTCTTCTCGTCCAGCATCAGTACTTGACCTCAACCCTACTGAACATGACTGTCCGGTGTGTACAAAGCCAGCACCATAAAGACATGGTGTGACCAGCTTGGTGTGGAGGAACTTGAGTGTCCTGCACAGAGCCTGGACCTCAACCCTACTGAACACCATTGGGATGAATTGAAACACAGATTGTGAGCCAGATCTTCTCATCCAACATCAGTACCTGAGCTCACAAATGGGCACAAATTCCCACAGACACCCTCCGGATACATAATTAATATAATCCATTCGTATGGAGTTGTCCCCTTTGTGGCTATAACATCCTCCACTCTTCTGGGAAGGCTTTCCACCAGATTTTGGAGGGAAGATTTTGAAGTGTAACTGTGTTCAGGCTATGGATATTCAAGCAACTGCATACTTGTCACTGCTTGGAGTTGGAGCAGGTGCAACTGAGCTGCTGATTCACTGCTGTTGAGCCATTGCTGAGAGAAAGAGCAGATGGGCCTGAGCTGCTAAGTCACTACCCGGAGAGGGGCACAGAGGAAGGTGAGATGCTAAGTCAATGCTGGAAGGTGGAATTAGGGATTGCTGAGCTACTGGGGGAGCCACCTTAACCAACACGTTTAAACAGTGTTTCTGCTGTGAAATTTAAGGATGAGTTGCTCCACAATGCCTGCAGCTACAGAGGTCAGTGTGGCCTTGCTTTAGGGCTCATTTACTGCAAGCGCACCTCTTCATATACAATCACCTTAAGCTTAGACTATCTCCACATGTAGAGCCATACCCTGGCCTAAAATTTAAACAGTGGTTCTGCTGTGAAATTTAAGGATGAGCTACTCCACACTGCCTGCAGCTACAGAGGTCAGTGTGGTCTTGCTTTAAAGCTCATTTACTGCAAGTGCACCTCTACGTATACAATCACCTTAAAGGAGAACTATGAGGTGAGTGCTTTTCACTCACCTCACAGTTCTAGCCGACCTGTGACAATGAGACTGTCACAGGTCGGCTGAGTAGATCGGGAGGTGAGCGAACACATACCGGGTTCGCTCACCTCTCGATCCTGTCACGGCTCTCTGCAGTGACAGGGGGAGGGGCTGGATTCCCCTCTCCCCGCTCCGATCTGCCAGCGCTGACTGGCGGAACGGACGGGGGAGGGGGCGGGTCTCACCGTCTCAGTATACCGCGAGCTGTAGCTCGCGGTATACTGAGCTTAGGGTAACGGGAGGACGCTAGTTTGTGTCCTCCCGTTACCCTAAGGAGAACTATGGGGAAAAACACTGACCCCATAGTTCTCTTTTAAGCTAATAATATCTCCACATGTGCAGTCATACCCCTGGCCACAGATTTAAACAGTGCTTCTGCTGTGGAAGTTAAGAATGAGTTTCTCCACACTGCCTGCAGGTACAGAGGTCAGTGCGGCCTTACTTTAAAGCTCATTTACTGCAAGCGCACTTCTATAGCTACAATCACCTTAAGCTAAGAATATCTCCACATGTATAGTCATACCCTGGCCACAGATTTACTTTAAACAGTAGGCTTGTGAGACGCAAGAGCGATACCACTCGGGTTAACTACCTTATGATCTACAATGTGATGGTACTAAAAAAAACATCTGTCGGCCGAGGCTATAAATGGCAGTGGATGATGACTTTAGCCCATGACTGAGGAGTTGTACACACTGAAACCCTTACTATGAATAAAGAAGGAGTAGATGATGAGAGCGCTCTCACAAGTGAATTAGTGTGACAGCGGCTGATAATCATGGGAAGCCCGTAGTACGGATTGACATGGGGTGACACGGATATTTATTTATAGCCGCCGACCATCTGATATGACCAAACCAATAAAGCCGTTTTGTTTTATAGCACGTCGGATCATCCAGGTGGATTATTGCATTTCAGCGGCATGCTATTCATTATTAATCCTAATGCTTAAAGTGAGCCGGTCGTCTATTTTAAAGTTTTAAAAGTCCTTAAAGTGAACTTTGCTCAGTTTCGTACTTCAATTTCCTGTCTGAGAGGAGACATCATAAGGCGATTGCTGTTACAGTGAACGTCCAGCCAAAGCAATTTTTTTTTAGTCTTGTGTAGAGTCATGTCTGGTTTTATTGCTGTCTGGGGATCCATTAAAGAGATTTCCCCTCACTTCCTGTCTTGCTGAGATCATTTTATCAGACGGAAAGCGCGGGTTACTTTTTAACAGGAACACAGATAATTGATTTTCTATAGTAGGGAAAGCTTAGATCCTCTACCAGGGCACATGCATAACATATACACTGAGTGGCCAGATTATTATGACCACCCCATCAGTACTTCGTTGGGCCGCCTCGTGACTCCACGAGATGATGAAAGGTGTTGCGAGGAATCTGACACGGCACTGTTGCCCTTCTGTTACATAGTTACATAGTTACATAGTATTTGAGGTTGAATAAAGACATTAGTCCATCAAGTCCAACCTATTAGGATCTCATTCTAGGAGTACCTGTACCCCTGTATATTACCTGTACCCCTGTATATTACCTGTACCCCTGTATATTACGGTCCCTTAAGAAATCGTCCAAAAGTTTCTTGAACAATTCCACATTATTTGCTGAAATCACCGCCTGTGGCAGTGAGTTCCAGACCCTAACTGATCTTACTGTGAAGAACCCCCTTCGCCCCTTGTGCTGGAATTTTTTTTCCACCAATTTTAGGTG
>NW_017306439.1:1910542-1917356 GCF_000935625.1 Nanorana parkeri | reverse complement strand
GCACTGTTGCCCTTCTGTTGTCTTGTACCAGTCTTGCCCCTCCCCCGTTCTGCCCTAACATTGACTAGTCGCTGACGGCCACAATTTGCACGTTCAGACCCAGATTTTCGGCTGACAGTCCGGTCTTTAAACACTTTAACAACAGCTGCTCTTGAACATTTAACGAATTCTGCTGTTTTGCTGATACTCGCTCCATGGCTCCGAGCGCCAACAATCATCCCACGTTCAAAGGCTGTTAAATTGCGTTGTTTCCCCGTATCTTCAGAAACAAATCACTTCTAATGTCGTGGTAACCAACCTGCTTCCCTATTTATAATGGTCTGGCCCTCTAGCAACTTCAGCGCCAAATTATAGCCAATTTGCCTACAAACATCAGGTGGTCATAATAATCTGGCCACTCAGTGTGTTGTTAATCTCCAGTGTTACTGTTAAGGTTCCCCTGACAGGAAACAGGGATCAGTGGAAGGGTGGAGCATAAGTGACAGTTGGTCTTCACTGGAGCTCTTAATGATGGGATTGGTCCGGAAATCCGAGTGTTCCCATTTTTATTTTATTTTTTTGCTTCAAACTGGCACCAGGTGTCAGCCTTCAGGATCGTCCATCAAAGTGGGTGCCTGGAACAACGAGGCTATGGTGCAGAAACTGTTCACAAGTCAATAAGCAAGAGAGTCCAGACTGAGGTCGTGGCAGGCAGCAAGCAAGAGAGTACTTAGGTTTAGGTTGAGGCTGTGCCAGAAGGCAGGCAAGAGAGTAGTCAGGTCTAGGCAAAGGTTGTGGCAGGCAGCAAGCAAGAGAGTACTTAGGTGTAGGCAGAGGTTGTGGCAGAAGGCAGGCAAGACAGTAGTCAGGTCTAGGCAAAGGTCGTGGCAGGCTGCAAGCAAGAGAGGACTTAGGTCAAGGCAGAGATTGTGGCAGAAGGCAAGCAAGAGAGTACTCAGGTCTAGACAGAAGTTGTGGCAGAAAGCAGGCAAGATAGTAGTCAGATCTAGGCAAAGATTGTGGCAGGTGGCAAGCAAGTGAGTACTCAGATCCAGGCAGAGGTTGTGGCAGGCAGCAGGCAAGAGAGACGTCAGGTCCAGGCAAGAAGAAGGGACAGGATTTAGATACCCACCAAGTCCAGTTTCAGGCACACACACTAATTGCATGCTAATGCTGGCATCCCGACACACACTGACTCCTATGCCTATGAGCAACACCAATCATAGCCGAAAGGTCACACGCTGGTGCAGAGAAGTCTTTATCTGTCCTGATGTCATGGTCAAAGCGTGGCAATGATACGCTGGATGAACGAAGTCTTCTAGAATCCTTAGTCTTCATTCATCCGTCAGCTGAACTTCTCCTATCGAGCTCTGATGAAGGTGACGTGTCTGAACGCCTGAAGTGCGTTGGCTTCCGGTTTCCATTAATTATATAATAAAAATCTGCATTCCTATTGTTGGTGCCTTTACTTCTTCATTTTTCTGTGCGTGATTGGGACTCACCGTTCCAGAACCTGAGAGGGGGCGAAATTCACACTGTGGGTGGGGTTAACAGTGCATCTGAGGCTGTATTGTTGGTAAGTATGCATTCTAGTCTGAGTGCCCAGGCACACCCAGTGGTGTCACAAGGGGGGTGCGTGGGGTGCGGCCCGCACCCGGGTGACACCATTGGAGGGGTGACACCAAAATTACTGACAATCTGCACACCCCAAGTATTTTAGAACCCCGGCAATGCCCCGGCTCTAAACAAAGGAAGAACTGAGGCAAACAGAAGCAGAGGCGCAGAAAGAGAACATGCGCTTGCAAAGGGGGGCCGTCTGCTTTGACCACATGCTGGATGACCGAGTGAAATCATCGTGTCCGTGGGACTACATATAAAGATTTTACAAAGTAACTGAGTCGTCTCCGCTTCCAGAAGTACAGGACTGTTTTACTAGCGCCATAAAACATTTACAGAGCTATAAAACCCTCTACTGGGGAAGAATCATTTTCACAAATTGTTTCTAAAAAGACAATAAAGTGTAAAGTTAGACGCAAGAGGGATTCCCCGATATCCCATATTTCCTGCGCTCCTCGGCTCCATCTAGTGGCCAGAATGCCGCGTGGATGGTACTCGGCCAGCGCATGGCAAGGAGGATGATTTATAAATCACTCCCAAAGGCTGTGAAAAACCTGCAGGCATAAAATGTAATCGGAAGACATTTAAAAACGGAACTCCGTGATAAGTAAAGATCATCTGTATACAACAGTCACCTCAGAAGGAAACGTTCTGTAGTCTTCCGGGAGCTGTGAACAAAGTAAATGATAAGAGTGCAGCACAGGCAGAGAGCACAGGAAGTTATCAGCCCTCTGGCTTTCTGGGAGGATCAACAGCTGCCTATTTAACAGAGCAGATACACTATATTGCCAAAAGTATTGGGACGCCTTTACACGCACATGAACTTTAGTGGCCTCCCAGTCTTAGTCCGTAGGGTTCAGTATTGGGTTGGCTCCGCCCCTTTGCCGCTATAACAGCTTCAACTCTTCTGGGAAGGCGTCCACAAGGTTTAGGAGTGTGTCTATGGGAATGTTGGACCATTTGTGAGGTCAGGTACTGATGTTGGAGGAGATGGCCGGGCTCGCAGTCTCCGCTCTAATTCATCCCAAAGGTGTTCTATGGGGTTGAGGTCAGGACTCTGTGCGGCCAGTCACGTTCCTCCCCCCCGAACTCCCCCATCCATGTCTTTATGGACCTTGCTTTGTGCACTGGTGCGCAGTCATGATGGAACAGGAAGGGGCCATCCCCAAACTGTTCCCACAAAGTTGGGAGCATTAAATTGTCAAACATGTCTTGTTATGCTGATGCCTTAAGAGCTCCCTTCACTGGAACTAAGGGGCCGATGACTCCTGTGGCCATGGAGGTGATTGGAACGCCTGAATCCAATGATTTGGAGGGGCGTCCCTATACTTTTGGCAATATAGTATAAGGGAAGTTCATCGTTGGGTTGTACCTACACCATAAATGCAGCATGCTGGACTGTGTCACAGTTGCAGCAAACTCTCCTGGCCGTTAATCGGGAATGGGCGACGGTTTTATTTTTTCTTATTTGTTTTTATGTTTATATTTACATACATTGTAGTTCAATTTGGCACAGTGAACCTTACCAAAGGAAAGGACCTCATTGTTATACATATCCCAAGTGCAGCACGCTGCGTCGATGATCTCAGAGTCAGGCATTCGAATATTATGGTGCGTACATGGGAACTGGAGCGGAAAAAGCAAATGACCGCATTACAGAGACATGGGCATGGAATGCTACAGCGGCTTGCTTATGTTTGCATGTCAATGTAGTATATACATGGGATATATACAATTAAAATGATTCAACCCCCATTGCAGATCAGGTTTTTTTGGCAAAATTGACAGTTTGCAATGAACAAATCACACAAAAGCAATTGGAATAGGTCAACACAACGAATCCTTCAAGTGGTTTCCTCAAATTCAACTGAAAACACAACTTTTAAAGACTTCTGCAGTCTCAGAATTATCCAACCCCTTCATGTGAAGCATATTTAGTACATAGTAGGGCACCATTTTGCTGTTTTCACCTGCTGCAAACGAGATGCATAGCCAGACACCAGCTTCTGAGAGCATTCCTGAGGAATCTTAGCCCGTTCCTCATGAGCAATGGCCCCCCAGTTCCCAAATATTCTTGGGTTTGTGTGCTGCAACCTCCTTCTTCAAATATCACCAAAGATTTTCTATGGGGTTCAAGTTAGGTGACTGTGATGGCCGCTGTAGGATGTTCCAGGACTTTTTCTGTGACCGACCCCCTGAATACTGTAGAATCCCTCACAAGAGCACACATCTGTGGTTGAGGATGAGAAAACTCCTCGAGTGACTGCAGAAGACCGGCAGCAAGACTTGGTGGCACCAGTCAGGCAGTGAGGATTCAGTTTGCACAGTAAGGTGTAGAAGGTTTCCATGCCAGAACTCCGAGACGTACGCCACCACTGACCCAAGAGCACTAGAAAAGTCGGCTCCAATATACTCAAAATCATATAAATAAGCCAAAGAAGTTTTGGGATTCTGTTCAATGAAACAAAACTGGACCTTTTTCGGACCTATGGATCAGGAGGAAGAAAAATGATGCATATGAAAAGAACACTAACTCTACAGGTTAGCATGGTGGTTGCTCAGTGATCGGCTCTGGGGCTGCTTTACATCCTCTGGTACTGAAAACCTGCATTGTGTGGAAGGCAAGTTGGATTCATTGAAGTATCAGGAAATCCTAGGAGAGGAAGCTGAAGCTTGGGCGTCATTGGACCTCCCAACAGGACAATGATTCCCAGCAAACCGCAAATTCCACCAAAACTTGGTTGCAGAAGTCCTGGAAGATCCTTCAGTGGCCATCACAGTCACCTCACTTGAACCCCATAGAAAATCTCTGGTGGTATTTGAAGAAGACGGTTTCCGCGCACAAACCCAAGAACATTAGGGAACTGGAGGCCAATGCTCATGAGGAACAGGCTGAGATTCCTCAGGAACATTCTCAGAAGCTGGTGTCTGGCATCTCGTTTGTAGGAGGTCATAACAGCAAAGGTGCTCTACTAAGTACTAAAGATGCTCGCCATGAAGGGGTTGAATCATTTTGGTCATTAAAAGTTGCATTTACAATAGACTTTGGGAAACCACATGAAACATTCGTTGTGTTGACCTATTTTAATTGCTTTTATTTGATTTGTTGAATGGAAACAGCTGAAAGTCTGTAACTTTCGATCTGATTTGCAATTAGGGGGGTTGAATTATTTTGATTGCAGCTGTACATCTCACATCTACTAAGGAGATTCACGTTCTCTATCTTTCGCGGTGACCTCAGGAATTGGCGTTTATGTTTTTCAGTGGTTGAGGTCGTCACTACGTCTTCCTTTCTTTTTTGTTTACTCTTTTTGGAACCTTCTAATACCACAGAAGCAGAGCCAATACAACTCATACACAAATTACCATCATTACAGTAGATCGTTATAATAATTATTTGGGTGTGTTCGTCTCTTTTTCTGCTTTGATAAGTTCATCCCTTGATGTCAAGCCAACTGTTCTACTGCTTTGTTTCTTCAGTTTTACTAATTAGATATTAACATTGAAGGCAGTCCCAGCCCATGATGGCACAAACCGCATTTTTATGGGTAGAATTCATAAAACGAATTAATAAAGAATAACAACAACAAGGATTCATCTGAGTCCATGAATAAGCCTTGGCTAGATAGGTGTGGTAGCTGATTTGTTGAAGCAAAAAGCAACAAAGTTGCTTTTTGCTTCAAGACCCGGCTCACCATTGGTGTTGCAATTCATCCCAAAGGTGTTCAGTAGGGTTGAGGTCAGGACTCTCTACAGGACGTTGGGGTTCATCCACACCAAACAGGTCAAACTTTATGGAGGTGGCTTTGTACACAGGGGACAGTCATGGTGGAACAGAAAAGGGTCTTCACCAAACTGTTACCACAAGGTTGGAAGACCTCAATTGTCCATAATGTCTTTGCATGGTGTAGTATTAACAGAACCTTCACTTGAGACACCTGAACTCATTTGGAGGGGGGTCCACACGCTTTAGCTGTATTGCTACGTTTGATGGTCAGGTGTCCACAAACCTTTGATCATATAGTGTAACACTGAAGGGACATGCTAATGAGGTAGCAGTTGAGGCGGGGAGCCACATGGCCACCAGAGAAATGCCAGGTGGGATGCTGAAGATTCCAGCAATGGGGGGACCACTTTAAAAAAAAAACTATTGGATTTAACTAATAATGACCTAAAAGTCTTGGTTTTGGTTTGCTTGGATGTTCTCTAAGCCCAGGCAGAAATCAGGGTTTTGGTGCGTTTCCAAGACAATCGAACCCAGGGCCGCATGTGTCCTGGCAACCAATGATGCTGTACAACACCCAGGGCATCATTGGTTGGCTGGTGGCTGAGCCTCACAGCATCATTGGTTGACTGGTGGCTGAGCCACACAGTATCATTGGTTGACAGGTGGCTGAGCCACACAGCATCATTGGTTGACTGGTGGCTGAGCCACACAGTGTCATTGGTTGGCTGGTAGCTGAGCCTCACACCATCATTGGTTGACTGGTGGCTGAGCCACACAGTGTAATTGGTTGACTAATGGCTGAACCACACAGTGTCATTGGTTGACTGGTTGCTGAGCCTCACAGTGTCATTGGTTGACTGGTAGCTGAGCCACACGGCATCATTGGTTGACTGGTGGCTGAGCCTCGCATCATCATTGGTTGACTGGCGGCTGAGCCTCGCAACATCATTGGTTGACTGCTGGCTGAGCCACACGGGATCATTGGTTGACTGGTGGCTGAGCCACACGGCATCATTGGTTGACTGGTGGCAGAACCGCACAGCGTCTTTGGTTGGAGGTTCAGTGGGCAGGCAAAACTAGCCAAATCTTTCGGCCATCTGCTTGGGTTTGGGTCAAATCCATTGTCGATCCAACCCCAAAGCTCATCCTCAGAATGAACAGAGTTGGCGCTGGGAGGTATTCAGAGTTGCATACCGTTTTTTGGGGGACAGCGTCTCTTTAAGGCAAGCCGCCGCCTCTCGGCCTATTTTCATCGAGACTCTTTTATATGAATTGCTGTTATTTTAGTATCTTCTGTTTTATTAGCGTTCCCCGGCGCCGGTCTATAAAACCTCAATGGTTGCCATATTTAGCCAAAGGGTACACGTGGAGAGCTGTTCAAGAGGGCAGTCTGAGCCGTCTATGAATCGGCCTGTATTCAGCATATTAAAGTTGCTCCCCCCATTTTCCACCCTCCCCCTCTTCTCCACTCCCTGCTGCTCCCAGTGCCCC